>NC_089503.1:363010896-363350896 GCF_036850995.1 Saccopteryx leptura | reverse complement strand
AACCTTGACCACTCTCTCACTTTTCCCTTTCTTCACAGGTCCAAGTCCCATCAGTTCTGTTTTAATACCAATACTTCTAAACCTGTGGTTCTCAACTGGGGCACTTTTGTCTACAGGAAACATCTGGTAATGTCTGAAGAGATTTTTGGGGTTGTCACAAGTAGAATGAGGCCTATTACTGGCATCTAGTGGGTAGAGGCCAAGGATGCTGCTAACAGCCCACAATGCACAGGCCAGCCCTTACAACAGGAAAATCTGGCCTAAAATGTCATTAGTGTTGAGGTTGGAAAGTCCTAAATGGGTTCCTCTCCTCCCGTTGTCACCTGGACGGCGCTGGCTTCCTCCCTCGTCACTTTTATCTTGTATTACCACGGTGGCCTTTTAACATGCCCTCCTGGTCTCCCTTTGCTTTCCCATCCTCCTTCAAAATGTAACCCAAGTACTTTTCCCCTCTAAAGTGTTTCTTATCTGTGGGTCAAATAACTTTGCAAATATTTATATGTTTGCTCACTTATAGTTTGCATTGGATGTGGGGGGACAGGCTGTAAGCAGGCAAGGTCCTTCCTTATAGCCTAAGGCTTAGTTTTAAGATAAGTTTTTCCCACCCTTTTAATACTAAGATCTTCTCAACACTAAACTTTTCCCCACACCCTTGACTGATTGCATGATGTGGGATGGTGCACTCTTATGAGGAATCCCATTCATGCCTTAGATAAGTGACTGTATCAGAGACTTCCTAATTTGTATATTGGATTAAAAGTTTTGATTTCTACACTATAAAATAGGGGCAGACTGGGGGCTCGTGCTCTCTCTCGGTTCTTGAAATTAGCATTTCATAGGAGAGGCAGTCAAGATGGTGGAGTGCTGAAGGAGAAGCCAGTTTGTGCAGAGAGAAGGAGATGGGGAACAGAGGTGAATAAGGCTGGTGAGGTAGAAACCTTTGATTCTAGGAATACTCGGATGAGTCAGTGGCTTTGGGAGCCCTGAATGGAAAGGAAAGTGTTTTCCCACTGTGTGTATTTCTTGTCCACCGGGTGCAAGCTAGGGTTAAATGTAATGATTGCCCGTCAGTTCTTGGCTCCGTTGTTTCATTACTGTCTGTAAGGCCAGGAGCCGCCATCGTGGCCATTCACATGCAGGTTCCCATTGGATTCAGGCAGACGATAAAGAAATGGCGGAGTCAGAGGACGGGGGGCCATCCTATTTATTGGTGTCTCACCAAGACAGGCAAACCACAAAAGAAGACAAGGGAAAAGCAGAAAACCAGCTCTTCCCATGAAGGGCAAGGGATCAGGGAAGCCCCTGCAATTGTGATAGCAGGAACTGTGTGTCCAAGCTCCTGGTCTGTCCGACTTTATAGTGTAGAAAACCAAAATCCCTTAATCCAATATACAAACAAGGAAGCCTCCGACACAAAGTCACCCATCCAAGGCATAATTGGATTCCTCATGAGAATGCACCACCCAGATAATACAATCATTCAAGGGTGTGGGGAAAAGCTTAGTCCCAAAACCAAACACCAGGCCACAACGACCTGGCCTGCTTATAGCCTGTACCCCACACCCAATATAAGTCACAAGCGAGCAAACATATATATCACATTTACAAACTTATTTGACCAACATTCCACCCCTTTTGCTCGCTTTACAATCTAAACCACAGGCATCTTCCATGATGGTCACTGTGCAAGGAGTAGGATACATTGCATAAACAGAAATAGTACCAACTACAGCAATAGGATTAACAGATCAAAAACTATGGGCGAAATGAGAGAGCTGTCAGTGGCACCAAGAGAGGCAAATCTTTTCCCTCTGGCAGAATACAGGCCAGAGTTTTGTCTGCAGACAGCACCGTAGCTGGCACCAGAGGCCGCCCTGAGCGGGCATACCAAACCTTATTGGCCAATACACCAGCATCTGCTGCTTCTATGTGTAGTAAAATAGGGGAACTCATTATTGGCCATAAAGAAATTACAAAGGTGCCCTTCAAAATGCTGTCCCCTTGAGCACTCAAGGGATAATACACTTCTACCTTAGGTGGCCAGGTGCTGGTTGCCCAAGGAGTTAACTGGAGGTCCACCTCTAACCCCTTTCCCCATGGTGCCAACAAGGCCACCCATCTCAGATGGGGGGCCTGTACAGTCCAGGGCCAAGTCCATTGAAGCCGTTGTCCTTTAAGAAGGGCTGTTGGAGCAGGCAAGAGCACGTTGCCCTGCTGTCCGAAACCTGGCTTGAGTAAAATGTCCTTGGTGCGTATCTGCAACTGAATAGGGGCAGCTGTCCGATGCAGGAGGGCCTCTACTGGAGCTGGGCTTCCCCGTCGAGGTCGCTCATTCAAAATCCTAAGTACTGTCCATAAGCGGCGTGTCCATCCAGTAAGAGAGCCGGTGCCCCCCTCCTGTCGCAGTCCCTGCTTTAAGAGTCCATTATAACGCTCAATGATACCAGCAGCCTGGGGGTGGTAGGGAACATGGTACTTCCAGTCCACCCCCAGCTTTTGAGCCCATTGCCTCACCGTTGAACCAGTGAAGTGGGTACCATTGTCGCTTTCAAGGACCAGCGGTCGCCCGTATGCAGCACTCAGGCGGTCCAGAGCCTGTATGACTGCCCTCTGGTCAGGGTTACGAGCGGGGTAAGCAGCAAGCAGCCCGGTGGCAGTATCTACACAAGTGACTGCATACTGGTACCCTTCTGACTTTGGTAAGGGTCCAATGATGTCTATCTGCCATCGTGTCAGTGGGACATGACCCCTCTGGATCTGTCCAGGTGACACCAGTGGTCTCCGAGGGTGTTCCTTGGAACATACTGCACATTGCTCACAGGCTGCAAGTACCTCTGCATAGGACACAGGCAAGTTCCAAGCCTTAACCGTAGCCCACATAGTTTTCTGTCCTGCATGGAGCAGGCGCCGGTGGAGCCACTGTGCCACATCACCTGCAGGTGCAGTCTCCAACCATCGCACCCTTGCCAACGTATCTGCCTCATCATTCCCAGGATGGGCTAGAGGGGCATGCCCTGTGACATGATATACTGTCACCTGCTTCTGGTGTCCTATTTCCCATAAGTCCTGCCACATAGCCTGACCCCATAATGGACGGTGCATTACCATCCACTGGTTAATGTGCCAAGTAGCAATCCAAAGGGTCAGTCCACGATAGACAGCCCAACTGTCAGTACAGATCACCAGAGGTGAAGGTTCATTATGGGCAACTAGCCAAACAGCTCTTAATTCTGCCCATTGGCTGCTTTGGCCTGTACCCGTGTCCATCCAAATAGTCTCAGTGGCCGGATGGAAGGCGATAGCTGTCCATTTGGCAGGTTGGCCCCTGCTGGAACCATCAGTATACCAGGCATCTTCGGGGATGGGCACCCGCCCCTCCTGGTAGGGACTGACCTCAGGTTCTGCCTCCTGAGCCCCAGTTGCACCTGACTCTAAAGTCGCATAGGTGACTGGACCCAAGACTTCCTGCAGTTCTGCCCTCAATGGGCTGGTGCTAAGAGCACAGCGTTGTTGCAGATAGGCACCCCACTTGGCCAGGGTAGACATTTGGGCCATACCACTACGTGGTTTAGTTGCCCAATCTCTCACCCATCCAGCTATAGGGTATGTTGTTTTGACTGTAACTGGTGTTGTGGTTGTAATACTCTCAGTTGCCAGGAGGGCAGCATACACAGCTGCCAGCTGCTTCTCTACTAATGAGTAACGAACTTCAGCACCTTTCCACAATTGGGACCAAAATCCAATAGGTTGCCGTAGGCGCTCTGTCCGCTGCCACAAGCCCCATCCAAACCCCTCTGAGGTTACATGAACATCCAGCTCACAGGGCCTGGCAGGATCAAACACATTCAAGGCCTGTGCCACCTTGACAGCTCTCTTAGCAGCTGCAAATGAACCTTGCGCCTGCTCAGTCCAATCCCAGCGAACCCCCTTTCGAATAAGGTTGTACAAGGGCCGTAGTAACTGAGCCAAATGCGGTATAAATGCTCGCCAATACCCCAACAAACCTAAGAATTCCTGTAACTGTTTTACCGTAGTGGGCACGGGGTAGGCTTGAATCTTATCTATAACTGCGTCAGGGATAACTTTTGTCTTACCCGACCAGACAACTCCCAAGAATTTAACAGATAACCCAGGTCCTTGTAATTTGTTCTCGTTAACTGCCCAGCCACATGCTTTCAAATGGGATAGCAGGGTAGGGACTGCTTGCTCCAATTCTGAAAGAGAATCACTAGTTAGCATAATATCATCAATATAATGGTACAAGCGGACTACCTCTGGCTGTTTCCATTTAGCCAGGTCAGCAGCCACCAGCCCATGGCACAAGGTGGGGCTGTGCAAATAGCCCTGGGGTAACACTGTAAAGGTCCATTGTCTCCCTTCCCAACTGAAGGCAAATTGGTCTTGACTCTCTGCGGCTATATCAATAGAGAAAAAAGCATTGGCCAAGTCTGCCACAAAGTGGTATGTCCCCAACTCATGGCTTAGCCGATCCATCATGTTAGCTATCGAAGGAACAGCAGCGTGCAAAGGGGGAACAACTTTATTAAGTTCCCTGTAATCTACTGTCATTCTCCAGGTTCCATCTGCTTTGCGCACAGGCCATACTGGGGAGTTGTAAGGACTGTGTGCTGGCCGGATGATCCCCACCTTTTCTAGTTCAAGGATTGTCCCTGTGACTTCTTCATAACCACCTGGCAGGCGGTACTGCTTGGTGTTAGTCACACGCCGAGGGACGGGTAATTGCAAAGGGGAATGTGATGCATGTCCCCGCAATACTGCCTTCACAACCCTGATCCGCAGCCGGAACTCCCCAGCTGTAGTTTCCAACCACAGTCCTTGCAAGACATCTACCCCCAAAATATATTCAGGAATAGGAGATACATACACCTTATATGGCTTAGGAGGCAGTCTCCCTATCCCCAATGGAATAGTTATTGGCTTCACTTGAACAGTTTGGCCCCAATAACCGTCAATGGCCACTGGGGTCCCAGCAAACCGCTCTGGGTTTCCATAGAGAAGGGAACATTCTGCACCTGTATCCACCAAGGCCAACACCTGTTGTACATTGGAAGGGGACCAGTGGATAGCCAGTTCCACATGTGGCCTCCGGTCCCCGCCCATCCCCGTTAGACGGGTCCCTCGGCCTTTTTCCTATTCAAACTGGTACAGTGGGTCTTGGGAGTTCCCCTCTCCCTTGGCCGTCTCTATCATATAATCTTGTAACCGAGCTGCGCGCGCACCAAACGTTTTATTGGTAGCTGCTGGGGCCTTTCGTCTCAGTGGCTGGAACTTCTGTTCTGGTTTAAGCTGCCGCCAAAGCTCCAAAAGAATTTTATTAGACTGGCCATCCAATTTCCCCTTATCTGCTCCAGCCGCAATCAAGTCTACCCACATCTGTGTTCGGGTAACCTTTACAGGCCCGTTTCCCTTGTTAGTTGGGGGGGAAACATAGGCAGCAGCCCTCACTGCTTTATGATCCCGAGTGGCCTCCAGCTCTCCCAAATCTGCTACCATCTGTGTAACTGCATTGATGGGCTGCCCCACATAGGGGCCCAAGATAGCCACAAGTGACCCAAAAAGAGCTGACGGGGCGCTAGCAAGGACAAATTCCCTCATTTTGGCCGTAAACACTTCCTCGTCTGGCCCACGAGACCCAGGGTTGAAAACAGCATTCTTCATACCTAGTTCTCGAAGGACCTTTACTAACTCACTGTAGCACTGCCACCGACTCATTGCCCCCGGCAGTTCTCCAGCATTCTGCCAGACCATACGAATGGCAGCCATCACCCATTCTAATAGGGTATGGTCTCCTGGGTTGCCATGGCAGTTCTGAAGACGCTGCCTCAAGGAAGAGTGTGTGGTAATGGTGGCCAATTTCTCCATCTCTGTTCCGGAGAGCATGATGCCATCCACCCCTATATCCCATAATCGTAGTAACCAGGCTACCAGGGATTCAGTAGGTTTCTGCCTAAATTGTGCCCCCAACTCCATCAGCTCTGCCTGGGTATAGGGCCGGACCACAGAGTGTTCCATTACCT
Organism: Saccopteryx leptura; assembly: GCF_036850995.1. Taxonomy (NCBI): domain Eukaryota; kingdom Metazoa; phylum Chordata; class Mammalia; order Chiroptera; family Emballonuridae; genus Saccopteryx; species Saccopteryx leptura. The sequence goes on along the minus strand of NC_089503.1, from coordinate 363,344,858 downwards.
GGGCTGGAGGCTGTGGCTGCCCCTGAGGGACTCTTTGTTGCTGGGTTTTTACCTTCTTGGCGACAACTGGTCGGGCTCTCAGTGTGCGTATGGCAGCTTCAGCCTGAGCCTTCTCATCCTCAGAAGAGGAGTCGCAAGCGCCTGCTCCCGCTGACTCAAAGCCAATCCACCGGCACGGATGCTGCTGCTCCTTTGGTGACCGTTTAGGCTCCTGTGGCTGCTGGCTTTTGGCCAGAAGCTGAGACTCGAGCTCTTGAATCTGCAGTTGTTTCTCCAACAACTGCCGGTGAACACGTTCAACTTCCAGGGTAAACTGCAACTCGCGAACACGTAATTCCTTCTCCAGTGCTCGCTCCAATTCCAGCCTTTTCTGCCGTTCTATTTTCAATTCATACTGAAGCTTTTGACCTCGGGCAGTTTCCTCTTGAGTAAAAAACATGTAGCCCATGGCCCCTAAAAGGACAGCCATGGGGAGCCAGAGCAGCAACCAGTACTCTATCCCATCCCTCAAGGGTGGTGGCTCCATACCAACCTCTGAATCCTGCCGGAAACTACGCCAGTTGTAAGGCCAGGAGCCGCCATCGTGGCCATTCACATGCAGGTTCCCATTGGATTCGGGCAGACGATAAAGAAATGGCGGAGTCAGAGGACGGGGGGCCATCCTATTTATTGGTGTCTCACCAAGACAGGCAAACCACAAAAGAAGACAAGGGAAAAGCAGAAAACCAGCTCTTCCCATGAAGGGCAAGGGATCAGGGAAGCCCCTGCAATTGTGATAGCAGGAACTGTGTGTCCAAGCTCCTGGTCTGTCCCACTTTATAGTGTAGAAAACCAAAATCCCTTAATCCAATATACAAACAAGGAAGCCTCTGACACAAAGTCACCCATCCAAGGCATAATTGGATTCCTCATGAGAATGCACCACCCAGATAATACAATCATTCAAGGGTGTGGGGAAAAGCTTAGTCCCAAAACCAAACACCAGGCCACAACGACCTGGCCTGCTTATAGCCTGTACCCCACACCCAATATAAGTCACAAGCGAGCAAACATATATATCACATTTACAAACTTATTTGACCAACACTGTCTGTCCGAATCAAATGCGAACCTGCATAGGCCAGGCAGCTGTGATAGTGGCCGCGGCTACTGCTTTACATCATCTTAAACACAGCTCTCCCTGACATATACGAAGTCTAACTCTTCATGATTTTATGTATGAGGCCCTCCATGACCTTGCCAGTGCCAATATTGCCATTCACCCTCTGCTCTACGACACCCCTCACCCTGTTGGTCAAATGAGTTTGTAAAATTTGTATTTTTTGAGTTTGCTCACTTTTATTGTTAAAAAATGGCGCCGAGCAGCCACAGAGCCCTCAGAGCAGGACAGTTGATTGCAAATTGCGGATTGCATTCCTGCTTGGGAGGGGCCATTGCTTTGCTAATGTTTGCTGGAGGGGTCTTAGTGGTCACAGGCAGTTTTGCAAAGAGAGCGGAGAGAATGCAGAGTGCTGAAGAAGAAGCCAGTTTTGCAGAGGAGAAGAAGGTGAGCAGATGCGGAACCAGAGCTGAGGGGCTTTGGGAGCCCTACAGAGACTGGTGAGGCTTTTGATACTAGGAGGAACTGGAGAAGATTCTCCTGGTTTTGGAACCGCAGAATGTGTCAGGGATTTGGGAGCCCTGAATGAGATGGAAGCGGTCTTCCCTGCTTGTTTGCTCGTTGGCCAGTGTGAGACTTGAATAAAGGAATGGCCCACTGTTTTTTGCTCTACTGTTTCTTTACCATCGGCCTGAATTCAGTGAGAACCTGCATGGCCACGATGGTGGCAGCCATTGGCCTTACACACCCCTCTGAGCCATTCCACCCAGGCTTGTCCTGCACAGCCACTGTGCGCTCTCATCTCTCTCATCCTTGTTACTTTCCCTGCCTGGAACATCCTCCCGTTTCTTGTCCTGCTAACTCCTGTTTCTCCTCCAAGGCTCGGGTCAGTTACACATCCTGTCAGCCTTCTCTGATAGGCCCAGTACGGGTTCACTGTCCCTTTTAGGCTCTCTGACATTTCTGTCACAGTGCTTATGTTTATCACCATCTATTGTGTGTCCTTTCATCAGACTATATAGTTCTTAAGGGCAGGAATTATGTTTAGGAACTCTCACTTTCATATTTGAATTCTAATAATTAGCATTGTCTTTAGTTTTTAGTGAGGACAAAAAAGGGGCCACATGCTGAACCTCACAAGCTCAGGGGAGGCCTGCACGGTGGCCTTGCCGACTCAGAGACCTGAAGTGACCACACAGGATGGTCTGAAGTTAAAACTTCCTAACTAAAAGCAGTTCATGGTGGGTAGTCATGTCCTAGGGAGATAGTTTTCTCTAACAAAGGTCAATGCTTACCCTAATGGAGTCTGTCTGTTGCCTTTTGCATCTACAATAATGCCTTTGAAATGTAAAGGCAATCTTTTCCTGCCCAGCTCAGGGCAGGCCTCCACCAGAAGAACAGAGACTAACAAACCCCCTCATTGTTATTGTCATCCATTGTAAAGAAGTTTCAGTTCACACAGACATTTTACTTTTACCCAGTCCCAGAGATTTCCCTGCTTTGCTTTCCCCCGCCTATCACCTGTGGATTTCAGGTAACTACTTCTGTCTTCCTTTTTGATTCTAATGTATAAAATAAGTGGTAAAATTGCCATTTTCCAGAGCTTTGCTCAATTTGTTGAGACTTTGCTTACCAGCAATTGTTGACAGTTTGGCTCAAATAAACTCATAAAAAAATTCTTACAGGTTTGGATGTTTCTTACGTTGACATTAGCATGATGCACAAAATCTTGGACACTCAGAAAATATGTGTAGAGTGAATGGTTACTTTTTTATTCCCCAGGAATTTCAAATTCAGTTTCTAAAACCTACAAATAAGGGATAGAATAGACTTGAGGCTTGGGCAAGTTTCTTAATTTCCCTGTGCTTAATCTGCTTCATCTATGTAAGGAAGATAATAGTCGCATCCATTTCAAGGGTTATTCTATTAGAATAGAGTATTCCATTAGAATAGCGCTGTTACATTTACAGCAGTTAGAACACTGCCTGACTCAGGGTAACACTTAGTAAACGTTAGTTGTTGCTATTTGGTAATCACTCCTACAAATGTTATATTGGGGTCCATCCTGGTGGAAGGGCATCCATTCTGAAGAATTCTTACCTAGATTGGTCCTGATATGTGCACTATGCTATTGTAGATTGGGGTGGGAGGGGAGCCATCAGTCAAACAAGGTTTTAGTAGAAGAAACTAATGTCAGTGAATTCACCCTTTGACTGTCTCATCTTGATACTTTTGTAGCCAGGCAGAATAGATGGAGAAATGCAAACTGGAGAATTTCCCTACAGGGCATACACTGTGGTATGAAAAGTTGCTGAAATGGTGTCACAGAGGACTACCCGTCCTTTAAAAGGGAAGACCTGAGGCGACCTGAGTGTCAATTTATAGACAGCATCCTCAAATGTTCTCTGTTGAGGCTGTGATAGTGCAGTGGGCTAACATATAACTCCCAATGACAATGATGCCTGCCTGCTCCCTAGTCTCCCAGCACTTCAAAAGTACTTTCATGTGGATCAAAGCAGGTGCTACCATAGCATAATCCATCATTGCATTTTTCCTAAAAAATAAAATGATACACGGAGAGGTTCAATCACCCGAGACTCCCTGATGATATCAGGTGCTGTGACTCTGGCCTGTGCATTTGTCCCTGATTGGTTTTCACATCCAGTTGCCTTAGGACCAGCTCTATGGCTGAGCAGCCCAGCGGCAGTCCCCAACTAGAACAACTCTTCTATTGACTTTGACAGGTTAATTAATCCTCTTGCTTCAATTTTCTTATCTGTAAAACTGGGATAATATCTACATCTCATGATTGGTGTGAGATTAAATGAGATAACTTGTCAAAAGCTTTGTACATGGTATGACGCGTGGTAAGCTTTAAATAATTGTTAGCTATTTTATGGAGTTTCTTTTAAATTTTGTTTAAAGGAAAGATTTGCCCAAAATAAAATTTGGAAACTACATTAGAGTATTTTTTTTTTTCTTTCTTTTTTCTGAAGCTGGAAACAGGGAGAGACAGTCAGACAGACTCCCGCATGCGCCCGACCGGGATCCACCTGGCACGCCCACCAGGGGCGACGCTCTGCCCACCAGGGGGCGATGCTCTGCCCATCCTGGGCGTCGCCATGTTTCGACCAGAGCCACTCTAGCGCCTGAGGCAGAGGCCACAGAGCCATCCCCAGCGCCCGGGCCATCTTTGCTCCAATGGAGCCTTGGCTGCGGGAGGGGAAGAGAGAGACAGAGAGGAAAGCGCGGCGGAGGGGTGGAGAAGCAAATGGGCGCTTCTCCTGTGTGCCCTGGCCGGGAATCGAACCCGGGTCCTCCGCACGCTAGGCCGACGCTCTACCGCTGAGCCAACCGGCCAGGGCCATTAGAGTATTTTTTATATTATATTTTAATTTTGCTCTACATAATAAAAATTCCATAACCCTTAGATTTTCAAATAAAAGCAAAGTACACTCAAAATGATAAAGTTTCTACTACCAGGATTTCTTCTACCTGGCTTCCTTGGCATCATGGAATAATCTAGAAAAAGAAGAGCCACAACTGGTAAACAGAATTATGGGAAATTGTATATGCCTTGTGTTGTCCATAAAATTCTCAAGAACAGTTAACATGCCATCCTTGTGCCTTGGTCAGAGTACTATACTTTTATTTCTTGTCTATTCTATGGCATCTTCCCTATCATCTCAATCAACGCCCCCACCACCTAGACCACAACACCTAGACCGTAGAACATAATCTGGGTTGTTAGTCATAGAAACCGGGAAGAAGCTTTGGATTTTTCTCATTCTGTGTTGTGTTATGGCGGACACTCCCATCAGTAGTTTTGTTCAGAAGCTAGAAACTTTGGAGCACACCAGCTTCTCGGTACCTCTAAGCATACCACTTAAGTCCATATACGATATCCTACATAAATGGATCTGTGCATCAAAATAAGATAACAGCAGAGTTAAATACAGCTAGTCCACAAATAGTGGGCTGTAAAAAGCCCCAAGGCAAAAGGGAATACATATAGCCGCTGGGTGACTTTACCCTTACTTTAGGAAAATAGCCTATCTGTGAAGGTGTTATCCATTGTTTAGAAGGACAAAGTTAATGAGAAGGGGCATCTGCAGATTCCTGCCACTTAAGCTGGGAGAACACAGCCCACTCTAAATCTATTTGTGTCTCTTTTTTTTTAAGCCTACCCAATAGCAGGTACTTTAGAGGTGTCCTAATTCAACCTCTAACCCAATAAAGTAAATATTTTTAGCTGTGGGAACTATAGTCTCTGTCACAACTACATAACTCTGTTAGTGCAAATGCAACCAGGGACAAACATGTATGAACAAATGAGTATGAAGCCTTGAGTAATAAAGACCTTTGTCTCTGGCCCAGGAATTTCTCATGTTTTCCTTCCAGCATCTATAAATTTGTGGCAGCCTATTATTAGCTTACAAATAGGATAGAATTTCAGAAACTTCACAGTTTATGGTGATTCTACTAGCCGGTATATTAGTTTACTAATGTTTTCTTTATTGTCAAATCTGCTACTAAACCTATTTATTGAGATTTCAATTTCTGTTATTATAATTTTTAGCTCTAGAATATCCACTTGATTCTTTGTATAACTTCCAGTTCTCTATTAAGATTCCCCATCTAGCCTGACTAAGCAGTGGCGCAGTGGATAGAGCATTGGTCTGGGATGCAGAGGACCCAGTTTTGAAACTCCAAGGTCGCCAGCTTGAGCGCTGACTCACCAGCTTGAGCATGGGATCGCTGGCTTGAGCATAAGATCGTAGACATGACCCCATGGTCACTGGCTTGAACCCAAAGGTCACTGGCTTGAAGCCCAAGGTTGCTGGCTTGAGCAAGGGGCCACTTGCTCTGCTGTAGCTCCCCAGTCAAGGCACATATGAGAAAGCAATCAATGAACAGCTAAGGGACTGCAACAAAGAATTGATGCTTCTCATTTCTCTCCCTTCATGCCTATCTGTCCCTCTCTCTCTATCTCTCTCACTAAAAAAAAAAAAAAAGATTCCCCATCTAATTGATCTAATTGTCAATTAAAAATTAGCTTTCTTAACTGGTTTAAAGCCCCATGTTTTCTATTATCTGTATTCCTTGTGGCTCTTTTCTATTGTTTGATTATTTTTCTTGCTTTTTGATGGTCTCATCTTCAATTTGATGGTCTCATCTTTCATTTAATAATTTTTTATTAAATGTCAGAATACAGAGATATTACAGAGATAATTTATCTTCTATCAGAAATGATATACATTTGCTTCTATGAGGCAATTAGACAGGAGTATATGACCCCAGTCCATGATTTAAGTCATGGTTTTGGTCTTTGTAAGGGCTAATTTATTTTTTACTTTGGACATCTTTCTCAGCTATAGCCTTTCATGAGTCCCAGATGAAATCCTTGGGTGTTTACCAAAACCAATTCTTTTTTAAGAAGACTCTGAACTCGAACTTTTATCTCCCCTTGCCCACAAATCTACTGTAATCTGTGCTCAGCTTTTCAGCCTCTAGGTCAGGAGCAGGTGACCAAAACCCAAATAGGAATGAACATATTGTTTATGGCTAGGACCCAGAACTAAAAATTCTTGTCCAAGATGGCAATATAGGAAGTCCCAGAACTCACTCACCTCCTGCCATGGACATACCAAATCTATAGCTACACTAGTTCACAGGGAACTAGTAACTCTGAAATTATTCCAGAAACTAGCTGAGTGACTCCTACATATTGGGTAAACAAGGGAAAAACTCACATTGAGATGGATAGAAAATGGTGAGACACTCTCACCATAAACCCATACAGTGCAGTACAGTAATATACAATCTGGAAGGTACCCACAATTTCCAGCATCTCCCTGAGGAGTAAAGGGCTTGGACCCAACACCAGTTTTTAAGACTTCTGCCTGAGGGACAGGCACCCAAAACACTAGTTCTAAAAACTAGTGGATCTAGGTCCATGAGATACACAAGACCATAGCAAATAAAGACACAGCACCTAACGGGATCACAAGGACTCAGCCCAGTTTTCCCCTCATGGCTCAGTGTAAAAGCAGCAAACAGAAATGCCCACCTCCCAGACTTTCCCTGAAAGAGGCCTATTTGCATATCTTCAAAGCTTTAGCTGGAGGAGCAGGCTTCTAATCTAACAGAGGTCTAGGAGCCCACTGTGGTCGTTTTCCAAGGCTGGAAGTCAGTGGGTGCCGTCTTCATGCTCTCCCTCTGCCCAGTCCAGGTGGCTGGTGTCCCCGTGAATGGAGGTTGTGCACATCTCTGGCCCCTGGCTCTTGTGGCTGCTGCGCAGAAGACACATGCCTTGACAGCCAGGCCCTAGTGATCTTCTTGTTTGCAGCAAACAAAGAAACAGTTCTTAACCAGGTATCTTTCCAAGGCTTACCAACGAGGCAGCAGACAGAAACACTCAACCAACATTCTTTCCCTGAAAGAGGCCTATTTATGTATCCTAAAAGCTGCAGCCCCGAGGGTGAGACTTCCAATTTAGCACACATCTAGGCGCTGACTCCTTTTTCTTCTACCCAGAGACCCACTCCACGTTCTCCCTGTGACCAGATCTAGGCCATCAATATTTCCACGGAAGCAGCTTATGCACATGACTAGGGCCCTGGGTTTTGTGGCTGTGGCTCAGGGACACATCATTTGATCACCTGATTCTGGTGGCCAGCAGCCTAGAATTCAAATGTCCCAAAAGAATTCAATAAACAAAGAAACAGTTCTTAACTGGCTGTTTTCTTCTCAGGGCTCAGGGCAGAGGGACCCAACAGAAATGACCACCTCCCAGTCTTTTCTTAAAAGGACTATTTGCATACCTTAGAGCTGCTGGCAGAGGTTTCCAGTGAGCCCACATTTAGATGCTGACTGAAAACCTACTCTTTGGTATACTGACAGGTCTTGGCCCAGCATCAACTACTGGGAGCCACTAAAAATAAAATAGGCCGGTTAGACAATCACAAAAGTTTGAGAGACAACCAAGAGCTGGGGCTGGACTGAATGATAAGATTATTTTCCTACAGGAGACCACCTTGTCAAGACAGAAAGGTGGGTGTTTAATCGGATGCATAGAAATCAACACAGAGTCAAGAAAAATGAAGGGATAACTTCCTTCATATAGGAATAACATCCAAATATGAAACCAACATAACCCTCCAGAAACAAAGCTTAATGAAATGGAGATAAGTGATTTACCTGATAAAGAGTTCAAAATCAGCCCTGGCTGGCTAGCTCAATGGCAGAACATTGGCCCAGCGTGTGGAAGTCCTGAGTATGATTCCTGGCCAGGGCATACAGGAGAAGTGTCCATCTGCTTTTCCACCCTTCCCCCTCTCCTTTCTCTCTATCTCTCTCTTCCCCTTCCGCAGCCAAGCTCCATTGGAACAAAGTTGGCCCAGGCACTGAGGATGGCTCCATGGCCTCCACTTCAGGCAATAGAATGGCTCCCATTGCAGTGGAGCAACGCCCCAGATGGGCAGAGCATCACTCCCTGATGGGCATGCCGGGTGGATCCCGGTCAGATGCATGTGGGAATCTGTCTCTCTGCCTCCCTGCTTCTCACTTCAGGAAACACACACACACACACACACACACACACACACACACACACAGAGGAGTTCAAAATAATGTCAAAATAATGGACTTAAAGATGCTCACCAAGGTCTAACCAACTGTATGAACAAAGTGAGAATTTCAACAAATAGATAGAAAACATCTAAAAAGTATTTTTTAGATTCTTAGGATATATTCTTAGAAGTAGGAAGGCTGTATTCCCAAAAGTGACTTCAATGGGTCAAAAGGCAGTTTCATTTTTAATTTTTAAGAAAATTCCATATTGTTTTCCACAGTGGCTGCACCGCACCAGTTTGCATTCCCACCAACAATGCACAAGAGTTTCTTTTTCTCCACATCCTCTCCAGCACTCATTGTTTGTTGATTTATTGATGATAGAATCCCTGAAACACTAATTTAAAAGAATATATGCACCTCATGTTCATTGCAGCATTATTTACAATAGCCAACATCTGGAAACATCCCAAGGGCCCATCAATAGATAAGTGGATAAAAAAAGTTGTGGTACATTTTGTAGGGTCAATGCTGGACATGGCCCTTCCCCCTCCCCAGTCCCTGACACTGTGGTCAAGGATCCTGACCATGGGCCATGAGACAGAACGTAGTAGACCTGTAATGAAGGCTTTACTAATAACAATGAAAGTGAGTCAACAGATGTTATCAACGAGAAACAGTACTGAATAGTGCTTCCCCCTTACCTCCTGCTTCCTTGCTTACTTGCCTATAGATAAAAAGTTTCACTTGAGCAACTTCCCAGGGCTTAGCTATAAAAAAACCCTGGCCCCTCTCAATGGGGTACAGAACTTCCACTGACCAGTCACCATTGGTGTTGCCCCTTATAGAAGTAATACAATCTAAATCCACTCCATCTGGTCCTCCTTGTGGTTTCTTTGGGATCCCACAACTACACCAGACCGATTTTCTAGGTCTGGACCTCCTGCATTACACATTTATACTATGGAATACTATGTGGCCATAAAAAGAAGGAAATCTTACCTTTTGCAACAGCATAAATGGAGTTGAAGATTATGATGCTAAGTGAAATAAGCCAGTCAGAGAAAAATAAGTACCAAATGATTTCACTTTTGTGTGGAATCCAGTGAACAAAATAAACTGACAAAATAGAAACAGGCATGGATACATCGTACAGACTGACAGCTGTCAGAAGGGAGGAATATGAGGCGACTGGATGAAAGGAGGTTAAAGGATTAGCCAAAAATCACATACATAACACACAGACACAAACAATAGTGGTGGTGGCCAGGGGAGAGGAAATTGGGGGGTAAGAGGAGGTAGAAAAGGGAAGAAAAATGGGGACAGAAAGAGACCTTGCTTGGGGCAATAGGCACATGATGTAGTGTGCAGATGATGTTTTACTGAGTTGTATATTTGAAACCTGTATTCAAAGTGTATTGAGAACCAATGTCACTCAAATTCAACTTAAGTTTTAAAAACCCACTGAAATGAAACGAATGAATTTCTAAAGCCCTGAAAAAGAAAATATAAGTACCTAACAAATATCACTGAGCTGAAGAATACAGTAACTGAACTGAAACTTCAGTAGAGCGGTTCAAAAGCAGACTAGATCAAGTAGAAGAAAAGATCAGTAAACTTGTAGTTAGGACAGTGAAATTCATTCCATTATTTAGATGCTAACTAATGTCCTACACAATGGGACACTGACAGGTCTTGGCATAGCCTCAGCTATTTGAAGCCACTTAAATAAAATAGACTGCAAAATGGGAAGACAAACATGCCCCAAATGATAGAACAGGGGAACTCTTCAGAAAAAGAAAAAAAAAAAAAACTAAATAAAATGGAGGCAAGCATTTTACCAGATAGAGTTTAAAAGAATGTTTATAAGGATGTTCAAGCAACTTAGAACTACTAGGAACTTAGTGAGAACTACAGCAGCATGAAAGAGGACATAGAAACCATGAAAGAAAAACAGTCAGAAATTAAGAATATAATATCTGAAATAAAGAATACATTAGAAGGAACAAGCAGTAACTTGGATGAAGCAGAGGATTGAATCAGTGCTTTAGAAGACAAGATAGCAGAACACACCCAATTAGAGCAGCAAAAAGAAAAAAAAATTTTTTTAAATGAGGATGGTTTAAGGGACCTTTGGGACAACATGAAGCATAACAACATCCACATCATAGTGATACCAGAAGGAGAAGAGAGCAGGCAAGGAATATTGAGGAAATGATCATTTCTATTTCAAGAAATAATGACTAAAACCTTCCTTTACCTGTTGAAGGAAAAAGACCTACAAGTCTAGGAAGCACAGAGAGCCCTAAATAAGATGGACCTAAAGAAGCCCATACCAATACACATTATAATTAAAATGGCAAGGATTAAAAACAAAGAAAGAATCCTAAAAGCTGCAAAGGGAAGACAGTTACTTACCTACAAGGAAACTCCAATAAGACTTCCAGCTGATTTCTCAACAGAAACATTTCAGGCCAGGAGGGGTTGGCAGAAATACTCAAAATGATAAAAAGCAAGGACCTACAACCAAGACTACTTTACCCAGCAAGGCTATCATTTAAAACTGAAAGAGAAATAAGGAACTTCCCAGACAAGAAAAAGCTTAAGGAATTTGTTACCATAAAGCCAGTATTATAAGAAATGTTAAAGAGTCTTCTTTAAGAAGAAGAAAAAATAAAAAAAGGAACATAGTTAAAAGAATAAAATGTCAATAAATATATACCTATCAATAATCACTTTAAATGTAAATGGCTTAAATGCTCTAATCAAAAGAGAGGGTAACTGAATAGATAAAAAAGAAAGATACACATATATATAGTCTACAAGAGAAAAAAAGATACAGACAAGGGATAAAAAAATTATTTTATACAAATGAAAATTTAAAAAAACTGGGATAGCAATACTTATAGCTAACAAAATAGACTTTAAAACAAAGGCTAAAGAGACAAAGAAGGACAATACACAATGATAAAGGGAGCAATTCAATAAGAGGATACAACCCTTGTAAACATTTATGTACCCAACATAGAAGCACCTAAATATATAAAGCAAGTCTTGATGAACATAAAGGGAGAGATTGACAATATTACAATCATAGTAGGGGACTTTAAAACCCACTGACATCAATGAATAGATCTTTCAGACAGAAAATGAACAAGGTAACAGCCACCTTAAATGACACACTAGATTAGATGAATTTAATTGATAGCTTCAGACCATTTCACCCCAAAGCAGAATATACATGCTTTTCAAGTTCACAAAGAACATTTTCCAGGATAGAACACTTGTTAGAACACAAAACAAGTCTCAATACATTTAAGAAGATTAAAAGCATATCAAGTATGCCTGACTAGGTGGTGGTGCAGTGGGTAAAGTGTTGCCTGGGATGCTGAGGATGAAACCCTGAGGTCACTGGCTTGAGTGTGGGCTCATAGACATGAACCCATGGTCACTGGCTCGGCTGGAGCCTGGCCCCTAACCCCATCAGGACATGTAGGAGAAAGCAATCAATGAACAACTAAGGTACCACAACTATGAGCTGGTTTCCCATCTCTCTCCATTCCTGTCTGTCTGTCCCTGTCTGTCCTTCTCCCTCTCTTGCTGGAAAGAAAAAAAAAAGGTTTCATGATGGAGAAACTGGTCATCATGGTGTTATTTATTTATTTATTTTGTATTTTTCTGAAGCTGAAAACGGGGAGAGACAGTCAGACAGACTCCCGCATGGGCCTGACCTGGATCCACCTGGCACGCCCACCAGGGGCGACGCTCTGCCCACCAGGGGGCGATGTTCTGCCCCTCCGGGGCGTCGCTCTGTTGCAACCAGTGCCACTCTAGCGCCTGGGGCAGAGGCCAAGGAGCCATCCCCACCACCCGGGCCATCTTTGCTCCAATGGAGCCTCGGCTGTGGGAGGGGAATAGAGAGGCAGAGAGGAAGGAGAGGGGGAGGGGTGGAGAAGTAGATGGGCACTTCTCCTGTGTGCCCTGGCCGGGAATCGAACCTGGGACTTCTGCACACCAGGCCGACGCTCTACCACTGAGCCAACCGGCCAGGGCCCATCATGGTGTTATATGCTGTCAAGTGGGCTTTGGATTTAATGACAAAGTCCATTGTTCACCATGGGGGTAGGAGCATTTTCATGAATGAAAGGTAGATTGTGGGTTGACAGTCAGAAGTGGAGAAAGTGAATGAAGGAAAAGCTCTTCCAAAATATTTGACTGTGAAGGGGCAGCGAGAGGTGGGGCAACATCTGAGGAGTTCAAGGTGGGCAGTTGGAAATGGAGAGAAGTCTTCATTTAAACAATGTGTTACCTATTCATGTATGCACAACAAATGGGCTACATGATTGAAATAGATGTATTCTCTACTCTTGAGGAAGAGACAAGTAGAAAGGAGCTGATAATCCAAAGAGAGAATGAGAATAACTGATAGTGGGGTCTGAGACAATGAAGAAGTGGATGAGAACGGGAGCAGTGGTTGTGGTCGGCAGAATAATGCCTTCCCAAAGGTGTCCTGGTTCTGATCCCTGATGCTGTGACTATGTTAGGATATGTCATAGCAAGGGACTTACAGCTGCTAATCAGCTGACCCTGAGACAGGGAAACTAGCCTGGACTACACAGGTGGCCCAGTGTGATACAAGGGTCCTTATGAGTGCCAGAAGGAGGCAGAAGAGGGAGTCAGAGAGGTTGTGGTATGAGAGGGACTTGGTCTGACATTGATGGGTTTGAAGATGGAGGAACAGGGTCACGAGTCAAGGGGTTTGGTGGCTTTAGCAGCTAGAAAAGCTAGGAAACAGCTTTTTTCCTCCTAGATTGAGTCCCCATGGAAGAATACAGCCCTGCCCTGCCAACACCTTGCTTCAAACCCAGAGAGACCTTGTCAGACTTCTGACCTCCAGAAGTAGAGGAGAATAAATGTGTATCTTTTTAAGTCACTAAGTTGATGGTAATTTTTTACAGTAGCAAAAGGAAACTAGTTCGGGGATCTTCAAATCCTTTTGCCCACATTAATCTTAAATAAAAAATTTAAAACTATATGCCTGCTCGCATATTTTTATGCAAACATCTAAAGTGTTTTATTCTAAGGCTAAAAAATTAAAAAGGGTGTAATTATTGCTGCATTTAATATTTTATTTAAAAAAACAATGCTGGCCTGACCAGGCAGTGGTGCAGTGGATAGAGCGTCGGACTGGGATGCGGAGGACCCACGTTCAAGACCCCAAGGTCACCAGCTTGAGCGCGGACTCATCTGGTTTGAGCAAAGCTCACCAGCTTGGACCCAAAGTTGCTGGCTCGAGCAAGGGGTTACTTGGTCTGCTGTAGCCCCTCAGTCAAGGCACATATGAGAAAGCAATCAATGAACAACTAAGGTGTTGCAGCAAAAAACTGATGATTGATGCTTCTCATCTCTCTCTGTTCCTGTCTGTCTGTCCCTGTCTATCCCTTTCTCTGACTCTCTGTCTGACTCTCTCTCTGTCTGTGTAAATAAATAAATAAATAGATAGAGAAATAGATAGATAAATAAATAAATAAATAAACAATGCTGTTACATTACTGTTTTAAATGTAAACAAGGAAATCAAACTGCATGATTTGATATTCACCATATCTATTTAATTCTATTTAATTCACTGTCATCTAAAAATACGAGCTCTTTAACAGATGAAAAATTTCCATTATTACCTTTTCTCCTTGAAATTTTTTTATTTTAATTCCCCCAAAGAATTGTATCCTAATGTAATATAATTTTACACTTAAAAGTCTTATATAATATACTATCAAATTTCTCTGCCAGAAAAATATGTGTATAAATGGAAATTTTAATATTTTTCTCAAAGTTAAAGTTGCATGTTAGTATACGACATAATTTTTAACTTGTTTATCAAATCAATATATGTGTTATATATATTATGATAATTAATTCTAGAAAGTAAAATTTTATGGGAGTTGCCTTGCTTTGTGAAATGGATGGCTTTTTTTTCCTAATTAGATTATGTGTCCATAGATAAATATGACATTACTAGAATGAAACAGGGTTTAGTTTAGTATCAACTATATTCCTATTTTTATATATGCTAAATGAGAAATATTATTTACATAGTAAATAGAAGAAAATGGAATAATTTTTATAACATCATTCAATTTTTATTCTTCCAAGTTGTTGTATACTCAAATTCATAGTAATATATAAAAAATTATATTTAAAAATTTAGTTACTGTCCATTTTGATTCCTACATTTAATTCTATTAAAGGAAAAGCATAGAAAAGTGCTGACTGACCAAAGTATTTTTTACTTAATTTTTAGAATTACTGAATTACTAACTTTTTTGTTTTCTGGAAAATACACCTAGAAAGCTTTATCATAGCTGATCAAATGCCTCTTAATTATATCTGCTATTCTTTCATTAAGAAATTCCTTGTATATGGAGCTAAAAATACATGATAACTCAGCAAAAGCTAACACTATACAAGTTGGAAATTGTGTATTTTAGAATATTTCTCACTGGCTGCAAAGAAAGATGTATATATTTATCTACATTTTAATTTTTGACATCGAAACTGCCTTAAGAATATGTGGAGGGCAGAGAATCACACACTTGAGTATTATATGTAGACTGGTGATTTCACTTTATAGTTGAAGATAATTGTTTAACTTTTATATATTGAAAGAATTAAATAGCATATCAGCCTCTGAGAGGGAGAAGTTAATGTTAATTAGAGTTATTTCTCTAAATTTCAGGGCATACATCCTTGATTGGTTTGTGCAATGTTTTATTCTATTTTCATACAAAGGAAATGTTCTGCTTTAAAAGTGCACTGTAGCCTGGCTGGGTAGTTCATTAGGTTAGAGCATCATCCCAATAAGCCAAGGTTGTGGGTTTGATCCCTGGTCAGGGCACATAACAAGGATCAACCAATGAATACATAAATAACTGGAACAAATCAATGTCTCTCATTCTCTCTCTCCCTCTCCCATCCTCTGTCTTTAGAATCAATAATTGTTTTTTAAAGTGCACTTTAATCTACTTTGTGGAAATTCATAGCAGAATGAAGGCACTGGGCCACCAGTAAGTGTGGGACTTAGGTGAATTAATGATTTTTAACATTAGTTACAGAATTAATAACATTTCTATTAATTGAAACTTAATGTACACATAATAGAAATAAGTACCACTGAAGTGATTGACAAGGAGCAGCAAAGAGGAGACTTGCATATAAGAAAACAGTGAATATGTATCCAATAACATTTTGGTACAGGCTAATAAAATTGTTTCTTGCCAACATCTGAATAAATGGTCAAGATTCTATACAATGCTAACTTACCTTTAGATATGTTTCTTTTCCTTGAAGCTGTAACCCTCACTGGTTGAGGAACTTTCTCGATTCCTCCTTGAGATGATGAAAACACTTGAAGCTTCGATCAAGATTCACCTAGATTGCCTAAGCAGGCGGTGGCACAGTGGATAGAGCATCAACCTGGGATGCTGAGGACCCAGGTTCAAAACCCTGAGGTCACTGGCTTGAGCACAGGCTTCACTGGCTGGGCTGGAGCCCCTCCCCCAACCCCTCAGTCAAGGCGCATATGAGAAAGCAATCAGTGAACAACCAAGTGTCACAACTATGAGTTGATGCTTCTCATCATTCTTGCTTTTAGAAAGAAAAAAGGACACCTAAATTAAGTTCTCATCACATTTTCATCAAAAAACAACAACAACAAAACCCCCCACCAGAGCAGGTGCCCCTCTTAGCCAACTGGGTTTCCTGATGTGCCTTTCAAGTATCTCAAATGTTCACATTCTAGGACAGATGAGCGTGTCACTGGGTAAAGTAAGGCACTGTCACCTTGGGTGTTTCTCCTGTTCTGCTTTCTCTCTTAGCTCTTTCCTCTAAGGTAACGCAGCCTTTGGCGATAGTCTAGGAATGGAAGAAGGAAAGTTGTTAAACAAAATTGTTATTGCCTGACCAGGCAGTGGCGCAGTGGATAGAGTGTCAGACTGGGATGTGGAGGACCCAGGTTTGAGACCCCGAGGTTGCCAGCGTGAGTGCAGGCCCATCTGGTTTGAGCAAAAGCTCACCAGCTTGGACCCAAGGTCGCTGGCTCAAGCAAGGGGTTACTCGGTCTGCTGAAGGTCCACAGTCAAGGCACATATGAGAGAGCAATCAATGAACAACTAAGCTGGGTGTCACAACAAAAAACTGATGATTGATGCTTCTCATCTCTCTCTGTTCCTGTCTGTCTGTCCCTGTCTATCCCTCTCTCTGACTCTCTCTCTGTCTCTGTAAAAGAAAAAAATAAATTGTTATCACTCCTTCTGCCCCATCTTACTATCTGAATTCAGAACACCTCCACTCTCCTAGCTCAGGTTCCCCAAAAGCAGAGCCTGAGGCTGAGGTCTGCGAGCCTGCAGCGGGAGGCAGAAGAGTGAAGGGAGAAGGGGCGGAGCCAATAAAGGAAGCTCTATCCAGCTGGCCACAGCCACTGCAGCCTGACTGCCGGTTACCACAGGATCACCTGGGAGCCTGAGTCTCAGCACCAACTCTCTGAATGCAGGGGGAAGCCGTTATCCACCTGTGTCATGGCCCAAGGCATGGCCTGCAAAGAGTTAACTGCCTCACACTGAGAACTGCGCCTGTGTGAGTTCCCATCAACCTACAGGCCCAGACCAACTGAGGCCAGGAACTTGTACCTGCGTGAAGCTGGTCACAGCCTGTGCAGGACAGGACATGGGGAATAAAAGGGAACGTAGAGAGGATTGCAAGAAATCACAAAAGGTGGGTACAGAACCCAGGATTCTAGAGCCATGCTGAGCCCCTAACAGAAATATGTAAGGTAGGGAAAGACACAAGGCCCACAGTGTGTTTCAGGTGCTTAACAGATTCATGAAGGCTTTGCTAAGACTAAAACCTTGAATTCTTTCTTTGGTCCTTTGCATGTTTTTATACCCTAGAGCAGTGGTCCCCAACCCCCGGCCACAGACCGGTACTGGTCTGTGGGCCATTTGGTACCAGTCTGCAGAGAAAGAATAAATAACTTACATTATTTCCGTTTTATTTATATTTAAGTCTGAACGATGTTTTATTTTTAAAAAATGACCAGATTCCCTCTGTTACATCCATCTAAGACTCACTCTTGACACTTGTCTCGGTCACGTGATACATTTATCCGTCCCACCCTAAAGGCTGGTCTGTGAAAATATTTTCTGACATTAAACCGGTCCCTGGCCCAAAAAAGGTTGGGGACCACTGCCCTAGAGAGAAACGTATGCAAGTATTAGGAATGGGTGAGGAGAATGACTTTTTTTGAAGAGGAATGAAAGTGATTCTTAAAGGGGAGGTGGGAAAGGATTTTTCTAATGCTTTAGCTCAAAGTGCATTCTCAGGCAGGTCAGTTTCAGGAGGGGTCATATGGAATTTGAGGCTCTGGAAATTGATCCCTTCAAGACTCTTCCTGACAACATAGCCAATCTTCTTCATGGGTTTACCTATCCACCTGGGAAGTCATCCAAAGGCCAGGTGGAGAATCTCCACGGTTGCAATATGGGGAGGCCAGAGGGTTTGTGCTGACCGACTTAAGCTCTTAGTTTCAATAACGTGAAGTTGCCTTCCATGGTCTCTGTATGCGTCTTCCACAGCCCCGCCCACTTCTGTTCAGTCCTGTACCTGGGATCTTCTTTGGCGTCTCCTCCTGGGTGTGTTTCGGCGTTCCCTCTTTGGCTCTCTTCTTTCCTTAATCTTTATCTCCACACTCTCCAGGCTGATCTCATCCACATCCATGGTTTTTTGTTTTGTTTTTTTGTATTTTTCCGAAGCTAGAAACAGGGAGAGGCAGTCAGACAGACTCCCGCATGCACCCGACCGGTATCCACCCGGCACGCCCACCAGGGGGCGACGCTCTGCTCACCAGGGGGAGATGCTCTGCCCCTCCGGGGTGTCGCTCTGTCGCAACCAGAGCCACTCTAGCACCTGGGGCAGAGGCCAAGGAGCCATCCCCAGCGCCCGGGCCATCTTTGCTCCAATGGAGCCTCGCTGTGGGAGGGGAAGAGAGAGACAGAGAGGAAGGAGAGGGGGAGGGGTGGAGAAGCAGATGGGCGCTTCTCCTGTGTGCCCTGGCCGGGAATCGAACCGGGACCCCTGCACGCCAGGCCAACGCTTTACCACTGAGCCAACCGGCCAGGGCCCACATCCATGGTTTTAATGGACAGCTATACATGGATGAATGCCAAATGTTTATCTTTAGCTTCAAAGTTCCCCCCAGATTTACAAATTTAGTAAATCTGATTTACTTATTCAGTCCACCTGCTTCCTGAATATCATCCCCAGCTATGTGTCACAGCCAGCTGGAATTCAACATGTGTTAACTTTCGTTTTTCCTGCCACCCCTAAATCAGCACTTTCCCCTTACCCCCCTAGCCTAGTCGTTGCAATCATTATCCAGTCATTTCAACAAGCTAGGAGCTTGAAAGCTACCCCAGACCTCTTTCCTTCTGCACTTTGCACGCCAGAGTCCTGTTGGTTTGATATTCCCAGAACTCTCATATTCATTAGATTTTCTTCATCCCCATGCCACTAACTCAGTCTAGGACTCCATTATATTTTTCCTGCATCATTGTAAAAGCCTCCAACCTGGTCTTACTACCTCCATTCACTTCAGTCCTTCACTCTAGTCCCTAAATTGCTCCCCAACAGTGATCTCACTAAAACGTAAATCAAATCATGGTACTCCCTTGCTTAAAATTCAGTGACCTCCCTTTGCCAACGGGATGAATTCCAACTGGCTCAGCATGACTTCTAAAGTCCTTCATGACTTAACTCTGACTGCTAGTGTTATCCCAAATAGGCAATTATGCAAATACAGTTCTCCCCACCTCAAATGCCCCTGTAAATACAATCAAGCTGCATTAATATTCCACGGTGTTAAGGGGGCTGTTTATCTGGTTTCCCCACTTTGGAAAAAAAAATCTTTTTTTAAATTTTTTTTATTATGAACTATTTCAAACCCATCAGAAAATTTATGGAAAGTAGAGAGAAAAATACTGTAAAACACCGCCAAACTTTGTCACATCTTACAACCTTGACACATTCCCTTCAGATATATTTTCTTTATTAAGAGATGTCATTGCAGAAATAGTTAAGACCCTACTTCTCCTCCTTCCATCCTTCTCTATCCAGAGGTAGTCCCATCCTGCTGAATTTGGTAGTTATCATTTAATTATTTTAATATGTTGTTGATGTCTCCATAAATTCTATATGGCATTTTTTTGTACACTTTAAGCTGTAAGTGGTAGTAGGTGGTATACATTTTGCAACTTCCTTATTTTTTCAAAAATACTTTTGAGATCTATCCATATTCATATATGAGATTAATTCTGAAGGACTACTTAGCATTCCACTGTCTGAACATGCCACAATTTATCCATTGTCCTATTGAATATTTAGGTTGCTTCCAATATCCTGGTATTATAAATAATGCTTCGATAAACATTTTGCATACATGTCTCCTTGTGTACACATGGGGTGGTTTTCCTAGGTCATTTTCTAGAATGGAATTCCTAGCAGAAGGACATGTACACCACAAATTTTAGTTTCTATTTTTCTCCAGAAATTCTTTAAAAAAATGTTAGTGTAAATTTTTCTCCAAGGGCAACAGAATCTTGACTTTATTAGTCAGATAAAGTCCAAGTATGAATCTAGTTCAGGTACAAAATATGACAATGCTTAAGATGAGGTTCTTAAACTAGTAAATTTACAAAGATTATAAGAGGACCTTATATATGGTTGCATCTGTAGCCAATTTTGAGAATTTTAGTACC
Organism: Saccopteryx leptura; assembly: GCF_036850995.1. Lineage (NCBI taxonomy): Eukaryota > Metazoa > Chordata > Mammalia > Chiroptera > Emballonuridae > Saccopteryx > Saccopteryx leptura. Next base: position 363,324,378 of record NC_089503.1, on the reverse strand, counting down.
CACTGCACGTGTGTATGTGTGTATTTTGTTTGTATAAGCAAGCAAGAAATTATCTGGTTCTGTTAACAGTCTCTACCTCCTTCTCTCTGGAGGACGGCTCTTGATGGCATTCTAAAGAATTGGCATTCTTCTGAGTACTTGGGTACTAAAAACCATTTCTGTTCATCCAATGCAGTCAGTCAGTAAAGTTTTATTGGGTGCCCATGGCATAGCTGGCACCATTCTGAGAGCTGGAAGTATACCAGTATAACAAGAGACAAAGTCTTGGCCCTCATAGAACATATATTCTGGTGAGGGTAGAAAGACAAACAAATAAATATATGCACAAACATATAAAATGTCAGCAGGTATTATATAAGTGCAACTGAGAAAACGTAGGGAGAAGAGAATAGGCAATGCTATAAGAAATAGTCACGGGAGAACTTGCTACAAAGGTGATTTTTAAATAGGTTTTAAAAGAGAAAGTGAGCCATGCAATTCCTTGAGGGAAGAGCTTTGGAAGCAGAGGGGAGAGTAAGCACTGAAGTGGGAGACTGCTCTGCATATCCAATAACTAGCAGGGAGGACAGTGTGGCTGAGGCTAAGCAAGCAGGGAGAGTGCAAAAGTGATGGAGGTAAGGTCCGGGGTGGTGGTGTTGGGAGGAAAACCAGTGGAGGGATTTGAGCAGAGGAATGCCAGAATCTGACTTAAGTTTTTGAATTATCACTCTGACAGCAAGAACAGAAGCAGAGAAACCCTTTGTGGAGGCAATTGCACTATTCTCAGTGACAGATGATTGTGTCTTGGACCAAGATTTGAAGGATATCTGGGTCCTGGCTAGGGGCTCAGTAGATAGAGAGTTGGCCCAGTGTATGGACATCCCAGGTTCAATTCTTGGTCAGGGTACACAGGAGAAGTGATCATCTGCTTCTCTTTCTCTCTCCCTTCTCTTCCTCTTCCCCTCCTGCAGCCAGTGGCTTGTTTGGTTCAAGTGTAGCCTTGGGAGCTGAAGATGGCTCAGTTGGTCCAAGTGCATCCGCCTCAGGTGCTAAAAATAGCTCAGTACTCGAGCATCATGCCCAGACTGGGTTGCTGGGTAGATCCTGGTCGGGGTGCATGTGGGAGTCTGTATTGTATCCCCCCTCCTCTCACTGCAAAAGAAAAAGGAGATTTGGTGTTGGACTGGATGTGGGGTATAAAAGAAAGACAAGTCATCAAGATTTCTGGCATGAACAATGGGAAAATGGGGGTACTATTAATTGAGACAGGTAAGATTAGTGTCAAAACAGGTTTGGGGAGGAGTAAGAAGTTTCTTTTGGGATGTGATAAGACTGAGCTTCCTATGAAACTTTCAAGTCTAAATGCTTAGCAGGCAGTGATATATGTGAACTTGGAGTTCATAGTTGAGATCTGGGCCAGAGGTGGAAATGTGGGAGTCGTCAGTGTATAGAAGATTTTTAAAGGTGTGAGGGTGGGTGAGACAGCCTCAGAAGTTATTCAGAAAAGAGCAAAGAGGTGTGAGGGCTGAGTCCTGGGGCTCCCCACCTTTTAGAGAGTGCACAGAAATGCAGGGGAAACCAAGGGAGACTGAAGGGGTGTATCTGAGCTGGCAGGAGAACTCAGTGGCTGGTGGTGTCCCCGAAGCCAAAGGAAGAAAGTGTTTCCAGAAAGCAGACGTGGTACATTCTATTAAATGTTGGTAAAAATTTTAAGGATTAAAACTTGACTTTGGATTCAAAAATATAAAGATTATTGATGACCCTGGCAAAAGCAATTTTAGCCAAGTGTTGGAGTCAAATGCCTGTTTGGAATAGGTTCCAGAGAAAATATGAGAAGAGGATTGGAGGAAAAGAGAGTAGACAACTCTTTCAAGGGAAGATTTTATTGAGAAGTCTCCGTTAGTGCTTAGGGTTGAAACGTAAAAGGGCACCCACATGGGACAGCAAACTGCTGTATCAGTGCCCTTCCGTGGTCCTTGGCAGCAGCAGCTGTGGGTGTTCACGCTCATCACTTCCGTCTCAGGGTCAGGCGGGTATACCCTTCTCTGCCTTATCTGCACGGTAGACTCATATTCATGCTTAAACATCACACTCAGGCATCTCCTGTGCAGGAATTCAGATGGACCAGAATTATTCTGGGCTTTATATATGTTTTTATATAAAGTCCACATCGTAATATTACAATTTATCCCTCAATAGGCAGTAACTTTATGAAAACAAATGTGGTGACTTTCAGGGTCCCCAGTGCTATGTACAGTGTCTACCTCGTACTTAGTAGTGTTCAGTTAACATTCGTTAAAAGAAACTGAATCATGTTAAACAAATGCAGGGTTCGGGTCTTCCCTTCCATTTCCAAGGGGCTGGCAGTGCACCCTACTATTTCTGTAGAGGAAGTAGCAACACTATTTATCTTCCAGGGAGCCTAAAACACGTTTTTGTGGAGAATTTGGCAGAAGCCTATTTTTCTTTTCCTTTTTCCTTTTTCTTTTTGTTCTTATCACAAGTTCTTCCAGTTGAAATCAGACGGGGCTCACTGACACGCGCTATCAAGGGGCCTGCCCTGTGTCTTCGGCTTGCTCCATCATGTTGATTTGTGGTGGTGCTGGAGTGGATGACCTTACAAGGTGCCTTTTCCCTATGCGCCATTAGGCCAAAGTGAGGGCTCCGTTAGTTTTTCACTCAAGCAACTGTATTTTTCTAATGTGCCTTCACCAAGCGTTGATGTCATTTCATTCCCAGAATCATTTCAATTAGATTGCAAACAGTCTTTTATTGCACTTTGGAAGTCTTTTGAGATGACAAATTATTTCTATATTCAACCTGCTGTTTTTTCTTTTCTCTGCCTCTTCATGGCTGAATGTCCCTGCATGCTTTGTTTTGTGCGCTATTTGGCCAAGAGGGAGTTATCTGAAATATAGTTGACACTGTTCCTAAAGAATAGTACTCTTTCGCATTTACTCTCTCTGTTTATTTTTTTGGTTTCTACTATTAATTAGCAAATTCATTTCTTGATAGCCACAATGAGGTTAGAATAAATGGACCGGGCGAGGTATCCAGCAAAGCCCAATGTATTCAGAGTGGTAACTAGAGGCCAATTCTGTTCTGATAAACACCATTAAAAGGAAAAGATAAATCAAATCTTATGGCCTTAGTCAGCAAGTTTTATTCTACAAAAGGAATCTAAGCTGAACCACAGCTGTAATTTGGAGTCTTAGCTCAAAGTGACTGCTTTGTATTTTTCTCTAGGGTCAAGAAATCAAATCTGTATTCTGCTGGTCAGGCACACCGTAAAGACTGCCACCTTCACCTGGGTTGTTTGGAAGCCTCATAAGTCTTGGTAACTTGGTAGATTTCAATGCACAGCCATGAGTTCCACAGGGCATTAATTCTCCATTGCTTGTCCATTTGAAATAAAAAGTGTTGGTGAATACATTATACTTGGGGACCTCTAAATCCCACTTTATGTTGTCATTCTCGAGGCCACCGGTCTCCTTTGCTGTCAGGATTTCAGTATCCAGAGCACATTTGCAGTTGGCAGCTATTGTGTCCTTTTCTTTTATCTTTGACAACTGGATCAGCTCTTACCCTTGAGGAAATTAACATTGCTTTTGTTCACAAAGCAAGATTATTTGGAAAGGTCAATGGATGTAGCCTATCATTCTGGTCTATTTCTATGGAGAAATGTGTCTTCTCTATTTCAGTGATGCCCTATCTTGAAGGTCTAGCTTACTTATAAGGAATAGCCATGTAGAAATAATCACTGGAAATTCATTTGTTATTTAAAAGAAACTAATTTCATTTAGAAGATTTTATGAGTGGGTCTATTAGAGGAAGTATAACCAGACCAATACTATAGAGTTGGTTCTGTGGAGACTGGGAAAGGTAGACCTATTTTCATTCAGTTGCCCTCAGGAGGTCCTCCTTGGATGGGCAAGTCACTGTTACCTATTTTCAGCACCCATAGGGAGTTAGCTACATATTCTTTCAAATTTTATTAGATATTTCCATTTCAGTGATTTAGGAAATCTATTGTATTTCTTCCTACTTGTTCTAATAATAGCTATGATCTTATTCTATTGATAACTACCAATGTTGAGGCCAGGATACAAATTGTGGAGAATGGAACTTTTAACCAGGAAAACTGGAAAACATATGTCTGTAACTCCTGAGGGTAGATAGAGGTAGATAGAAATGAAGCTGGAGGTCATAAGAAATCATGTTTTCAGCAAGAAGCATCTAAATTATATCAGTAGGAGACCATCTGATCAGAAACTCAGATGTATAAGAGGTGCATGAATGTTTTTTCCAACAACGTAGATCAAGAAGCGTCCTAGTTTGGCATATGAATAATAGAAATAAACCAAGTGTACAGTATAGGCATTATTAATACCTACTCTTATTCTCATTTTGCCAGCAAGCCTTTCTAATACTCCAGTTGTATGATACTGTTCGAGGAGACTCAAATGTAAGAGCTCAAACCTGTAGAATTAATTGCATTCAGCCTTAGTTTCAGTTACTGAAACTGTAACAGTTTGGCCTTTTAATGGTTTGTGGCCAATGGCACAGGGAGGATGGTTAGGCTAGATGAACCTGCTAGTTCAGGAAAGCTAGCTCATGTAAGTAAAATTCCCTTGGTGACACTCTGGTGAACACTGGCTTACATTTGGTTTGCAAACAAGGTAAACATGTAATTTATCATCCAAAATAGGAGAATTTTAAAAGTAAGCAGGGATGCTATCAATAATTAAATTAGGACCTAGGCAACCCCATATTGTCAGAGATTTTATTAGAAATGAAATGGCTTTAAACTATCCCTATTCTTGTGACAATCTCTTTCTTCTTGAATAGTTTGTAACAGAGAATTGAATTCACCTAATACTAGCTTGACAAAACAAAACAAAACAAAACAAAACAAAAAGTATGACTTTATTGTAGAAAGGCTAGAAAAGTTTTTTCTAGGACAAATAATGTTGAGCTAGGAAAAGAAACAGTTGTTTTGGTGTTTGGTTGTATCTTAATAAGAGATTGGCAGAAACAGACCTACTCTTTCTTACTAACATGACAGTGATTCAGAATGTATCATAGAGTGGAGTGTGAAAGAGAAGCCCGTGAAAGGGTGATGATAGAGACTTCAGGAGTTTGCGGCTCCTGCAAGGGAAGAGCCTGTTGGAGAAAAGCAGAAATTGAACATAGGAGCGAGCTTTCAAGTGGCGGCACAGAGATGAAAGGAACTGCTGTTTCTCCCACGTATTTTCTCTTGAAGACATGGAACCATACACAAGATTGATTTGCCTGTAGGTGTGGAAGATCTGGAAATGTTGCCCTTAAGGAGAGGCCAAGGGGTTTCTTTAGTCCAGTGGTTGAAGCAAACATTTAAATTGAATTTTGATGGCAGATAGAGAGTAAAAATTTTCACTTGACATTCCTTATGTGGCTTTCCCTGTTCAATATATTTTTAAATTAACTGGTGGAAAACATGGCTGACCTGTATGTCAGCTATTTTCAGCAGGGCCAACTAAGATTAGAAACGGGGTAGGGAATTCAGGGGTGAGGTTAAGCAGCCGGTCTGAGGCTGACCTGAACGTTAGAATCACCTGAGGAGGCTCTGCCTCACTCACTGTGAGTCTCCCCTACTTCTCTGGGCTGGGACATGAATAATTTTAAGTTTAAAAAGGTTTATCCGATAGTTCTACTATATACCCAGGCTTGACAACCACTAAGTTAGAGTTAACTGACTATACAGAAATAGTCTGTGAAATTAATTCCTTGGGAAAACTGAGAGCGTTAAGCCTACACAGGTTTACTTGAAGGTTTGTAGTTCATTACCTTGGTTGTTTAGGTGCAGCTGTGCTGGTGAGATGCTCTCAGCATTTGTTCTGAACAAGACTTCACTTTGCTTTCATTTTTAGCGGATCGTTTCATTGAGTATAGTATTTGCGTGTTTTCTTTCAGTGCTTTTAAGGTATCATTTTATTGTCTTCTAGCCAGCATGGTTTCTGTCTAGAAGTCAGGTGTGATAATTATCTCTGTTCTTTTAAAAATAATGTATTACTTTTTCTCTCTTTAGCCTTGTTTAGGATTTTCTCTTTACCAGACTGGACTGATGGTTGCCAGAGGGGAGGGGAATTGGGGAACTGGATGAAAGAGGTGAAGGAATTAAGAAGTAGAAATTGGTAGTTACAGAATAGTAATGGGAATGTGGAGTATAATATAGTCGATAATATTGTGATAACTATGTGTGGTGCCAGGTGGGTATACAGGAACTATGAGGGGACACTTTGTAAAGTATATGAGTGTCTAACCACTAGGCTGCACACCTGAAACCAGTACAAAATAATACTGAACAAAAACTGTAATCAAACAATTTAAAAAGTGAATAAATTTAAAGTGGTAAAAAAAAAGATTTTTTTCTTTACCATTTATTTTCAGCAATTTGATTATTATGTATTTAAAAAAAAAAAAGTTTCCTCTTAGAGTTTATCGAATATCTTGGATTGTTGCTTTTTAGTGTTCAGCAAATTTTGACCACTGTTTCTTCAAATATTTTTTCCTGTCTTTCCTTCTTTTATGAGACTTTAATTATATGTATATTAAACTGACTTATTAATTTGTTATTTTTAGGAGACTTTAATTTTTAGAGTAGCTTTAGATTCACAGCAACATTGAGTGGAAAGTGCATAGAATTCCTGTACCCCCTTACCCTACCAAGTACATCTCCCCTACGATTGACGTCTTCAACCAGAAGGTACATTTGTTTTAATAAATTTTTATTAACATATCATTGTCATCCAAAGTCTATAGCTTATGTTGGTGTTGTACATTCTAAGTGTTTTAATAAATGTGTACTTTCTAATGACATGTATTCTCTTTTGCTATACATTTTATGGGTTTTGACAAATGTATCTTTTATAATGGCATGTATTCAAGATTGTACTATCATACAAGATAGTTTCACTGCCCTAAAAATCTTCTGTACTCTCTATTTATCCTTCCCTATACCCTAACCTCTGCAAACCACAGATCTTTTAAGTGACTGTAGTTTTGCCTTTTAGAGAATGCCATATAGGTGAAATTATTCAGTATGTGGCCTTTTGAGGTTGGCTTCTTTTACTTAGTAATATGCATTTAAGTTTCTTCCATGTCTTTCCATGACTTCATAGCTCATTTATTTTTAGCACTAAATAATATCCATTTGCTAATCCTTTCACCAACTAAAGGTTAATTCCAAATTTTTGACAATTATAAACAGCCATGTTATAAATATCCATGTACAGGTTTTTGCATGGACATAAATGTTCAACTCATTTGGGTAAATACTAAGGAGAGTCATGGTTGGATAGTATGCTCAGATATGTTTAATTTTGTAAGAAACTGCCACTGTCCCCCAGAGTGGGTGTGCCATTTGCATTCCTACCAGCAGTGAATGAGAGTTCCTGTTCCTCCATATCCTCCTCAGCATTTTGTATTGTCAGCATTTTGCATTTTGGTCATTCCAATAGGTGTGTAGTGTCCTATTTTTCTATTACTTTTTATTTCTTCTGGATTTTTAGGAACTCTTTATATATTAGAACTATCAGCTCTGCTGTAAAATAATTACAAATTTAAATTTTCTTTTGGCTTATCATTGTCATTTGTCTTTTGATTTTGCTTATAGTATTATTGTTTTGCCTTACAAAGCTTGTTTATTTTTAATATTTTAAAATTACCCATTTTTATCATATTGCTTCTGGACGTTGACTCATGGTTGGGAACTTCTTTCCCTCTCCCAAGTAATAGAGGAATTTACTCAGGTCTTATTCTAGTACCTCTGTCATTTCCTTTCTTCCTTCCTTCTTAACTTTTTCTTTTCTATCATATCTACCTATCTATCTGTCTATCTGTCATCTATCTACACTTACTTACATAGTTTATGTGGAGTTTATCCTGATGTATGTTGTAAAGTATATATCCAATGACAATTCTTTCAAATGACTGTTCAGTTTTTTCTATATCACTTATTAATGCTATTTTTATATTCTCCCCCACTAATTTGAGATATAATCTGTATCACATAATAAATTAATATATGTACTTGAGCCTATTTCTGGGTAGTTTCTTTTGTCCATTTGTTTTTCTGATCCTATATATTGTTTTTCCTGGATACCACACAACTTTAAATATAGTTTTGTAATAATATTTTAATACCTACTTGGGTTAGTTTCTCTATTTTTCTTCTTGCTTTTTAAAATCTTCTTGGTGATTTTTCCTTATACATTTTTTTTTGGGGGGGAGAGAAATGCATACAGATTTATTGCAAACTCAATAAATACATTTGCAAGGAGTGTTGGAGATTACTTATCATTTATATTTATTGATCACTCACTCTGTGTCCGTCATTGAGCTAAGTAAGCTCAAGTGTAACACACTTGAGGAAATGTATTGAAGTTCAGTACAATCAATATTTCTAGTTCACTAGATGGATACTTCCTGAGAATGGAGGGTTTATCTGTAATGTTCTATGAGAATACTTGAGAGGTGATCAGTATTCCTATTTTTTTAAATATATAAAATTTACTGTCTTAGCCATTGTTAAGTGTACAGTATGATGTAAAGTATATTCACATTGTGGGGCAATGGATCTCCAGAACTTTTCCATCTTGCTTATTTATTTTTCAATCTTAACTTTAGAGTCAACTTACCTGTGTCTGGAATAAACTTATAGGCATTTTGGGGGCATTAAAGCAAATTTATAAATTAATTTAGGGAAAATTGATATCTTTAGAATATTTAGTCTTCCTATCCAAAAAATATTTTTCAATTATTTGTTCAATTTTATTTTTTCCTTTTTACTGAATTTATTGGGGGTGACATTGGTTAAAAAATCATGCAGATTTCAGGTGCATCATTCTACAACACATCTCTGTACACTGCACTAGGCGTTCAGCACCCCCAGTCAAGTCTCCGTTCACGCGAGTTTCTTTCTCTTTTTTTTGATCAATCTCTCTACCCACTGTTCAATTCTGTTTTATAACTCAGAAATAATATAACATTTTTCTCAGATAAGTTTACATATCTATTGTTAACCTTATAACCAAGTATTTTTTCTTTTCTGTTGTTCTTGAAAATTGAGTCTTCTCTCCTTATATCTTCTAACTGGTTATTATTTGTATGTATGAAAACTATTGATTTCTGTATATTAATATTAGAGTTTTACTGCTAAATTCTCTTACTGTTTGTAGCAGTATTCCCCGTTGATTCTCTTGAGGTTTCTAGATGTACAATTATGTCACCTGCAAATAGAGATAGTTTTATTTTCTTCATTGAAAGTTTTACACCTTTGCTTCCTTTTGCTTATTGCGTCTTGTGTTTAATTTTTGTCCAATATCAATGTCTATCTTATTTTTAAACTCCACAAGTTATATATTATTATTTTATACAATACCTTCACAACAATGTTATTTTATTTATAAACCTATTTAGGGTGAATTTTTACTTCATTGTGTTTTAAACATTCTTTTTAAAATATAAGCACTAAAGATTAATATAAGCATTTAAATGATATCATTATTTGCATACTGATTTAGGATTTTATTTCTTCCTGGTTAAAGATTTTTATTAGCCTACTTTTATAAACATTATGGTAAATCTCTTCATCCTTAAAACTGCTTTTGCTTTCAAGAAGTTACTTGATATATAATATTAATCTCTTTTTGAGCTATATAGAGGCCCTTAGAGTACTTTAATTTTAATGACACTCTTGTACCTTACATCTAATTTTTGCTTACTATATATTTTAGGTTTATCTTATTTAAGCCTTGCCCTTGCAAGATAGCTTGACTGACTAGAGCATCATCTGGAACCATGGAGGTTGCTGGTTCGATCCCCAGTCAGGGCACATACAGGAAGAGATCAATCTTCCTGTCTCTCTCTCTCTCTCTCTCTCTTTCTCTCTCTTTCTTCCTCCTTATCTCCCCCTCCCTCTCTCTCACTAAAATGAAGAAATAAAAATTAAAATAAATAAACTCTAAATATTAGACATATTTTATGTAGCTATATTTTAGTTTTGTTATCATGTTACCAATATCTTTGCTAACCATCTTGTATTTTAAGCTTTTACTTCCTTTTATTTTCTGAAGTATTTCACATAGAAGTTCATTAAGTGAAGATCTTTTTCTGGTCATTTCCTTATTTTTAAAATAGACCAATAATATTATTTCACAGAAAAATTTGAAAGTTAAATCAGTTCCTTGCACATAGTTTGTGCTCATTGTTTGTTATTATTTTGACAGTCTGGGGACGGGAATCAGACTGGGGTTGGGAACAATGGAATGTTTTGAACATCCTGACCTTGAGGTGAAGATAGGAGATCCATTGGATTAGAAGAACTAGGTTAGGATTCAGGTCAAAGGGTTGAGCCCAGAGTAGGCACAGGGGAATATTGCCTTGTAGACATTCCTATGACTACAATAGCACTACCATCCTCGTCTCTCATTTTCCTATCAGACTGTGAACTATTTGATATCTCTTAGATGTGGCTAGTACAATTTAGAAGTTGAATTTAAAATTGTATTTGCTTTAAGTGCATGGATTGTGCCTTTGCATAGTAGGCATTCAAAAAATGTCTATGAGCGGACAAATTGAACTCACCAAGGGACCAAATGTAGCAAGAAAACAGAATTAAATACTTAAACATTTTACAGAACTTGGACCATTTACTAACTCCATATATGCTTTTTAGGTAATGAGAGAATTCAAATGAACACTTTGGCATACTTTCTGATATACCTTTTGAAACAGATAAAAAGCATCAATTTTATGCTAAAAGTTTGGCATATTAGAGGTACTCTGAAATGTTAAAAATAAAATTCTCAAAAGGGCACTGTGTTGTAATTCAAATTAATACAGTTTCTTCCCATTATTTGCTTTTTTTTAAGACAAGCCCTATGCTTTTGAAAGTTTGAAGACTGTAAAAGTCACATAAAAGGTACCAAAGAAATTATCTAGAACTCTTTCCTCCTCCTAGCAAATCCTTCCCTCTCAAGAAGGACACATCAGAGAATTCTATTAGTGGTCGACAAGAAGGCAGTCTAGTTAGCGCAAAGTGGCTTCCCCATTTGGTGACACTTATCTATAGCATTCTTCAGGCTATCTCATTTGACACTTTGGAACAGCTGCCAAGCCCTTTCCTGCTCTCTGTAAACAAGGCTGTCACTCACAGAGCATTCCCCTTACCCCGGGTAGGGAATGAGGTTAATGACTTTGGAAATGGAAAACAGTGCAACCATCCAAAGGACTTTTAATAGCAGGGGAATTACAGGAGAATAATTGAATCAAATAAAATAAGAATATAAATAGGCAATATTACAAGCTGCATTTGTTTAAAGGTTTTACGTCAGTCTAAGTTTTGTGTTACTTGGGAAGAGTAATAAAAAGAAATAAAATAGATTGAAAATGGTTACCCTTGAGAAGCTATTTCTGACATTTTGTCAAGATTTCCCTGTGGCTGTTGATGCCCAGATAGTGTTCTTTTTCCTACTGTCTTTTCAACTTCAATTCTGCTTTCTAAGTAAGACTTCTGATAGTTTTCCCTCCTTAGAGTATCCTTGATTTATAATTTAGTTTAGTGGTTAAAGAAATGAGACAAGCCTCTGCATCTGGGGAAATGACATGTTTAAGCTTCTGATAGGTGGCCTTTTAAAGTCAAATATCCTAAGAGGAATCAAAAGCATTTTTTGGAAGGGGGAAACAGATCCCGGTCAATCTGAATGAGAAGGTGCTGGAAACAAATTAGAAGTGTAGAAAAAACTTTTGAGAAGTAAACACAACCTGATACACACAATATGCTGCTGGTGGAGACGAGAATACAGTCATTTTGCAGTTTGTTTGTTTTTTTACTTTAATTTATTTATTTTCCTCAGAATTCTCTGATTGCATTTTGTTTGAGTCTGCCTTTTATCTCTGTGGTCCCTTGTGTGTAGGTACTGAAGCATTCTTCAAGGTCAACACCCTGTGTCCTCCTTACCCCCACTTCTCCACCACAGAGATAAGTGTATTGTTTACACTATGGCTTCACCACAGCACACTGCAGGGGGTCAGTGGAAAAATTTAGGGAAGTTCACCACATCTGCATCTGGTTCTCTCATGTAACCAGAGCTCACAGGGCAGTGGTGGGATTCAAGTAATTTAACAACCTGTTCTTCTGCACTAATGACCATTTTAAATACTAAAAAATAATATACCTAAAGGTAGTTTATTATTTCATGCAATTAATACTTAAATAAGAACAATAAAAGAGATACACAAAACTAGATTATTATAAGAGTTTTAAAATATTAATGAAAAAGCATTAAATCATACCTGACAAAAACAATAAAACTGTTAAGATGTTTCCATATTGCTCCTTTTTGTTTGTTTGTTTTTACAGAGTGAGAGAGTCAGAGAGAGGGATAGATAGGAAGGGACAGACAGACAGGAATGGAGAGAGATGAGAAGAAGCATCAATCATTAGTTTTTCATTGTGACACCTTAGTTGTTCATTGATTGCTTTCTTTATTTATATATATATATATATATATATATATTTTTTTTTTTTTTTTTTTTTATGAAGCTAGAAACGGAGAGAGACAGTCAGACAGACTCCCGCATGTGCTCGACCGGGATCCACCCGGCACGCCCACCAGGGGGCGATGCTCTGCCCCTCCGGGGTGTCGCTCTGCCACGACCAGAGCCACTCTAGCGCCTGGGGCAGAGGCCAAGGAGCCATCCCCAGCGCTCGGACCATCTTTGCTCCAATGGAGCCTTGGCTGCGGGAGGGGAAGAGAGAGACAGAGAGGAAGGAGAGGGGGAGGGGTGGAGAAGCAGATGGACGCTTCTCCTGTGTGCCCTGGGCAGGAATCGAACCCGGGACTTCTGCACACCAGGCCGACGCTCTACCACTGAGCCAACTGGCCAGGGCTGATTGCTTTCAGCTTGACCCTGTGCTCAAGCTCGTGACCTCGGGGTCTCGAACCTGGGTCCTCTGCATCCCAGTTCGACTCTCTATTCACTGTGCCAGCGCCTGGTCAGGCATCCATATTGTTCCTTGATTGGCATCCTCACTTGCCATTTTTTTCACCTATGGATGGAATGAACATTACTATGGGCGCTTAGAATATGCTGTTGCTCAGATGAATGTTAAAAAAGAGTAAGGAATGTAAATTTGTGATTTCCACATTGGGCGGCTGCCCAGGCGCCCACCTTAGAGAGAACCCTGATCACAAGTGCCATTTTAAAAACTGGTTCTCCAAACTCAACACAAAATTAGGTATCGGTTCTGCCAAACCAGTGTGAACCAGCTGAATCCCACCACTGTCAATGGGGTTAGAGGCAACCCAAGGAACAGTAGCAAAAAGAGAAGAGTTGAAAGGAATGAGTTGAGGGACTCTACCAAGGGCTTATCATCGGTAAGTGGGAAAGTGAGAAAATCCTGGGGTAAAAAAGATGACCATGATAAGTTTGTTTAACGCAATTATCACCTCAGGAAGCCAGACATCTTTTTTTTTCATGGTTTTATTCTATTTTTATTATTCTTATTAATAATTTTAATAGAGTAACATTGATCAATCAGGGTACATAGTTTCAGAGAAAACATCTCCACGTTATTTTGACATTTGATTATGTTGCATACCCATCACCCAAAGTCAAATTGTCTTTCGTCACCTTCTATCTGGTTTTCTTTGTGCCCCTCCTCTCCTCTCACCCCCTCCCTCTACTACCACCTTACCCCCCCCATAACCACCACACTCCTGTCCATGTCCCTGGGTCTCATTTTTATGTCCCACCTATGTATGGAATCATATAGTTCTTAGTTTTTTCTGATTTACTTATTTCACTCAGTATAATGTTATCAAGGTTTATCCATGTTGTTGTAAATGATCCGATGTCATCATTTCTTATGGCTGAGTAGTATTCCATAGTATATATGTACCACTTCTTTATCCAATCATCTATTGAAGGGCTTTTTAGTTGTTTTCATGTCTTGGCCACTGTGAATAATGCTGCAATGAACATGGGGCTACATGTGTCTTTACATACCAATTCTTTTGAGTTTTGGGAGTATATACCCAGTAGAGGGATTGCTGGGTCATATGGTAGTTCTATTTTTAATTTTTTGAGAAACCACCATACTTTCTTCCATAATGTTGTACTACTTTACATTCCCACCAACAGTGGATGAGGGTTCCTTTTTCTCCACAGCCTCTCCAACACTTGTTATTACCTGTCTTGTTGATAATAGCTAATCTAACAGGTGTGAGGTGGTATCTCATTGTAGTTTTGATTTTAGTTTCTCTAATAGCTAATGAAGATGAGCATCTTTTCATATATCTGTTGGCCATTTGTATTTCTTCCTGGGAGAAGTGTCTGTTCATGTCCTCTTCCCATTTTTTTTATTAGATTGTTTGCTTGTTTGTTGTTGAGTTTTATGAGTTCTTTGTAAATTTTGGATATTAGGTCCTTATCTGAGCTGTTGTTTGAAAATATCACCTCCCATTTAGTTGGCTGTCTGTTTGTTTTGTTGTCAGTTTCTCTTGCTGAGCAAAAACTTCTTAGTCTGATGTGGTCCCATTCATTTATCTTTGCCTTCACTTCCCTTGCCTTTGGGGTCAAATTCATAAAATACTCTTTATAACCAAGAGTTTAGTACCTATGTTTTCTTCTATGTAATTTATTGTTTCAGGTCTTATATTTAGGTCTTTGATCCGTTTTGAATTAATTTTAGTACAAGGGGATAAACTGTAGTCGAGTTTAATTCTTTTGCATGTGGCTTTCCAGTTTTCCCAGCACCATTTGTTGAAGAGGCTTTCTTTTCTCTATTGTGTGTTGTTGGCCCCTTTATCAAAAATTATTTGGGCATATATATGTGGTTTTATTTATGGGCTTTCTATTCTGTTACATTGGTCTGAGTGTCTATTTTTCTGCCAGTACCATGCTGTTTGATTATTGTGGCCCTATAATATAGTTTGAAGTCAGGTATTGTAATGCCCCCAGCTTCGTTCTTTTTCTTTAGGATTGCTTTGGCTATTCGAGTTTTTTTTTTTTTTTTTTTTTTAATAATTCCATATAAACCTGATGATTTTTTGTTCCATTTCTTTAAAAAGTGACATTGGAATTTTGATGGGAATTGCATTATATTTGTATATCGCTTTGGGTAATACAGCCATTTTGATTATATTTATTCTTTCTACCCAAGAACAAGGAATATTTTTTCATTTCATTTTATCTTTTTTGATTTCCCTTAACAATGCTTTGTAGTTTTCATTATTTAGGTCCTTTACATTCTTTGTTATGTTTATTTTTAGGTATTTTATTTTTTTTGTTGCAATCATGAAGGGGATTAACTTTTTGAGTTCATTTTCTGATGTTTCATTGTTGGCATATAGAAAGGCAATGGACTTTTGTATATTAATTTTTTATCCTGTGATCTTACTGTATTGGTTTATTGTTTCTAGTAGTCTTTTTGTGGAGTCTTTGGGGTTTTTGATGTATAGGATTGTTGGGCAGATAAAATATATTATGCTCACTTTGTTAAAGATGGTGCTGCCCAGGTGATATTAATGTGTGTTGGGGGCAGGCTGTAGGCAGGCAGGATCTTTGTAGCCTGGGGCTTGGTTTTAAGACTAAGTCTTTCCCACCCTTTTTGATGTGGGGTGGTGCAATCCCATCATGTCTCAGATAAGTGACTTTGTATTAGAGACTTTCCTATTTTGTATATTGGATTAAAGGTTTTGATTTCTGCACTATAAAGTGGGGCAGACCGGGAGCTTGCTCTCTTGGTTCCTGAGATTAGCATTAGAGGAGAGAGAAGAGAGGAAAGCAGAGAGAGGCCACGTGGAGGAGGCCAGGAGAAGCAGCCAAGATGGTGGAGTGTTGAAAGAGAAGCTAGTTTGTGCAGAGTTTGTGCAGGGAGAAGGAAAGAGAAGGGGAACAGAGGTGAATAAGGCTGGTGAGCTAGAAACCTTTGATTCTAGGAAAACTCAGATAAGTCAGTAGGTTTGTGAGCACTGAATGAGTGGGTTTTGGAACCCAGTGCGTGTTTTTACTTGCCCACCAGTGAAAGCTAGGATTAAAGATGATGGCCCATCAGCTTTTGGCTCCGTTGTTTCTTTACCAACTGTCTGAATCTAATGCGAACCTGCATGTGAATGGCCACGATGGCGGCTCCTGGCTTTACAAGGATCATATCATCTGCAAAAGTGAAATCTTTACTTTTTCTTCCCCAATATGAATGCCTTTTATTTCTTTTTCTTGTCTGATTGCAAAGTCAGACTTCTTAAAGACCTCTGAGAAAGCACCACGGGCCTTCTCACTCCTCCTCCCTTCCTATTTCCATTTCCTCCCTTTCTCCTATAGCACTGGACACTTGGTTTTACCCTTACTCACATCACTGGTGTGAGCTAGACCCTGAGAGGTACCACCACTGAGAGCTACTGCCTGAATCCCTTGCCTCTCCTGGGTTCCCACCATGCCCTGCAACCCTGAGCCACTCCTGCCCTTGAAGAGTTGTGAGGTGCAGCTGAGCAGAGTGCATTCAAACCTGGGCTCGTGGGTTTCACTTGGTTTTGCTGCTGGTTTGGGCTTCCTGTGCACGACTCTGCTTCTCATCAGCATGTCCTGCTTGCTGTGAATCCCCTGCATAGAAACTTGCTTAGTTTAATGTACCTTTTGGGCTGTCCCTATAATCTGAGGCAGTAAACTTAAATGAATGGCATACTAATGACATGTACCTTTTGCACAAGACTGGCCAGTTTGTTTATAAAGGTCTTTTGATTTTGTGTTTCTTAAACAGAATATTCTTTGATTATATGAGTCTCATATAGCATTATAATTATTATTAGCTCAAAAATATTAATAAGGAATTAACACTTTCAGAACCTAGTCCTAGGCATTGAGTTAGGAGTGAAGGATGAAGAAGATGGTGGTTTGCTTATGGAATTTACAGTGTAGGAGGGGTGAAGCCACAATAGACAACGTAAATGCTTTTACAATTATAAACTGTAAAGACTTAGGAAAGAGAGAATAAAAAGGATTTAGCCAGAAACTTTGATGATATTTAGTCTAAAATAAAGATAAAAAATAAGAAACTAGTCAGCTAAACAGTTTGGTGGGTGGGATGGGGAAAGGGCTTGCTTTAGACAGAATGAAATTAGGGACATTTGTTATGTAGCAATAAATAACCAATGTACCCTTATGCTCTTCCCACTTTACAAGCTGCCTCTTCTCTGGGAGCTGTTAAATTTTTATAATTTATAATAGTAATTGTGAAGATCCCAGGCCAGAAAGACTATGCTTTGCTCCAGGAAATGAAAGGTCTAAGTGATTGTATTCCACACGTGAGGAGGGTTGGCACTTGATGAGGTTGGAGAGGTGGCAGGGAGCTGAAAGTTTGTTATTGAGTTTGGTAAGTATCATCTTAGGTGGTTTTTCTGGCCACTTTATGGGGAATGGATTGGGGGGGGGAGGGAAACTGAAAGAGACAATTGCAGTATAACAGGTGAAAGATAGTGGTGGCTTGCACTAGGTTGGTGGCATATGACATAGAGTGCATGGATTCAAGACACATTTTGGAGGTCATCTCTAGAGGACTTGCTGTTGGATTGAATATGGATGGAGGTTAAGGGAGAGGGAGAAATTATTGGTAAGACTTCAGTTAGTTACAGGCTTGAGTATCTAGGTGAATAAAGATACCCAGGAGAATAATTTGTTTGGGAATGAAGAGTTCTGCTTTAGACATGTTAACTTTAATCTGTATGCATAGCAGGTAGAGATCTCAAGATGACAGTTGGCTATATGTATCTGAAGGCTTAAATGTGGGAATTTTGGCATTTTATGGACTTTTACCTGTTGGGAGCAGAAGGGCAATTTTCAGAAGAGAGAAGAGATGTCTTTGGACTGGGCTTGAGAAATGGAAACATTTAAAAAGCAGGCAAAAGAGGAGGAGCCAGGAAAGGAGACTGAGGGGAAGTAGCCAGAGAGGTAGAAAGAAAAAACTAATCAGATAGAAAATATTTACACAATGATTGTGAGATTTAGTTTTCCTCTGTTTAGGGAGAGAAATGTAAATCAAAATCCTACGCAGTGTTTAGAGTTTGAATTTTAACCCATTCAGTCTGGAAAATTATTGTAAATACATATTTAATAGTTCCCAGATAAGAAGTATCTTTTAGAGTGGAAGGAGCATAAATGATGTATTAGTTATCTATTACTGCATAACAAACTTCCCCCAAACCTGGTAGCTTAAACCAATTTATATATTATCTCACTATGTCTGTGGGACAGGAACTCAGGAGTAGCTGAGCTCGGTGGTTCTAGCTCATGGTCTCTCATGAGGTTACAATCAAGTGGTCAGTGGGTGCTACAGTCTTTTCTGAAAGCTCGAGTAGGGGAGGATCTGCTTCCAAACTCGCTCATGTGGTTGTAGGCAGGCCTCAGTTCCTCAGTGCACGGACCTCTCCAAAGGTTGCTTGGATATCATCACTCATTCAGCTAGCTTCCCCAGAGTGAGAGATGGAGATACAGGAGGGAGCTACTCAAGGATGTAAATGCCAGGGGCCAAGGATCAGTAGGGTCCATCACGGAGACTGGCTATCTCAGATGGTGTGTCAGGTTTACACAATACACAATAGCTTCGTCAATTGGCTGTGTGAACTTGATAAAGTTAGCTAGCATTTTTTAAAAATTGAACTTAATGGGGTGGCATTGGTTAATAAAATTACATAGGTTTCAGTTATACAATTCTACAATACATCATCTCTATATTGTACCGTGTGTTCTCCACCCCAAGTCAAGTCTTCTTCCATCACCATTTACCCCCTGAATTATTCAGATAATTATTCAGATAAGCCAATTATATTCTTTATTGATAATCAGTGGGCATTTCACATTTCATCCTCTTGATACTACAAAGTTGGCCTCCACAGCTCCTGATTATTCACTCTGCTACCTCCCCCCACGCTCCGTTCCTTCTGGTAATACTATTGTCTGTGTCTATGAGTTGTTTGTTTTTTGTTTGTTTTTCTTTTTGTTTAATCCCTTCACCTTTTTACCTTTTTCACCTTTTTTAAAATAAAAAAAAACAACCATTTTCTATTGATCTGATGGGGAGTGGGGAAGGAGAGAGAGAGAAAAGCATCAACCAATCCTTCCACTCAGTTGTTCTATTTAGCTGTGCACTCATTGATTGCTTCTCATACATGCCCCTTACTGGGATTGAACCCATGACTGTGGTGGGCTGGGACGAGGTTTCATCCACTGAACCACCCAGTCAGGGCTCTATTAACCTTCATTCCCCTTAAAAACACAATCATCCTATTCCCTAAACCTTGTTCACACAGATAGTTAAAAAATAAAATTGCTGTTCTCATCTACCTTCTTAATGACATTATTTTTTACTGTTGCTACCAACAAAAAATTTGGCAAGATTATAGATTTATAAGGGAATACAGTTTATTTGCAATTTTGCTTTCCACACTTAGCATTACCCACAATCAACCATGGTCCAAAAATATTAAATGGAAAATTTCAGAAATAAAAGATTCTTAAGTTTTTATTGCATGCTATTCTAAGTGGCATAATAATATTTTGCACCATCCCTCTCTCTCCTAACCAGGATGTAAACCTACCTTTGTCTAATGTACCCATGCTGAGTATGCTGCCTGCCAGTTACTTGTTTAACAGCCATGGTTATGAGATTGACTGATGAAGTATTTTAGTGCTTGTGTTCAAGTAACCTCCCCCTCCCTTTTTTTTAGTATTTTTCTGAAGTTGGAAACGGGGAGGCAGTCATACAGACTCCCGCATGTGCCTGACTGGGATCCACCCGGCATGCCCACCAGGGGGCGATGCTCCACCCATGTGGGGCGTTGCTCTGTTGCAACCAGAGCCATTCTAGCGCCTGAGGCAGAGGCCATAGAGCCATCCTCAGTGCCCGGGCCAACTTTGCTCCAATGGAGCCTTGGCTGCGGGAGGGGAAGAGAGAGATATAGAGGAAGGAGAGGGGGAGGGGTGGGGAAGCAGATGGGCACTTCTGTGTGCCCTGGCTGGCAATCGAACCTGGGACTTCTGCACGCCAGGCCAACGCTCTACCACTGAGCCAACAGGCCAGGGCCAAGTAACCCTTATTTTATTGTTATAATTATTACATAAAATTACTGAACTCAAGTTTTATTTATCATAAAATTCATAGAACTCCTCATCACTGTCAAAACTCCCATCCATTAGCTTGTCCTCATCTGTGTCTGATGATGAATCACTGTCTTCAACAATGAACACAAAAACATGGAAAATGCAAGTAAAAAAAATCTACAACCACTGTTTAAGACACACCCAGTTTTTAGACCCCAAATTTTTTTTAAAAAAATGCATCTTATACATGGGTAAATATGATAATTCACTCATTTTTAAGTGTACAATTTAATGGTTTTTTACATTCACAGAGTTGTGCAACCATCATCACAATCAACTTTAGAATACTTGAATCCTCCAAAAAGAAACCCTATAACAATTAGCAGACACTCCTTATCCACTGCCCCTATTTATAGGCAACCAGTAATCTACTTAATGTCTTTATAAATTTGTCTGTTCTGGAAATTTTTGTAAATTGAATCCTATATAAGATATTCTTTTGTGACAATCTTCTTTCAGTTAGTACATTTTCAAGGTTCATCCACGTGGCACTATGTATCGATACTTCATACTTTTTATTGCTGAATAATATTTCATTGCACGAACACACCACATTTTATTCAACCATTCAACAGTTGATGGACATGTATGTTGTATCTACCTTTAGATTGTTATGAATAATGCTGCTATGAACATCCATGTACAAATTTTGGTGTGGACATATGTTTTCATTTCTCCTGAATATGTAATTAGGAGTGAATTGCTGGTTCATATAGTAACATTATGTTTAACATTTTGAGGAACTGTCAAACTGTTTTCTAAAACAGCTGTATCATTTTACATCCCGCCCAACAATCTATGAGGGCTCCAATTTCTGTATATCCTTGCCAACATTTCTATAGTTTGTTAAATTGGGTTACTTGTATTTTTATTGTTTAGTTGTAAGGGTTCTTGATATATATTCTGGATACATGTTCCTTATAAGACTGGTGGTGTAAGATATAAAATTAAGTTTCAATATCATCTGCTGCCTTGACATATAAAAAAATTGGAAGGGTCTTGAATGGCCTACCTTCTTGTCCGCCTTCTCCCCCCCACTGCTCCTAGGTATAAGGCCACCTAGCCAAATAACCTTCCTCATCAAACAGACCAAATGTGGTTTGCTGCTTATTCTTGACTAGTGAGTTTCAATTTCCTGCCAACCCATGAAATTATTCAGATAAGCCAATTATATTCTTTATTGATAATCAGTGGGCATTTCACATTTCATCCTCTTGATACTACAAAGTTGGCCTCCACAGCTCCTGATTATTCACTCTTTTTCTGAGTGCAAGTCCTACCTGGCCCACATAGCTCCGCATAGCCCAACGTGTCATGCTGTCCTCCTCCTCTGGACCGTGAGTGTATGTGACCAATAAATTTCTGACATTCTCATCTGCTTTGTGTTGGGTGTTGTACATCTGGCTGTCTCCATAACTCTAGGGCAGGAATCCTTCCGTCAGCAAGAGACAAAAACAATCAAAACACATCTAAAATTTACAAATCTTTTTTCCTTCTCTGTGTCATCTTTTACTTTCTTGATGGTATCATTTGAAGGACAAAAGATTTAATATGATGAAATTCCATTTATCATTTTGTTTTGTTTTGCTCTCTTATGCTTTAGGTGCCATATCTAAGAAGGCTTTGCTTAACCCTAGGTTCCAAAGATTTATTCCAATGCTTTCTAGCAAGAATGATCTAGTTTTAGTTCTTACACATAGAGCTATGATCCATTTGGAGTAAATTTTTGTATGTGGTATAAGAAATGTTTTTAACTTTATTTTTTTGAGTGTGGCTATCTAGTTGTTCAGCACTATTTGCTGAAAAAGTTGGTTTTCCTCCTTGAATTATTTTGTCACCTCTGTCAAAAATTGCCCTTTACTTTTTTTTTTTTTTTTTTTGTATTTCTCTGAAGTGAGAAGCAGGGAGGCTGAGAGACAGATTATTGCATGTGCCCAACCAGGATCCACTTGGCATGTCTACCAGGGGGAGATGCTCTGCCCTTCTGAGGCATTGCTCTGTTGCAACCGGAGCCATTTTAGTGCCTGAGGCGAAGGCCATGGAGCCATCCTCAGTGCCTGGGCCAATTTTGCTCCAATGGAGCTTTGGCTGTGGGGGAAAGGTGGAGAAGTAGATGGGTGCTTCTCCTCTGTGCCCTGGTCAGGAATCAAACCTGAGACTTCCACACACCAGGCCGACACTCTACTGCTGAGCTAGCCAGCCAGGGCCACCCATTACTTTTTGAATAGTCTTTTCTGTATTTGAAGAAGTTTCCAGTTTTTGAGTCCTACATTTCTTGAGGTAGAGTCAGACCTCAAGCTTATAGCCTCTCTTGCAGCTAAAATGTGGCATGTGTCCTAGGACTCAGCCATGAGGAGCACCCTTGAGAGTCTGTGGTACAGAAGGAAGCAATCTGAGCAAAGAGGCCTAGGGGTAGCCTTGTGCTTTCTGGTATCCTGGTGGCAGTGCCCATGCTGGTTTCCTCTAGTCTTGGTGGGGCCTTAGCAATGGTGACTCTTCTGTTACAGGCCAGCCACACCATGGTTTTGACATTATAACCAAGGTTACCCTTTGGACCTTGCTCTCCAGGTCTCCCAACCAGCACTTCTACGGGTTCTCATATGTATTTTTGATTTCCCAGCCAGTGTCAAATTCTGTTGCTTGCAACTTAGAATCTGACTGATACATATGCTAAGGAGAAATGAAGTCAGATTTCAGGTAATGAACTGTACTTTAATTTTGCATAGAAAATGGATCTGACTATTCTTACTGGCTTTTGAGGTGGAGATATAGGACATTCTTACAAATAAAAGTGCCTGTTTTAAGCCGTCCAATGCAAACCACGGTATTCTGTCCACTGCTAAGTTAAAGACAAGCAGTAGACTCCCCAATCCAAAATTGCATAGACACTTCATATTTTCATCTCTGACCAGCTCTACTCCATTTGTTTCCCTCTCCTGATTCTTAGCTCTAATCCATATTTAGGCCTCTGTGCTATTCTTGGGCCGGGTTGTAGATTAGACTCCATGGCTTGACTTATATCTCCCTGAGGAATGGCCAGACCAATCTCTCTCAGACTGATCACATCTGAATTAGCCTGTTAATTATTTCCTTGGGGTCTAATTCCTGGCTACAGGTAACTTAACAGGTTTTATGGTTGAACCTGGCTAGCCCATCTCAGTCTACTGTACTCCAGTTCTCTGGATCCTGGGGAATGACAGTTGCTATACAGGCAGAGATAAGTACTATCTCATGGGAAACATCACCTGGAGGAGGTGGAATATTTACATTTGTGGGGAGATAGCTGTCGCTGTGGAAGGTGGTAAGAAAGTCCCAGAAAGTCCCTTAGCACTTAAAGAGCCTCCTTCCTATATTCTCCTTTAGGGCACCCCCTCGTCTACTCTGACTCCTTTGTCCTGGAAAAAGTGTGGGGTTAACTAGAAAAACGAATTTACTTCTTTATGGAGATGAAAATCCTTGAGAAGAAGAGCACACCGTGTGAGAATGAATAAAAAGGTTTGATCTTGTTTACGTCCTGTCTGCGAGGTGATTAGACTTAATGTATGCCGCCACAGTTCTCTATTCTCTAGAAATTCTCTACTCCACAGTTCCCATTTCTCTTCACCACAAAATTCACACTTCGGGGCTCTGGAGCCACTTACCTTGGCAAGCTTAATAGCCACAAAGAATAATCTGGGAATGAGTCGGGGTGGGTAGCAGTGGAGGAGGAAAGAGCTTTCTCCAGGGATCTCATGAAGCTGCCAGTATTGTCCCCGTTAGCTGTTCTGGGTAATGCAATACTGATGGTTCCTAATATGGAGATGGATTGCATATTCTCTATCTATCCCGGAAAATGGAATTCTACTGCCATTTTCTTTTCGCCTCATAAACAATGACCTTAAATCTTTGCCTATGTTGTTAAAAAACGAGAATCAGTGTGAACAGTGTCATTGGGGAAAGTTAGCCTTTTTTTTTTTTTTTTTTTTTTTTTTGAGAGCATGAACCAAGAAGAATAGATTGGTAAAAGTCATGTGAAATGGTCTCTATCAGAGTCATTATGTTTGATAGGCTTTTCTAAGGCATTAACCTCAGAGGTGTCTCGGAGAGATGCTTTCAGATACAGCATTCTTACAAAAGACGACAGAGGATTCAGGGGGCTAAAAAATAGACTAAGGCCTGGAGGGACCCTGTTTGAAATGCCGTTTCCCTACTGGAGCTCTGAGGGACAATGCAAAGTCACTTAGGTCACCGCTGCTTCCGTTTTGCTATCTGTCAATGGGAACAATAACTTCCTATGTAGTTTAATAATAGTTTATACTTTCTTCATATTACAGAAGTGTAATACATTTATTTGGAAAAAAATGCAGATGGGCTGGAAGAACACAAAATATACCTTCAACCTTCCTTTCCCAGTCTAGAGGAAATAATTACTTCTCTTTCGTACATATCCTTTGAGATCTCTAGATTACCTTCTTTGCATTCTAAGTTCTGAGAATCATCCTTTAGCAATGATGGACAAACATTGAAAATCCAATCAAATTTAACCGTATTTCTATCCATCACCCTTCTCTTTCTTCTTAAAGTGAGGTAAGTTAAATCATACCCACAGATCAGTAAAATTGGTATTAAAATAGACTTTATGTTACATCACAAAATTGTTCATTTGTACTACGTGTAAAAATTTCGAACATGATTATATGTACCTAGGCAACCTTAACGACAAACACTAATCTGTGGAACCTTGTATAATATCTATACATGATTCTCAATCAGCATTGTATGGGAGAATAATACTTGCTAGTGGAACAGCATAAGGAGAACTAGAGCAATCTCCTTTGCTCATGAAAAACTCTCCTAATGTGGGCTTAAGGATTGGGAAAGGCCTTGATCTCTGTCTGCACGATGCTACCTAAGCGAGCCAGTGATGACCATGGTGAGTCTCTGTTGCTTTCATGGATGGCATCTCTCCTAACATACCCAGCGAGTTAGGGGGCCTCCCAGGATTGGTTTGTTTTTATGGGTCTGTGAAGAGAGGCAAGTGAGATCCTTCTGGTGTTTGTATCTCAGAGTGGGGAGGGAGCGATTTCTGAGATGGTCTAAATTTCCAGATGGCTCCTCTCAGCTACACTGACTGCTCATAAACTGGGAACGGGTTGCTTGGAGAAGAGGCAGAAGAGGGAAATTTTACACTGAATACCTTGGGCATTGAGAACTATACCATACGCAAATGTTATCTACTCAGAAACAAATGCAATTTAACATTTTTTAAAAATTTAAAAATACAAATAGGAATTAAAAATATGACATTTCAGGTGGAGGTTAAATTGCTGTATAGTTTTTTTAAATCTTATATTCAGTTTTGTGCTCTTGAAAGAATAAAAAATTATGATAAAATAATTACATGTGGAAAATTCTGCTATCTATAATATTTTGGACTAATGGGAAAAAACCTAGAGATGTGCTATGGCCATAGGATTCAAATCACGCTAACTAAACCCACAAAGGAATATGGAAGAATAGTCTCCCAATCAATTAAAACTAAGCTGTCTTCCACTGAGTGAAATATGTTCTGTGTTATCTTCTCCACAATAGAGAAGTTTTTCTTTTCTGTAGAATTTATTGGGGTGACGTCGGTTAATAAAACTATGTAGGTTTAGGTATATGAGTCTATAATACATCATCTGTATAGTGTATTGTGTATTCACCATCCAAAATCGAGTCTCCCTCCATAACTGTTTATACCGTTCCCCTCCACCATCAGTTTTTCTCTGGAATCACCTTACTTTGTCTGTGTCTATGAGTTTTTCTTTTTTTTTTTTTTGCTTAATCCCTTCCCCTTTTTTACCCAGCCCCCAACCCCCCTCCCCTCTGATGGCTATCATTCTATTCTCTGTATCTATGAGTCTGCTTCTATTTTGTTAGCTTATTTTGTTCATTAGATTCCACATATAGGTAAAATCACATGGTACTTGTCTTTCTCTAACTGGCTTATTTCACTTAGCATAAAGCCCTCCAGGTCTAGCCATGCTGTCACCAAAGGTAAGATTTCCCTCTTTTTTATGGCTGCATAGTATTCCACTGTATATATGTACTACAGCTTTTTTATCCACTCATCTACTGATGGACACCTGGGCTGCTTCCAAATCTTGGCTATTGTAAATAATGTTGGAATGAATGTGTGGATGCATATAATCTTTTAAATTAGTGGTTTGAGTTTCTTGGCATATAATCCCAGGAGTGGAATTGCAGGGTCATAAGGCAGTTTCATTCTTAATTTTTTGAGGAAATGCCATACTGTTTTCCACAGTGGCTGCATAGTCTGCATTCCCACCAGCAGTGCAGGAGGGTTCCCTTTTCTCCACACCCTCACCAGCACTTGTTGTTTGTTGATTTATTAGTAAAAGCCATTCTGACAGGTGTGAAGTGATACCTCATTGTGGTTTTAATTTGCAGTTCTCTGATGATTAGTGGTGTTGAACATCTTTTCATCCACCTATGTTCTCTTTGGGGAAGTGTCTACTCAGGTTCTTTGGCCATTTCTGAATTGAATTGTTTATTTGTTTGTTTTGGTGTTGTTTTATAAGTTCCTTATAAATTTTGGATATTAAGGCCCTTATCAGATGAATCAGCAAATATGTCAGAAAAGTTTTTCTAATCCTAACTATGTTTTGTTGTTTTTAAACTTTATCATGATTTTTTTAAATCTAATGGGCAATGTTTGAGACTTTCTGAGAGATAGTGTTTTTCTCTTCATTCGTTGGGCATGTACAATAGCATTTGGAATGTCACTACACAAAATGACTTATGTTATCTGTTTGTGTGGTTTGAATACATGTTCCTGGTGGTACTGCACTGAAGTCGGTAGTTCTTCCACATAGTAGATTACACCGTTACTTCACAAGCCATTAATGTGACTGCTCTCACAGAATGTGCATTAATCCGATGACCTATATTTATTTTCCAAGTATTTTGCATTTTACAATTTAGTTTGGGCAAGAATTGATCTTGCCAGTGAGAAAACACACCCGACCTAGATTGTAGTCTGTTAACTTTTCTTTGTTTAGATATTTCTTTTATAGGTCTGGGCAAGTAAACATTTTGCATTTTCTACCTACCTATTATGATTAAGAGATCATACGGCTTATCCAGGAGTTAATAACTAAAAGATCATATCAAATGAAATCATTGCCTTGTTGATAACCCAAACCCCGATGTAAGTACCTTTATCATTCACTCTTTCTGTATCCACATATCTTTGTAGTACTAGCAATAACTTGTTTTGTGTATTTCTAAAACCGTTTCTAACTCTATTTTCTTTATTGCTGTGCTCGTCTTGCTCAAGCAATCTGTCTCTCTTTCTCTGTGTTCTTGCCTTTCATTCTGTTCTCCTCTGGGCCACTTAAATCAACTGGACGTTTGTAAACTGATAAAATTCTGGTTAAGTCTCAGTACAATTAGAGGAAACATTTTCAATACTCCTGATTTCTGCTTTTCTCTCCAAACTGTGTGAAGCTGATTAAATTATGCACTTGACATCTATGTCCTCGAAGCAGAAGTGCACTTAATGGGTTGCAGCAATCAAATAAAATTCCCCCTTTAACTT
This sequence comes from Saccopteryx leptura, assembly GCF_036850995.1. Classification (NCBI taxonomy): domain Eukaryota; kingdom Metazoa; phylum Chordata; class Mammalia; order Chiroptera; family Emballonuridae; genus Saccopteryx; species Saccopteryx leptura. Next base: position 363,296,618 of record NC_089503.1, on the reverse strand, counting down.
ATTTTTTGAACTGTTTTTATGGTGAACAATGACAAACATATAGTAAAAATATATGAAGCTTAATAAATTATTATTAGGCAAATGAGTAGTTAACCAGCCCCCAGGTAAGTTAATAGAGCACTGCCTGCACCCTGGAATCCCTCATATGTCCTCTCCCAATCACATCTCCCTTCCTCCCACAAATTGACCACTCACAGGACTTTTATGGTAATTGCCTCCTTCCTGTATTCTATATTTTTGCCACCTATGTATGAATTCCTTCAATTTGTAGTTTGGTTTGGTTTATTTTTAAACTTTATAGAAATGTACAGTAGTTTATAAACATTTGCATCTGGTGTTATATGGGTCAGGTTTCTGGCAAGAAGCAAATAGCATATTCCAAAGGAGGACGTAAGAGTTTCGTGAAGAGACTATATAGAAACTGTGTACAAGATGACAGAGAATCAACAAGGGGTGTTGCAGCACCCCAGGGCTAACAATAGCGGGAAGTAGAGAGCCTTTACTACCCATGGCCCTGCAGGGCAAGCTGGAAACCCTGTGCTTCCTGTCGCTATGGAGGAGAGCAGCTTAACAGCCTGTATGGCTTTTGGCAGAGAAACGTAGCCACTGCCAACTATGTCCTGCCAGAGAGAGTCCGAAGAGACAAATATCCTGAACCTCTCCTGCTGGCTTCTCACCTGCCTCTTATTGGTGGAATCTGACCAAAAGCCAGAGGGCAACCCCCCATTTGAAGAAAACCGTATGGATCAGGCTCCTGGACACAAAGATGGATAGAGAGGATGGAGAGTGGACCAGGAAGGGCAAAAGGAAGATGTACAGAACAGCCTTTTTATCTTGACCACATTTTGAGAGATTGATTCTCATTGTTGAAAGCTGGATTTTGTTTATTTTCACTGCTGTATAGGGGGGCTCTATTATGGGAATGTATCATTATTTATACATTTTATTGTTGATGGACATTTGGGTTATATTTTGTTTTCTGCTCTCATAACTAGAGTCTACTTATTGAGGCACATAGGTATGTTTCCTATTGAGTGTATACCAAGGAACAGAATTGATGGAAAATATTACTTGTATGTATTCACTTTTAGTAAATAAGGCTCAAGTATTTTCCAGAGTTGTTGCACTAATTTACACTCCTACCAGCTGTTCCTGAGATTTCTGTTGTTCCACGGAGTTGTAAATTTTAGGTACTGTCGGTCTTTTAAATCTTGCCATACTGGTGTGTGGAGCAGTGTTATTCAATTTGAATTTCTTTTATCAATAATGAGACCACCCACTGTATATTTCATGAGCTATTTGAATAGCCTTTATCTTCTAGTTTCTTGTTCTCCCCCCACCCCATTTACAATACTTTTTTCTGTAATTCTATTTCTCTTGAAAGTTTAGTAAAAAGACATTTCTGTCTAAAAGCTCATAACGTAAATATTTTTACTTACTAATATGGAACCCCACGCAGCATTGTGTATATATTTGAAAATTTTGCTCAGAAATTTATGTTGCTTTAGAAGTGCTACAGTATGTTTCCTTTAAGCTTTAGGTCTCTGCTACTTGCTTTTAAAATATTTGATTTTTTACTTTTACTCTTTGAAGTTTGAGTGTTGTCCATTTTTATATTGTATTTTCTGTCTTTTCCTTATTTACATATAGGAATATTTAGAAAATATACATATTGATATACATACTGTATATACATATCAATATATTACCTGCCTATTGATATATCTGTCTTCTTATTTTATGGTTTGGTTTTTTCTCTATCTTATTTATAGAAGATATTTGATTTATTGTAGCCAAATTTATCAATCTTTTCTTTATAGTTAGCGCTTGTATATTCTTTGTAAAATATAATTCCTTCTTTATTTAGAATTTTTCCAATTTTTCTTAATAGCATTTTATATTTTTAATGTAGAATACTCGCATATCTTTTATTAGTTTTATTCATAAATATTTTGTATTTTGACACCTATCGCAAATAGTATCTTTTAAAAACTTTATTTTCTAATTGTTTGTTGCTGTTATAGGAACTAAAATTAATTTTTGTACATTGAATTTGTATATAGCAACTTTTTTCCAACCAGGAAAACAGAAAAATATTTTATATAGAGAGAACTTAATATAAGGGATTTGTAGTGCTGGTGATGAAGGACTTGAGGAATGAAAGAGGAGAGGCAATGAGGTAATTCAAATTATAAAAGAGCAGTAAAATGCTTCCACTTCTAGACTGAGGGAAGAAAGAAGGAAGGTAGTATTACTAAATCCCAGAGACCAGCAACATTAGGCAGAAGTGGAACCACAGAGAGCTTGTACAGAAAGAGCTAGAAAATAGTAGTAGTTACCTGAGATGCCATAGGAAGTGGAAAGAAAAAGAAATACCCGGGATTGTCCTTTCCCCTGTCCACAAATATTCTGCCAGTCCTTCCTTTGACTAACTGTCTGTAGAAACCAGGGGGGAAAAGTGATTGCAAAATGTTCTTTTTAACACAGTACAGCACAGAAGAAAAATGAGATAAATCTGAGATGAATATAGTTGGCCAGTTTATGTGTTATTTAATCGGATAATTGCTCTTTCTCTCTGAGTATTCACAATTACAGTCATCAACCGCCATATCGTGGTTCACTTTTCACAGACTCACTGCATCGCGGATTTTTAAATTGTATTTATCTAATTTTGTATCATGGATTTTTTGCTATACCATGGGATTTTGTAGTATATAGGTATTTTTATATATTTATTATTTTAATTATTTTGCAGCAAAATAAGCATTATCGAGCTTTAAAAATTAAAATAAATATTAAAAATTAATTAAAAGAATATGAAATCGAAATAAAACCTTAAAATATGTGCAAATAATAAAATAAATATAAGGTTGCTACTTTGTGGATTCTTGGCTATCACGGGTGGTTCTGGAACCTAAACCCCACGATAGACAGGGGACCACTGTATAGATATTTTTATATATTTATTATTTTAATTATTTTTGTGGTCAAATAAGCATTTTCTTTCTTTTTTTTTTGTATTTTTCTGAAGCTAGAAACGGGGGGAGACAGTCAGACAGACTCCCGCATGTGCCCGACCAGGATCCACCCGGCACGCCCACCAGGGGCGACCCTCTGCCCACCAGGGGGCGATGCTCTGCCCCTCCGGGGTGTCGCTCTGCCGCACCAGAGCCACTCTAGCGCCTGGGGCAGAGGCCAAGGAGCCATCCCCAGCGCCCGGGCCATCTTTGCTCCAATGGAACCTTGGCTGCGGGAAGGGAAGAGAGAGACAGAGAGGAAGGGGGGGGTGGAGAAGCAAATGGGCGCGTCTCCTATGTGCCCTGGCCAGGAATCGAACCCGGGTCCCCCGCAAGCCAGGCCGACGCTCTACCGCTGAGCCAACTGGCCAGGGCAAGCATTTTCTAGCCTAAAAATTTGAAAACAATATAAAAATATTAATTAAAACATAGTAAGAGAATATTAAGTTGAAATAAAATACATAGCATACATCAGATGAGTAGAAAAAGACTCACACGTACGGAAAATGTAGCTACGGCCATTTCTGCTTCAGCTAATTGCCCACGTGAGATCGTATGTGGCACACTATTGGCTGATGGATGGGAGACGACCAACCAGAGCACTGTGTTTACGTAGCATAAGAGTGTAGAAAGAGTTTAAGAGCAAAGGAAGTGTTTCCAAGAGTTTGGGAAAGGTTTATGAGTGTGGAGAGAGTTTATAAAGCCTTAGATTATATATAAATAATAAAATAAATATAAGGTTGTTATTTTGCAGATTTTCACCTGTCACAGGGGGTTCTGGAACCTAACCCCCACGATAGATGAGGGACCACTGTATATCTTCTACAGTAACGACAGTTTTATGACTACCTTTTCAACCCTTATCGCTTTTTTTTTTTTTTTTTTTTTTTTTACAGAGACACAGAGAGTCAGAGAGAGGGATAGATAGGGACAGACAGACAGGAATGGAGAGATGAGAAGCATCAATCATTAGTTTTTTGTTGCGCATTGCGACACCTTAGTTGTTCATTGATTGTTTTCTCATATGTGCCTTGACCGCGGGCCTTCAGCAGACCAAGTAACCCCTTGCTCGAGCCAGCGACCTTGGGTTCAAACTGGTGAGCTTTTGCTCAAACCAGATGAGCCTGCGCTCAAGCTGGCGACCTTGGGGTCTCAAACCTGGGTCCTCGGCATCCCAGTCCAACACTCTATCCATTGCGTCACCACCACTAATCAGTCAATAGTGCCACATACAATCTCACGTGGGCAATTAGCTCAAGCAGAATTGGCCGTAGCTACATTTTCCATATGTGCGAGTCTTTTTCTACTCATCTGATGTATGCTATGTATTTTATTTCAATTTAATATTCTCTTAATATGTTTTAATTAATATTTTTATATTGTTTTCAAATTTTTAGGCTAGAAAATGCTTATTTGACCACAGTGATAAGGGTCAGGCAACCCTTATCACTTTTATTTATTTTTCTTGCCTTGTTGCACTGGCTAGATGTGGGTGAATCTATAGGTTCCAGAATGAAAAAACAAAGCATTCTTAGTGGCTCTGAAGTCTTCCTGGGTCTATTTGCAGGCTCCTTTTGAACAGTTCAAGCCTGTCTGATAGGTCTCACTCTGCCTACCTCACTTTTGAAATTAAAGACTCATAGAATTTCAGAGCTGAAAGAGATATGAAGTTATATAGTCCAGGGGTTGACAAATTACAGTCCTTGAGCCAAATCTGGTCTGCTACTTGTTTTTGTAAATAAATTTTTATTCCAACATAGCTGTATTTCTTTGATTATTTAATATCTGTAGCTGCTTTTATGTTATAATAAAAACGGAGTAGTTGCATGAAGACTGGGTGGCCATCAAAGCTCCAAATATTTATTATTTGGTTCTTTATGGAATATGTTTTCTGACCCCTCCTGATCTAGTCCATCCACTTCGTTTGACAGGTCACCATCCATGGTCACACAACTATTAGTGGCAAACTGTGGGTTACACAATAGACCTCCAGACTCTTAGACTAGTGTTGTTTTTTCCCCTCCATTGCAACATATACTTAAAATCCTCTGCCTGATACAATATAAAAGTCTATGTCATTAGATGAGGCTTACCTTGGGCAGGATGGAGGTCCTAAAATGGAGAGAGTGAGGGGTCTGCTCAATCAGATATGAGGCCATCACAGACTTGGTGGTCATAACCCTCCTGTCTGTCAAGGCCTTTCTCTCTATCATGGTTAAGACCCTGACAATAATAGCTCTCTGTTGCCCTTGAGTAATAAATAAAAACATAAAAAATGAGCCTCTTCCTCTCTTGTCCACAGCCCTTTCCTATACACAGTACCAGTATGATGTCAGGTTATGTTTTTTTTTGAAAGTACTAGACAATTTAAAGTTGTTATTTTCAACATGGAAGTATTGTGTTACTGTTTACTTGAAAGTTAAGATTTCCAAAGGACCTTGAATTATTATTCACTGCCCTTGTTGTCATTTTTCATAGCTCCCTAGGCATAGAAAACATTCAATTAAATTTTCAAGTGCTGCTGTTTGGTGATGGATACAGGGAGAATTTCTATTGAAAAAGAAATGACCTCAAATTTATTTTCTCAATATTGAGACCTCAGCTTTCTTCTATTTGAAAAGGCATAATCAATTATTAAAGAACATGTTAAATTATTTTACATTTTTTCTCTTGTGATCCTTTGTCTCTCACATTCTCATCATTTCTCATAAAACACAGGAGTCTTCAGATGACAAGGCTGCTTTTGGGCTTCACATTTGTCCTTGTCTTCTTGTTGTTTACCACTGCATTACTGGGAGTGTTAATTGCCAATTATCATAAAAGAATGTTTACTTAGCTATATTACCATACATGAGGACCTTTTAGTAAGAGTGATAAGGAACTTAATTTGGTTTCTGTGAACCTAAACTTGTTCTTCTTCTACCACTCTTTAAGATAATTATCTCTCTCTCTCTCTTTTTTTTTTATTCAGTGAGAGGAGGGGAGGCAGAGAGATAAACTCCTGTATGTGCCCTGACCAGGATCCACCCAGCAAATTCACTAGGGGGTGATGCTCTGCCCATCTGGGGTATAGCTCTGTTATTCAGCAACTGAGCAGTTCTTAGGTCCTGAGGCGGTGGCCATGGAGCCATCCTCAGTGCCCAGGGTCAACTCGCTTCAATCGAGCCATGGCTGCAGGAGGAGCAGGAGGAGGAGGAGGAGAGAGAGGAATGATAGGGAGAGGAGTAGAGAAGCAAATGGGTGCTTCTCCTCTATGCCCTGACTAGGAATGGAACCCAGGACATCCACACACCAGGCTGACACTCTACCACTGAGCCAACCAGGCTTTGGGGTGCTTATTTCAGGTCTGTGTCACTGTTTCATTGTCCCTTACACAACATCTATATCCCAATGAAACTGGTCTCGTGATGTTTTCTTTCCTTTCCTTGTGTCTTCCCACCTCTGTGCCATGGCATGTGCTCTCTCTTTTCCTGAAGTGACTCCTCCCTTGGAGGCTGGTGGGACTATAGGTGATTCACTTTATTTCTTTTCCTTCATTAAAAATCCCCTCTCCTAAAGAGCTATCATTTATGTAGTGAGTATACACTAATCTTATTATGGGAAAAATATATAATATTTATTTTCAAACACTTACCAATATTTTTAGGCCCCTTTCAAATCCGGCTACCTTCTTAATGCCGCCCCTGATATTAGCAATCCAACCCGAGTGCTCATTGCCTCCTCTGTGCTCATCACATTCTGTCAAGCGTTAATATAGGCACACTCATTGAATAAATTGCTTGTCTTCTTTTTCCCAGATTGTTAAACCCTTTGAAGAGAGTGTGTATTTATTGCCATATTCTCTCCAGCACTCTCCAGTATCTTGCACAATATCCTATTTTATCATATTCTAATTAGCTAATTTTTAAATATGCTACATGGTAAGCACTTAAGAAAAAAAACACTTATGGCCACATTTTGACTGTAAGTGATGATCAATAATACTTTGGTTGAATTAATATAAATGTGTCATGATAAAAGCCACTATTTGCTGTAATAAGAGCTATTTATTAAGAGTGGGGACATTTCTACACATCTTTTTGCATTGGATTGGCCTCAGTCCAGACTTCTCCTGGAAGAATTTTTTTGTTACTCAAATTGGTCAGGCCATTTGTTGAGTTACAGGTTTGGAAGAAAAGCATTTTCTTTCTGCATACAAGTGGGGCTATAATCTATCCCTACTCTGGGGACTCCAACCATGTTAAATTGTGGAAGGGACACAGGAACGGTAGTGGGAGAAAATAGGAACCTAAATTTATAATCTTGCCTTTACAAAAGTCATTTTACTGGGGGCGGGGCGGGTTGAATGACTTCCGGTCTATTATTTAAGTTTCTCTTTGACTCTCGCTCTTCTGTTATATTTTGCACATATTCCCTCAGTTTAGATTATTTTAGGGAGCGTAGGTGAACAAAACAAGAACTGGTTATTTCTAGGTTTCTGTCCACAATGTCATCAGAATTTTGCCAAAAGTCTCACCTCTAACTTAAATTTCACAGAGGATGACTACAATGGGAAGCCGACCTCATTCTGTTTATTATGTAGGCTGCTTTGTTTTCTGATCTAGTGAGAATTTTAGAATATCATGAAAAATGGCTCAGTTTCATAACATTGATGGTAGAAAGTACTATTGTACTGTTTGCTGACTTCGGACTTTCACTGTAGGTTTGGGCCAGATTTTGAGATTTGTGTAGGGGAAGGAGATTCAAATAACAAAGTTTTAATGGTGGCACTTGTCTCCCATGTCAGTAATGAAGGAAAGTGGGTTGGGCTTACCAGGGTGGGTTTGTTTTGCCCTGAGGTGATGACATTCTGTATCAGCTCTGCAGGTGGCAGCCGTAGCATCCTGGTGGCATTTCCAGGTGACTCTTCCCTTAGTGTATTCTTTACTTATATGCTATCAACTCTATGTTATTTCTCAGTTTATATTTTCTTTTCCTGGAGCTGTGACCTGGTTTTACAACTTAATCCCACAGTTGATGTTAAGGATATGGATGAAAATCAATCAACATCACAAAATATACAAGTTCAGAGTATGCATGGCATGGCTTTATTGTATCCCAAATGTTTAGAACTTAAAATTATTTACACAACAAACCATATTTTGTTTCTCTCTCTTTGGAACATTGTCCCTTCAGCAGTACATAACAGTCATGGAAGTTAGGGACTAGGTTAACCAGTTGGCTATATCTATGGTTTAACTCAGCAGTTAAAATTTGGAGTGAGACTGATGAGGCAGTGGTGCAGTGGATAGAGTGTCATACCAGGATGCAGAGACCCAGGTTTGAAACTGCGAGGTCACCAGCTTGAGTGCAGTCTCATCTGGCTTGAGCACAGAGTCGCTGACTTGAGTGTGGGATCATAGACATGACCCTGTGGTCACTGGCTTGAGCCCAAAGGTCATTGGCTTGAAGCCCAAGGTTGCTAGCTTGAGCAAGGGGTCACTCACTCTGATGTAGCCCCTGGGTCAAGGCACATGTAAGAAAGCAATCAGTGAACAACTAAGGTGCCACAACAAAAAATTGATGCTTCTCATCTCTCTCGCTTCCTGTCTCTTTGTCCCTATCTGTCATTCTCTCTGTCTCTGTCACACACACACACACACACACAAAATTTGGAGGGAAAGTTTTCTGTAACTTCTAAAATATTTTATAAGTTAATTTTTTTGTCCAAAAATGCATTGTGTAAATCAAGTGCAACAAAAGGACATTATTGTGTTGAGTTGAAAATGAGATATTGATCTCTAAGGATATAATTTTCTTCCCCTGTAATAATTTGTTTTCGAGTAAAAGAGCTTTTAAATAAGTTCATGGGCCTTAACTACTCCTAGGAAAAAACTGTTTTGTTCAATTGCTGTTCTTGTCCTTTTCATCCAATATGAAATTGTAAATGGTTTTCAGAATATGGGTGAAACTAGAGAACCAAATGAGAGCTAGAAATAAATGGGCTTGGTCCTATAAGCTATCACACAGTAAGAAAACATTGTTTGTTCATATTGGAAATGGCTAAGTGGAAAAATAATGGACTTTTGCACTAGGCTGTACAAAAAGTTAGCCAGAGAGCTCCAGACTTGTATATCCAATTGCCTTTTCATATCTCCTATTGGATATCTCAGAGGCAACTCAATTTATCACACCAGAAGCCAGACTTACAGTCTCCTGCCTCAAACCTAGTATTATATTTCTTCCTCTATGAAAGATATCACCCTTCACCCAGTGAAATGTGGCAGAATAATGTGTGGAAATGTTGGACTGTGTCTTTTCTCCTCATGTTTTTCCTTCCCAATTCATTTAAAAATGGTGACTTTCTCACACAATGAGTCTCTCAGTGTGACTCCCAGCCTTAGGGATCTTGGCTGTGCCTGAAGTAAGTGGCCTGGAGCCTAAGGCTGGTCTTTGGAGATGGTTTACCTCAGTTTCAGAGAGGAGTTGAGAAGGGGAAGGCTTTTGAGAGCCAGGAGAGAGAAAGGAGAGGAACCCATCTAGGAAGAGAGGAGTTCTCTCTATGAGGATCACTGCAGGGGGATCTGGGTGGCACCTCAATGGGTATGACCTACAGGAGAACGACTGTACATTCCTAGGGAGGCTAGATTCTGCTCCATCAAAGGTACTCGTGCCCTGGAAATAGAAATCCTGTAGGATCCATATGGATGAGAGAGATCAGGACAGTGGACAGCTTAATGGTAACCAGTGTGGACAAACAACCATTGAACCAGGAGGACTGCTTGACACAACTGTGGAGAAGAGCCGACATGGCTGGAGAGGAGAGAGCAAGGTGAAGAGTGGTGCAAAATAACCTGGAGAGAGAACCAGCCTCGTTACATTGGCCTTTCCTGATCATCCACTCAGCACAGGCTTCTTGAAACGAGAATGCTAGGTCAGGCCCTGGCCTGTTGGCTCAGTGAATAGAGTGTTAGCCTGGCATATGGATGTCTGGGTTCGATTCCCGGTCAGAGCACACAGGAGAAGTGCCCATCTGCTTCTCTTTTCATCCCTCTTCCCCTTCTCTCACTCTTCCTCACTCGCAGCTAGTGGCTCAGTTGGTTTGAGTTTTGGCCCCAGGTGTTGAGGATAGCTTGGTGCGTCCAAGCATCGGCCTTAGGTGCTAAGGATAGCTCAATTGATTAGAGCGTCAGCCCCAGATAGAGAAATGGTTCTCTTCCTGAAAGTGAATTCATGGGGTCTTTTCATTTACTCCTGTCTTCCCCTTTCTCTCTCTTCCCTTCTCTTCCTGTCTTCCTTCCATTTAATGAAGTATACCCACAACCAATATATAGAGAGGTCTGCCTCAAAAACAGTAGTATTAAGCTCTACCACTTAATAATTGTGTGACTCTGGGTGAGTCTCCTAATCAAGCTCAGCCTCATTGTAATCAATAATAAAGGGAATAATAATGGTCCCAAGAGGATCTTTGAAAGGAATACTGTCTGTGAAGCACTAATCACAGAATCTGGCTCAATATGTGGGAATCACTGTGGTTTGCTGGGTCTTCTGACAGGCAGTAGACATTCGGACTCAGTGGTAAACAAGCCAAGATTCCTGATCTCATGAAACTTTCATAATACCTTTCGCTTTCACATCAGCTTCAACTCTTTGGTCCCCTGTGTCTACGAGCCAGGCTCTAATATACTCATTTCTGAATAAGTACTTTCTTATACTCTTATAATAAAGTTTCTGAAGAATGACAAGTAATTTTTAAAGGCTTAAAGAAAAATGAATCTATTGTAAGGTATTTTATTAAAGCGGAAGGAAATGTTCAATAAGTCAGAAAAAAATATTAGCTGTGGGTTTTTTTGTTGTTCTTAAAGTTACCATAGAACATGGATGTGAACTTTTAACACTTGGTAGTTTGAATATGTAGACTTATTTTTTAGGCGGTAGAGTGCAATAAAGTCACTGGCAACATACACTCCTCTGGCAGATGACATTTGACTATTCATTACATTACTCTGTCTTCTCTGTTTGGAAATTGTTGCATTATTACATCCAAAATCTCTATGATATTTAATAATGTTCCATATAGAAATAAGTTTGCCATAAACTTACTTGTGCTGGATGGGGGTGCGGCCATTGTTCTTACTGTTTTCTCTAAAGGGAACCGTGTGGCTCAGGTCAGCATGTTTATTCCTGTCCTCCTCACGCAGTGAGCACCATTCATTTTAACTCTAATAATGCTTATATTTCACTGCTTCCTCATCTGGGGATCTCCCTGTGATGACAAAAACTAGTCTTTAAAGAATATGTAACCTGTAACTTTTCAAAATATTTTTGTTGTTTAAGGTATATAGTAAAACACCCAAATTTCCCTATTCAGGCCTCCCCCTCGCTCAATTGTATTTTCCTAAAAGAAAGACTATTAACCATATGTGTCTGTCTTTCCAGGTCTCTTTCTCTGTATTTGTATACATGCAAACTTAAACCATTTTAAGCTAGAAATTGTATATCCTGTTAATAAAGAATTATACTATATGTATTGCTCTGCATGATTTTTTATTTAACAATACAGTGGTCCCTTGCCTATCGCAGGGGTTTGGTTCCAGAACCCCCCACGATAGAAAAAAATCTGCGAAGTAGCGAATTATATTTATTTTATTATTTATATATATTTTAAGGCTTTATAAACCCTCCCCACACTCTTAGAAACCTTTCCCACACTCTTAGAAACACTTCCTATGCTTATCTTACTGCAAAAATAATGAAAATAATAAAAATATAAAAATACCTATATACCATAAAATTTCACAATATTAGTGAAAAATCCACGATTCAAAATTAGATATATACAATTTAAAAACCCGCGATACTGTGAGACCATAAAAAGTGAACCACGATAAGGTGAGGGATGAATGTATATCTAGGAAATCTTTCCAATTAGTGCATATAGACCTAACTCATTCTTTTTAACTCCCAGATAAGTTTCATGGATCTTGTAATTAACCACTCACCAATTGATAATATCCAAGTTGTTTCTTATTTTTACCACCACAAATATCGCTGTTACAAACATCTATGTACATAGATTTGTTTTGGTATTTGTGTAAATATTTCTGTGAGATAGTCTTGATAGTAGACTTGCTGGATTTTACTTGATACTGCCAAATTATATGCTTACGGTCTGTACCGATTATATTACCACTAATAATATATTTCTGTTGAATTTATCACCAGGAGTGGAATTGTGGGATCCTAGATAATGAATATATATGTTTGAATTTAGATAGTGTCAAAAGTATTCCGAAGTTGTTACACCGATTATCATTCCCACCGGCAATATGTGGAAGTTGCTCTACAACCTTGCTAATGTTTGGTGGTGTCGCATACTAAAATTTTTTATCAGATGTTGGATGTATTGTAGTGTCTCACTTTTATTCTTTATTTTATGTTTGACTAAAGCACTTTTCCAGATGCATATGGATCATAGGACACCCTTCTTTGTGAACTTTCTGCTTAAGTTTTTTGCCAAATTATAAAACAAATTAGGTTAACTGTCTTACTTATATTGATTTGGAAGATACAAATCTTTTCAGGGTTATACGTGCATTGTATAAATCCTCTACTCTATTGGTTGCCTTTTCATTGTTTTAATGGTGTTTATTGATGAACAGAAGTTTTAAATTTTAATGTTGTCCAATTTATCTGTCTCCTTTATGGTTACTGTTCTTTGTGCCCCCTTTAAGACATTTCTGCCTACTCTCTAGTGATGAAAATACCTTCTCTGTTATCTTCTAGATGTTTTATTGTTTAATCTTTCACATCGAGACTGATAATCCACCCAAAGTTGATTCTAGTGTATGATATAAGGTAGGAGTCAAGATTTATTTTATTCTCTATGAATATCCAATTTATGCAGCACCTTTTATTGAAAAAACCATTTTTTCACCCACTGTCTATGGTGTCACATTTTTTGTAAATCAAGTGAATATAGGTCAACTCTAATTTATTCCATTGGTCTATTTTTCTATTCTAGTGACATTACCACACTTTCTTAATTAAGAAGCTGTATAATAAGTCTTAATATCTGGTAATATATGTCTTCTAATTTTGTTCTTTAAAATTGTCTGATCTGTACTTGGCATTTTGTATTTTTCATATAAATTTTGGAAATAGCCTTTAATCTTCTATAAAAATATTTAGAATTTTGTAACAACTTTATTGAAGTATATTCAACATATAATAAACTGTGCTTTTTACAGCATAATTATTATAACTTCTGACATATGGAAACACCTGTAATACTATTATAACAATCAAAATAGTAAAAATATCCATTGCACTCCAAACTTTCTTTGTTTTCCCTTTGTACTCAATCCCATCCTTCTCAGACTCCCTAATCCATAGATAATCACTAATATTTGAGATTATATAGTTGTTATTTTGTACTTTCCAGAATATTACATAACTTGAAACATCTAGTATATGCTTTTTTTCGGGGGGGGGGGGAGTCTAACTTGTTTTTTATTAAGTGAGAGGCAGGGAGGCAGAGACAGACTCCCACATGCGCCATGACCAGGATCCATCTGGCAAGACCCCTACCAGGCAATGCTCTGCTCATCTGGGGCCGCTGTCCCATTACTCGGCAATTGAGCCATTTTAGTACCTGAGGTGAGGCCACAGAGTCATCCTCAGTGCCCAGGGCCAACTTGCTCAAACCATTTGAGCCATAGCTACAGAAGGTAAAGAGAGAGAGAGAGAGAGAGAGAGGAAGAAGAGGGAGGGGTGGAGAAACAAATGGTTGCTTCTGTGTGCCCTGAACGGGAATCCAACCTGGGACTTCCGTACACTGGCCAACGCTCTACTGCTGAGCCAACTGGCCAGGGCCACGGGGTCTAACTTCTTTTACTTAGTATACTTATTTTAAGATTCATTCATTCTGTTGTTTATCAATAGTCATACCATTTTATTACTGAATAGCATTCCATTGTATGGATTTGTTTATCTGTTGATGGACATTTGAATTGTTTCTAGTTTTTTGCCATTATAAATAAAGCTACTAAGTATTCATATGCAATTTTTTATATAAACATATACTTTTACTTCTTTTGAGTACGTTACCTGGGAGTGGAATGTTTAGGTCTTTAGTAGTTGTATGTTGAATTTTTTAGAAAACTGTCAAGCTGTTTTTTAACTTGATTAATCATTTTACCTCTCCACCAGTAATGTAGGATAATTCCAACTATTTAACATTCCCAACTAGAATTTAGTATGATCAGTATTTTTTATTTTACAAAGTCTAATAAACGTGAAGTGATTTAATTTGTACTTTCCTAATGACTAATGATACTGAGAATCTTTTTATTTGCTTACCTGACATCTGTATATCTTATTTGCTGAAGTATCTATTTAAAATTTTTTTTTTTGTATTTTTCTGAAGCTGGAAACTGGGAGAGACAGTCAGACAGACTCCTGCATGCGCCCGACCGGGATCCACCGGGCACGCCCACCAGGGGCGATGCTCTGACCACCAGGGGGCGATGCTCTGCCCCTCCGGGGCGTCGCTCTGTCGCGACCAGAGCCACTCTAGCACCTGGGGCAGAGTCCAAGGAGCCATCCCCAGCGCCCGGGCCATCTTTGCTCCAATGGAGCCTTGGCTGCGGGAGGGGAAGAGAGAGACAGAGAGAAAGGGGGGGGGGTGGAGAAGCAAATGGGCGCTTCTCCTATGTGCCCTGGCCGGGAATCGAACCCAAGTACCCTGCACGCCAGGCCGACGCTCTACCGGCCAGGGCCTATTTAAATATTTTATCAAATTTTTTTTTAGTTCATTTTTTTATTGTTGAGTTCTGAGAATTACTTATAGATATATTGTGGATACAAGGCCTTATCAAGTACATGCTTTGCAATTCTTTTCTCCCTGTTTGTGACTTGTTTATTCTCTTAGGAATATATTCTGAAAAACAGAATTTCTTAATTTTGGTGGAGTCCAATTTGTCATTTTTTTCTATATCAATCATAGCTCTTGTGTTGTATATAAGACATCTTTGCTCAATCCAAAGTCACAAAGATTTTCTTCTATAACTTTTATAGATTTTATTTTTATATTTGGGTCTATTCACTTGAGATAATATATCTATATGGTGCAGGATATGGATCAAAGTCTATTTTTTAAATACAAATGTATATTCATTTTGTCTATCTTTATACCAATACTTGCCTCTCTTGATTACTGTAGCTTTTTAATAAGTCCTAAAGTCATATAATGTTAGTCCTTCAAACTTGTTCTTTTTCAAAGTCATTTTGGCTGTTCTAGTAGTCCCTTTACATTTCCACATGGATTTTAGAATAAGCTAGTCAATTCCAGCCAAAAAAGCTTGCTAAAATTTTATTTGTGATTACATTGACTCTACAGATCAATTCAGGGAGAATTGATATCTGAACAATATTAAATAATCTGATCCATACACATGGTATATTGCTCTATTTGTTTATGTATCCCTTAGTATATTTTAGCAATACTTTGTCATTTTCAGTGTACAAGTCTTACATACATTTTAATATCCCTAGTTATTTCATATTTTTGCTATTACTTAAATGGTACTTTTTAGTTAATTACAATTTCAACATCTTCATGGCTAATATATTAAAAATATAATTATTTTTTGTACTTGCTCTTTTTTTCTGTAACATTGCTAAATATTTCCTAGTTCTGATAGCTTTACTGCATATTCTTTGGGATTTCCTACATAGGTAACCATGTAGTCTGAGAATGCAAAGAGTTTTGCTTCTTCCTTTACAACAGGGGTCCCCAAACTACGGCCCTGCGGGCCGCATGCGGCCCCCTGAGGCCATTTATCCGGCCCCCACCGCACTTCCAGAAGAGGCACCTCTTTCATTGGTGGTCAGTGAGAGGAGCATAGTTCCCAATGAAATACTGGTCAGTTTGTTGATTTAAATTTACTTGTTCTTTATTTTAAATATTGTATTTGTTCCCGTTTTGTTTTTTTACTTTAAAATAAGATATGTGCAGTGTGCATAGGGATTTGTTCATAGTTTTTTTTTATAGTCTGGCCCTCCAACGGTCTGAGGGACAGTGAAGTGGCCCCCTGTGTAAAAAGTTTGGGGACCCCTGCTTTACAATCTGGATACCTTATATTCTTTTCTGTTGTTATTGCACTGGCTAGATTCTTCACTACAGTTTTGAATAGAAGAGGTGAAAATGAACATCCTTTATCAGTTCATGGTATTATAAGGAAAGCAGTTAGTCTTTCACCATTAAATATATGTACTTTGTATTTTGTAGATGCCTTTTATCAGGTTGAGAAGATACTTTTCCAATCCTAATTTTCTGAGAGTTTTTTTTTCTTTTAAACCAGAAATGGATGTTGAATTTTGTCAAATGCTTTTGCTGTATCAATTGAGATTAGCACATGGTTTTTCTTTTTCAGTCTGTTGATATGGCGAATTATATTGATTGATATTTGCCTGCTGGGATCTTGATTGGGATTTTATTAAATCTTAAAAAAAGGGAGGATTAATATCTTTACAATATGAGTTTTCCAAATTATGGATCCTCATAATATTTTGTAATTTTCTGTCTAGAACTCTTGGAAATTTTTCTTCCTCTTCCTCTTTCCCTTCCTCTCTTTCTTTCTATTTTTCCTTTTATTTCATCTCTTTTCTTTCTTCCTTTCTTTTTTCTTTTGATCTCTTTAAGAATAGGTTGCCTAAGTACTTGTTTTAAAACATCTCCACATATTTTTAGCCCCCCTTCCATCAAATGGGGGGTATATGCCCCCTCGCCTTGAGTCTGAGCTGGACTTAGTGACTTGACTGTGACCAGCAGAATACAGCAGACATGGCCTGACCTGTGGTGGCACAGTGGATAAAGCGTCAACCTGGAAACGCTGAGGTTGCCGGTTCAAAACCCCGGGCTTGCCTGGTCAAGGCACATATGGGAGTTGATGCTTCCTGCTCCTCCCCCCTTCTCTCTCTCTCTCTCTCTCTCTCTCTCTCTCTCTCTCTCTCTCTCCCCTCTCTATAATGAATAAATAAAATCTAAAAAAAAAAAAGTTAAAAAAAAAAAAAAAAGAATACAGCAGACATGATGCTACAGAACTTTGCAGGCTGGGACCCATAAAGGCCTGGTGTCATCATGGATATTTTCTTTTAAATTTTGGACATTAAATTCCTTTAATAATTAGCCTTTACAGTTGTGTCTGGCACTAGACTCTATAAGTCTGTTTAAAATTTTTTTAAAATACTGTCCTGTTATACCTTTATGTATCAAGATGGAGTGGATGAGGAAGAGCGAGTGGAAGCAACCCTCGTGAAGAAAATATTTTTCAATTATAATTCTACGAATGGAAAACTATGGCCTAAAGAAGTAAGCTATTTGCCCATGTAAAAGGAGAGGCGACACTTAGGACTGCAAGCCATATCTGGCTCCAGTGTTCTTGTTCTTTCCTCACCATGCTTATTACAGGCAAGCAGAGAACTGCACCAAGGAGTGCAGGTCTAATACATCATATTTTCTTTGAAGGACATTTTATTCCGGGGTAATTAATTTAAATTTCAACATATGCATGATTTATTATATAGTAAAACAAATAATCTGCCATCTTTTAAAAAGATAAAATAGGGAAATTTTAAAAAAAGGTTATTTTTGCAACTGTTTTGGACTATACCTCCAAAATCATCAATTTATATTTATATTCCCTTTCAGCAGGATTTTTTTTTTTTTGTATTTTTCTGAAGTTGGAAATGGGGAGGCAGTCAGACTCCCGCATGTGCCCGACCGGGATCCACCTGGCATGCCCACCAGGGGGCGATGCTCTGCCCATCTGGGGTGTCGCTCTGTTGCAACCAGAGCCATTCTAGCGCCTGAGGCAGAGGCCATGGAGCCATCCTCAGCACCCGGGCCAACCTTGCTCCAATGGAGCCTTGGCTGTGGGAGGGGAAGAGAGAGACAGAGAGGAAGGAGAGGGGGAAGGGTGGAGAAGCAGATGGGCGCTTCTCCTGTGTGCCCTGGCTGGGAATCGAACCCGGGACTCCTGCATGCCACGACACTCTACCACTGAGCCAACCTGCCAGGGCCTCAGCAGGAATTTTTAAGATTCATTATGCTTTGCCTTATTATTTCTGATCTAGGGAAACAATGAAGTGTTTTTGTGCCATGATTTGCAGGGCACTGATTATGCAATTCTAAAAGTTACTAAGCCCCTTTTGGTTGTTGGTATATGCCAAACACTGCACTTATCACTATTCTTCATTTATACTTACAACATTCCTGCAAAGTCGGCAATACTGCATCATATTCTAGGTGAACCATCTGATCCTTAGAGAGGCAATTTGCCTACATTTTCACAGACAGAGCAGGAATTCAACGTCAGGTCTGTTTGTCTCCATAGACTGCACTCTTAACCCCTAATGTTGTTTAAGCAAAGGATTTCTTGAATTGGAGTTCTCCATATAGCTCATTGGTTTGGGAATATTAGCTGTAGATATGGGGAATACTTGATTAGACTCAAGTATAGCCTAATTGTGTATTCCAATGTGGTTTAAAATGGGACCATTCTGTACAGGTTGGATCTCTGATCTCCCTGGATAGAATTTCTAATTGCTTCTGAGTGTAATTCACAGCTCCTCGCTGATTGGCCAGCTCGTTTGCAGTGAGGTATCATACCTGTGCACACATCTGCTCAGCCATCTGTGGTGTAAAATGTTGTCAATCATTCTGACCTCAGGGAAACCATGCGATTCTGGTTTTGGAAAATTACTGTCCTGTAGAAAGATAAAGCAGGGTGCCAGTGGTAGAGATATTTTAGCGTGTCTTATTTTAGATTAATTCCTGGGTATATGGATTGTAGACAGGGATTGAAAAGTACATGAATAATCTCCCAGCCTGTGAAAGCAGTTTATTTTATGCCTACTAGATCACTAGGTCATAAGTTTTCCTTCCTAGGACACACAATATTATCTAGCCTGACTGTCAGTGCTGTCAGACCAAATGAACCCTGTTTTTGGTAGTCGTGACTGTGGTGGAGAACAGAGGCTGGTGAAAAGGGGCACAGTGAGCCATAACCCTGCTAGTAATCCAGCAGTTTCTTAGGAAAGGCACCAGTTCAGTGAAGTGATAAGTCTTCTAGTGGATGATTTATTTAATTTTTTCAAAAGGTGTGAAACTATTACATACCCCATCCCACACTACCTCTGCTGTCACCAAGCCAATGCACTTTGAACAACTTTATCTCCCGTATACATCCAATCCATGCACACTGACTTTTTGGATTTATTTGAGCCCTGTATCACAAATGTTGAAGGTAAGTCTCCATAGGGAGATTTTATTTTAACTTGTAGTGATGATTCTTAAAGGAACTTGATCTGGTCAGGAGACCTTGGACTACTTCTCATTCCAGATGTGCAGTTTGGGCTTATTGGGATGTATTTTTATTATTTCCTGCTACCTTTGTAGACAGAACTCACAGCTTGCAGTTATATAAATGGAAACTACTTCTAGTGACATGATGTGACCTTCTTCTTCAGAACTGGCCCTTTTCCCAGTCTCAATGAATAGGGCTGTCATCTGCCCAGTGGCTCATGCCAGGAACCTCGGACATATCCTGATCCTTCCATTCCCTCTGGCTATATTCAATCCATCACAAAGTCTTTCTACTTAGCTCTGGAATAGCCCTTTCTGTGGCCTCCCTATCACCCTCTTGCTCCCCCGTCCAATCAGTATTCTCCACACTGTAGCCAGAATGATATTTTCAAAAGTAATCTATCAGGGTGTTCATTTATCTCACGCATATGGTTTTAGTTCCTACTATGTGTAAAAGGTACATTGGGGAACGAGATAGACAAAGTTCTTCTTCTGTCATGAAAAAGCAAAGCAAATTCTATCAGGCTTCTCTCCCCAGTTCCCCTACCCCCAACTTCAGATGAAAACACTTTGATAGATTTCTAGTTATTATTAGGTTAAAAACCAAAATCGAATGGCCTTCATGATCAGGTCCCTATTCCTCTAGCCTCACCTTTTGTCAGCATGCATTTCACTCTAACCACCTGGCCTTGTTTCCGTTCCTTAGTTATACTATCTCCCCTGACTCTTCAGGGCCTTTGCACATGCTGTACTTTTTGCCCAGAATACTTTCAGCCCCATCACCCATTCTTAGCTCTCAGATCTCAGTTCAAATATTTCCTATTCAGAGAAACCTTCTAATTCTATAAAAGTTTCATTTGTGGCAGTCACCACAGTTGTTCTTGGGATTAGTTAATTAATGATTTAATCACTGCAAGTGTTTAGTCACCATGAGTTTTTTGCTCACTGCTTATAGTCCCAGAGGCCAGCATACTTCATGGGTAATAAGTGCTCAGAATGATATATGTTTTCTAAACAAGTCATATGCACTCATAGAGCTGGCCTTTGCCTGCTAATCCAGTCTTGGCTTGACCACAAATGCTGATGGTGTTTGAGAACACAGGTTCCTGCAGTAAACATTCCTAAGAAGCAATTCCATCTCCCACGATTATTAACAAGTTATTCTCCCTCCGAGGGCCTCAGTCTTGACACTATTATAAAGGTTGTGGTAAGGATTAAATGGAACAATGACAAAAATCACTTAGCATAGTGACTGGCATGTGATAAGCACTTGATAAGTGATAGTCATCAAAACTATAACAATAAATCATTATTTATTAACATGGCCTCTGCACTCATAAAAGAACAGTACTTGGTCTTTCCTGCTGTCAGTTATATGTAAACACAGTGTTCCTTCGGGTAGGAGGACTTTAGAAATTCTAAGTGTCATTCTCCTTAGTATTTTGTACTCCAGGAGGATTAGCTGTTGGGTCAGAGACTGCTATTGTCACCTCATATCTATTCTCTCCTACTGTTGTAATAATAGAATTTTTTTTTTCATTTTTTCGAAGCTGAAAAAGGGGAGGCAGTCAGACAGACTCCTGCATGTGCCCGACCGGGATCCATCCGGCATGCCCACCAGGGGGCGATGCTCTGCCCCTCTGGGGCATTGCTCTGTTGCATCCAGAGCCATTCTAGCGCCTGAGGCAGAGGCCACAGAGCCATCCTCAGCGCCCGGGCCATCTTTGCTCCAATGGAGCCTCAGCTGCGGGAGGGGAAGAGAGAGACATAGAGGAAGGAGAGGGGGAGGAGTGGAGAAGCAGATGGGCGCTTCTCCTGTGTGCCCCGGCCGGGAATCGAACCCAGGACTCCTGCACACCAGGCCGACGCTATACCACTGAATCAACCGGCCAAGGCCTGTAATAATAGAATTTTTAAGGACACACATTATCCAGAAAAAGTCCACATTTACCAGCCTTCCTTGCACTAGGGTGTGTCCGTTTGATTACATGCTGGCCAATGCGATAATGTTTGTGGCAGTTCTTGAAACATTTTCCAAGCGACAGCTGGTGTATATCCCTGGCCCTTTTTATTACTTTCCCTTTCCTTCTACTTTATTGGAATTCTGGATTGATGGCTGAACCTGGAGCTGCCATCTTGAACTACAAGGTGACATGGGAATGGAGGCTTTGCAAGTCAGAGCTGCAAGATAGAGTCTAGATTCCCAAGGACTTTTTAGGTTAAAAACCTATTCTGTGGATTGGAGCCAACACACAACTCTGGGCTGCAGCCCTCGTAACTTTGACATCAGAGAGAAGCAAATTTCTGTCTTGTTTCAAGCCACTGTTGTAAGAAATTTCATTGCAGCCCAAATGCAATCTAGCCAATATAGTTTTGTACTATACAAGACATGAAAGGAACAAGAGTGTCCATGCCTTCTTCCCACGTCCTGTGAGGTGGTGATTCTGACATATTTTCCTCTGAGACTTATAAGCACAATGCAGTAATCTGGCTTCAGTTCTACAGAGACCGGAAAAATCTTTCGACACTTTCCCATACCCAGGCCTAAATCAGAATCTCTGTACATTATTTAGCTCATGCAGTCATTCGTTCAGACACCAGCTATTGGTCCATTACTCACTATGAAGCTGACACTGTTCTAGGTTTGGGGGATATATCAGTAAGCTAAGAAGCTGAACCGAGTTGTATTTGAATAGACCTCTCTTGTTTCTGAGAACCTCCTTGCTCCCTGCAGGAGAAACAGTTCTGTTTCTAAGTGTTATTCAATATTTGGCATTAGGGGGACTTCTATATTTGGTGAGGAGACATACAGTTAACATAGGCATTTTCTTTAGATTTCACTGTTTGTGAAGACAAATGAAAAATGGCTCTTTTATAACATTTTATGATCAGAAATTTGGTCATCATAGGTTGAGAGGAAGCTTAGGTCATAGGTTATAGATCCTTTCAACATTTCATCTGGACAGGATTTCTTCCTTTATTGTTTCCAAAATATAGACCAGCCACTCTGGAATAGAGGGATGGAGAAGCCACTTGGTTACAGTCAAGGTGGCAGGCCACCAGCCTCAGGTGGCTCACCAAAGACACAAGGCAACAGTTTTCCCTCCTTCAGGTTCAATTCCTGGTCTGCTCTCAATGACCTTGGGCAGAATGTCATTAAAAGAGGGCAACTGCTCCGTCTTGCTCAGCCACTTCCAGCCCACGCCAGCCCCCAAGAGGCCACAGTTATGTCAGCATCCTCGTACCCAGGGTTGATCTGCGTAACCTGGGGCCTTGTTTTTCTAACAGAACCGATTCTTCTCCTCTCTTGTTGCCCTCAGTTGTTATTTATCCGGTAACTGGGATCCATGTGTGGCAAAACTCTGGACTATTTCTTTATGTTTTCTTTCCTAATTCAGGCAGATAGTACCCCTGTTTTTCCTTTCCCTGGAGAAACTTTGTTTCGGGGGATTCCTGTTCTGGTTTTCAAATGTATAAACTCTTGAGTATACTAGAACTGCTGGAGAAAGGAAGGCTATGTGATTACTCTCTGCACCATGACCATATCCAAGATGTGGCAGGAATTCGGGAGGCTGTCTGGTGGAGTCCCAGAGAACACAGGCCCATAGAGCACCACGAGGCTGTGGCCAGGTTCTTGAGTGGCAGAGAAGTAGCAGACCAAGGAACCTGATAGGACCTCATGGGTAGGTGCTGAATAATTTAGAAGTGACCTCTGTAGAGGGATGACCAATGACAGCACTACTGAGCACCCTCTGTCTCTTAGGATTGGCACTCACTGTGGGAGAGGGTCCGCACAGAGGGAACCTCAAGAATGAGCCCGGTTGGCAGGTAGCTTGCAGTTTAAGTTAAGGTGAACTGTATGAACTTGAAAGCATGTGTCATTTATTGCATGCCTGTATTTGTATACTGAAGCGGAGTATAGTGAATATGACCATGGCTCATAACTGGCTTTCTTGCTTAGTGGCTGTGTGGCTACGACAAATTACTTAACAATAATGATAAATATATCTCAGTTGTCTCATCTGTACAGTGGGGCAGTAGTAGCATTTACTTCATACCTTTGTTGTGGGAATCAAATTATTTAATCTATATAGTACTTGGTTCATAGTAACCATTCCACGTATTAGTAGTTGTTAAGATCACCTGTTTACGGAAGATGTGCTTTTTTCCTGTTGATTATATTCTTATTTATTGATTTTTTTTTTTTTTAGTAACTAAGAGGAAATACTTTGGAAAAGAAATGAAAAGCTATGGTATTAGGAAAACGTTGATCATTGAAAAACAATAAAAAGTGAAAGTAACAATCTTTGAGGTGATTTAGGAAAACTTGGGAAATGATCTTGAGTTCACAGAATTTCACATTTTCTGAGAAAACCTTTCATTTGGTACACTAAGGAGTACCTGACAGATATAAACCCATGTGCTGTAGCATCCATGTTTGTTTAATTTATGGCCAAATATTGCAGACACTGTTCCCTACTCCCCTTGCAAACTAACTCAGAAAACACCCCCTCAAGACTCCATCTTCCATGGACACCCTGCCTCTGGCGTTGGGGATTTTTAATCCAAACCTACTGCTTGTGCTTGGGTAATATAGAATAAACACCAATAAATCCTGTGGCTAGAGTAATTATTTCAAAAACCTCTAATGTAGTCAGAACTTCAGTTATGTTCTGCATTTTGATTTAATGCTTATGAGGTCTCTAGGTCATGACTTGTACACCCTTGTTTTCTGTTTAGATTCTTAGCCTGATGCACAAGAGAGAAGAGAAGCATCTCAAACTTCACAGTGCGCACGAATCACCTGGGGGGAGGGGTCTTGTTAAAATGCAGGGTCCGATGTCTAGGACTGGGGTGGGCTTGAGATTTCACATTTCTGACAAGCCCCAGCAGATGCCCATAAAGCTGATCAAGTGCCACACTTTGAATAGTGAGGACATAGGTTCTGACAGGAGAAATATACCAACGGCGGTGTCGAGAGGGTCTACGACGGGTCACCACGGGAGTCTATTGATTCTCCTCTATGCATTGGAGATGCAACAACCCGATAGGAATATTTTAGATGCAGTTTTTTCTGGCGGCTGGCCTGACTAAATGACCTCTAACAGTTACTACTCTCTCTGCAGCTTTGTGATCAGATTGCCAACTACTGTGTGGTGTTTGATTCCATAAACATTCATGTGTCCACATGGTACACAGCATTCCCCCAGGTGGTTGGATGAGTTTTTTTTGTTCAAGGACCAAAAGTTGTTTATTAAAGTTTCTGCTCTGTTGTTTGTTATACTATGATATAAATAAATGTATTCATATAAAACAGTGTTGTAAAATCAGAAACAGTCAAAGAGGGATAGGGTGTTGAAATTTTTCAATCTTTATGGATAACACAGTCAGTTAACTCGCATTCAAAAAGAACAGAAAAGAGGAGGCAAGACTGAAAGTATAAGGAAAGGAAGGTGTTGCAGGAACAGTGCCTTCACCTCTGAGCATCTCTCAGATGCTAGCTAGCTAGCAGGCACCAGAAATTCGTAATAAAAAGTAAATTACCTTAAAGGCACAAATGAAAATGTTAACACAAGTGTAAAAGCAACACAGTATTATGTAAGATTAAAACCCTATTTTAAAAATGCTTCCAAGCCTGACCAGGCTGTGGCACAGTGGATAGAGCATTGGACTGGGATGCGGGAGGACCCAGGTTTGATACCTCAAGGTTGCCAGCTTGAGTGCGGGCTCATCTGGCTTGAGCAAAGCTCACCAGCTTGGACCCAAGGTCGCTGGCTCCAGCAAGGGGTTCCTCGGTCTGCTGAAGGCCCGCGGTCAAGGCAAATATGAGAAAGCAATCAATGAACAACTAAGGTGTCGCAACGAAAAAAAACTGATGATTGATGCTTCTCATCTCTCTCCGTTCCTGTCTGTCTGTCCCTATCTGTCCCTCTCTCTGACTCTCTCTCTGTCTCTGTAAATAAATAAAAAAAGAAAGAAAAAAATGCTTCAAAATATTGAAAACTATATACAAATACATTACCCAAATATTCCTCTTGAATTTACCATTAAAAAGTGTATATGATACTCTTCCTAATCATAAATTCATGTCAACATTAATTCATAACATAGTATGTACCGCCACAGTACCCAAAGATATGAACAGAAACCGACTCCCTACTGAAACCTACAGAAAGGTTTTAGAGCTAGTGAAATAATGGATTGCAGACCTTATTTACTATAAAGGAATTTTTAGCTCATGCTACTATATCCATGTTCCCTCACAATCTTAAGGGAAAGACAGTAAATTAACTTTCTTCTACTAAAACAATATTTAACACATTTGGTAGTTAAGAATATTCCTTTTACTCCTTTTCTTTTTATTTATTTCTTTTTTTAAAAGAATAAATAACTTCCACAAATCTAAGACTCAAACTTTTCAAAGCTCAATTGATTTTCTGCAACTACACAAAGACACGTGGGCCATACAATAGCAACTAAACACTCTCCCAAGTCTAGAATACAAAATTGATGGATGTCACATATTAGCTTAAAACAAATTTCATCATTCTGAGTCTATGAAGGAAACATCCTCCAAAAACTACATTCAGGCAGAC
Source organism: Saccopteryx leptura (assembly GCF_036850995.1). Classification (NCBI taxonomy): domain Eukaryota; kingdom Metazoa; phylum Chordata; class Mammalia; order Chiroptera; family Emballonuridae; genus Saccopteryx; species Saccopteryx leptura. Next base: position 363,270,657 of record NC_089503.1, on the reverse strand, counting down.
AGATTTACGATGACATGTTTCTAGAACATCTAACATGCAACGCCATCCCAAACAACAACAGCAAAATACTGAACCAGAAAGAATGTTTAAAATTGGAACCTGTAATTAGGGAATTTTACTTTGTATCTGTCAAATAATAAATGAATTAAAATTTTTTTATTTTTAGAAAAATATTATGTAAAGCAGAGAGCCAGTGTTTAGTTGGGAATTGCAAAATCCTCCATTCTTGCTCTAACTGGTCACTGTTCCAAAGGTCAGCACCAGCCTCCAGGTGTCAAATTATTCATCACGGAAATCTGAAATCCATCCTTACTATTGTACTCCTAGTGTCATTGTTCTATGTGGCTGACAGCAAGTTTTCTCAATAAATCCATAGATGCTCCTTTATTTTAGCATATAAAACAGCTTACAATGTTTCTGTTGCTTAAAGCAGTCTATCAATCAAATACTTAAGAAATCATTTCATAGGCAAGGTTTATGAATGACTCGAAAGTAAAACTAGTAATTTCTAGAACACTGCAGTGTTTTTGTTATTAGAGCTATTCCAAACACATTTAGAATTTTTAAAAAAGCTGTGAAAACAAGAACAAATATAAAGATATATAAGAATTTTTGCCATGATTGCTTCTTTGCCAATTTTGGGTCATAAATTATTTGAGGAAAGCATCCTAAAATAGTGGTAGAAATGATAAAGTACTACTTTCAGATGATTCAAGTATTAACTTGGTGTGCATGGAAGTTCACCAATTTCTTCCCCTATGATTTCACATCCAAAAGGCTACATTTTGCGAAGTATTGCTATTTAGAAACCCATAATATCAACCTCTTAAAGGAAATATTTTTCAGATGGTGAAGTTGTCTTTTAGTAACCTTAATGCCTCTACTATTTTGATATAACCCAAACAAAACTTTTTGAAGTATATTTCTTACCGTTTTTGGTTCACTTCTTTTAGATCTGTTGAGGCTGGTAGCAAAATTTAGAACAGAATAGGTTTTCATATTTCAAAAGAAGAAAAGAAGAGCGTGGAGTACAGAGATGAAAGGTATGGAAGCTTTATACTAAAATCCTGTCCTTGCTCTGTGCTGGAATCATCACAGGCACCACTCCAACCCTACTGAGATTCGGGGCCGCTACCTTAGCGAGTGGGAGCGCCGGACTCAGGAACGCATTCAGAAGCTTCACTGGGTACTTGGTTATACTGAGTCTTTTTTTTTTTTTTAACAGTGAAATGCATGGATCTTTCTATTTTACTGACAAACACATACATATTGTATATGTTTAATGTATGGAGCATAATGTTTTGATATATGTATACATAAGAAATAATTCCCCCAATTAAGCTAATTAACCTATCCATCACCTCACTTATTTACTGTTTAAAAAATTTTTAAATATTTTTATTTTCCAGTTGTAGTTGACATATATCATGATAATAGTTTCAGATGCCCGTGCACCCCAGTCATCAGACATTACATGACTTAATGAGTAATCATCCCAATAAATCTAACACCCATCTAACACCATATATAGATATTAGAATATTATTGATTATTTTCCCTACACTGTACTTTACATCCCCATGACTATTCTGTAATAACCAATTTGCACTTCCCAATCCATTCACCTTTTTCACCCGTCCTCCCAACCCCCTACTATGTCATGAAGACAGTGACTACTTGGAGTAGCAAACCTGTCATTTGGCTCCTGTTCCTCTCATGGGGCACCATTTCTTACGACAACAAAAACTACTCAGAGACCAGATGAAATGCACTGAGGGGCCGAGGGGAGGCAACAGTCCTGGTCAGCAGATTGAAGGACTGGAGCTCCATCCCCAGCCTCACTCACATATTTATTAGCAAGTATAAATAACTCAAGGAGGCAGAAAGAAGTTCTTGGGGGTGAAGTTAAAGGACAGGGAACATGCGAACTCCTAATCTCTGTACTGAGAGCCTGAATATTTTTTATTGCTAAATCTTATTCTGCTGTTCTGCTGTTCCAGCATGCACTGCCTCCAGTACCAAGTCAGAGAGGCCCTTGAACTCTTGTCCACCTAGGGCTTTTGCTCTAGGGCGCCGCACTGTCTCTAATTATTATCCTAACTCTGCGTGTTTTCACAGCATGTTCCCACACTACGCTATGTGACAACTATGAAATGTTATCTATATCTGTGAGTATGTTTCTGTTCTGCTTGTTCATTTACTTTGCTTTTGAAATTCCTTTTTGTGTGTGTGACAGAAAGAAAGACAGAGAGAGGGACAGACAGACAGGAAGGGAGAGAGATGAGAAACATCAATTCTTTCTTGTGTCACCTTAGTTGTTCATTGACTGCTTTCTCATATGTGCCTTGACCAGGAGGCTACAACAGAATGAGTGACTTCTTGCTTAAACCAGCAACCTTGGGCTCAAGCCGGAGACCTTGGACTTCAAGACAGCGACCTTTGGGCTCAAGCCAGTGACCATACAGTCATGTCTATGATCCCATGTTCAAGCCAGCAACCTTGCGCTCAAGCTGGTGAGCCTGTGCTGAAGCCAGATGAACACTCACTCAAGTCTGCAACCTTGGGGTTTTGAACCTGTAACCTCCGCATCCCAGTCTGATGCTTTATCCACTGCGCCACCACCTGGTCAGGCTAAATTCAATTGTTGATAGATATGTATTTATTGCCATTTTATTGTTCATATTCTTGATATTTTTTTTCTTCTTAAAGAAGACCCTTTAACATTTCATATAATACTGGTTTGGTGGTGATGAACTCCTTTAGTTTTTTCTTGTCTGAGAAGCTCTTTAATTGTCCTTTGACTCTAAATAATAGCTTTGCTGGGTAGAGTAATCCTGGTTGTAGGTTCTTGCTCTTCATTACCTTGAATATTTACTGCCAATCCCTTCTGGCCTACAGAGTTTCTCTTGAGAAATCAATTGACAGTCTTATCGGAGTTCCCTTATTGCTTTTAAGACTCTCTCTTTGTCTTTAACCTTTTGCATTTTAATTATGACGTGTCTTGGTGTGGACCTCTTTGGGTCCATCTTGTTTGGAACTCTCTGTGCTTCCTAGACATGTATGTCTATTTCCTTCACCAAGTTAGGGAAGTTTTTGGTCATTATTTTTTTAAAATAAATTTTCAATTTCTTGCTCTGTCTTTGCTCCTTCCAGCACTCCCATAATTGAATTTTGGTGTGCTTGGAGTTGTCCTAAAGGCTTTGTGATAAGGTACCAAAGAACTGTAAAACTTAGTATTGGCAACGCCATTTTAATGAGGAGAAGTCAGGTTTCTTGCCCCCTCCTTTCTGTGGAGAATGGAGGGAGAAGAAAGTGGGAGTTTCCTGGCTTACAAGGACATACTATGTACTGAGATGAGAAACCTCCTTTTACTAAGAGGCTTAAAAGTCATTTTAGGATTTAGGCCAAGCATTCAGAGAGATTTTGTAAATATGATTCTTATATTTGTATGTGATTTACACCAGCTCAAGATGGTTGATTGCATTCATACTTAGGAAGGACTATTATATTGTAAATAGAGAGGTTTTTGTACTAGGTTTTGAATGGAAGGAGGAAGGAGACTTGGACCCCCTCTCTTCCCCACACCTGTGAGGAAGAAGGTAAACAGCCAGCCAGGAATGCAGGAGAGGGAAGAGAGATTTAAGGAGCCCTTTTCTCTCCCCTTTCATTCTCTTTAATGGGTGATTTACAAATGCTTATCCTCTGACATCATGTAAGCCCCCTCCTTTTCCCTCCAACCTGTGTGTGATCAAGTGTATATAACTAGCCTCAGAGCTATATTCAAGGCTACACGATTTGGGTTAGCTATACCCTGTGTAAGTCATATGCAGCTGGCTTATTAATAAATCTCCTCTTAAAAATTCTTCTGCATCCTGCCTTGGTGTCTCTACATAAATCGTAGAATTAAGGTATGCTACTTTACAACAGCTTCTTATATTATCCTCATTATTTTTTTATTCTTTTTTATTTTCGCTATTCTGATTGGGTGTTTTTTGCTTCCTTGTATTCCAAATCACTTATTTGATTCTCAGCTTCATCTACTCTACAGTTGATGCTCTGTAAATGATTCTTCATTTCTTTTTTTTTTTTTTTTTTTTTCCATTTTTCTGAAGCTGGAAACAGGGAGAGACAGTCAGACAGACTCCCGCATGCGCCCGACCGGGATCCACCCGGCACGCCCACCAGGGGGCGACGCTCTGCCCACCAGGGGGTGATGCTCTGCCCATCCTGGGCGTCGCCATGTTGCGACCAGAGCCACTGTAGTGCCTGGGGCAGAGGCCACAGAGCCATCCCCAGCGCCTGGGCCATCTTTGCTCCAATGGAGCCTTGGCTGCGGGAGGGGAAGAGAGAGACAGAGAGGAAAGTGCGGCAGAGGGGTGGAGAAGCAAATGGGCGCTTCTCCTGTGTGCCCTGGCCGGGAATCGAACCCGGGTCCTCTGCATGCTAGGCCGATGCTCTACCGCTGAGCCAACCGGCCAGACGATTTTTCATTTCAATCAGTGTATCCTTCATTTCTGACTGGTCCTTTTTTATGCTGTTGAAGTTCTCACTAAGTTTATTGAGCATCCTTATTACCAATGTTTTAAACTGCATCTAGTAGATTGCATGTCTCTATTTTATTTAGTTCTTTTTCTGAAGTTTTGTTCTGTTTTTTTTTCTTTTCTTTTGGGACATGTTTATTTATCTTCTCATTTTGGCATCCTTCCTGTGTTTGTTTCTATGCATTAAGCAGAGCTTCTATGTCTCCCGGGCTTGGTAGCATGGCTTAATATTATAGGTGTTCTGTAAGGTCCAGTGGCACAGCCTCCCTGATCACCCAAGCAAGGCACTTGAGGTGTGCTGGTTCTTCCCAGGGCCGCCAGAATGAGTTACAATGCAATCTGCAAATGGCAGCTACTTGTGCTGGGCTTGGAGGTGCCTGGGCAATGTCAGGCTGTTAACTAAGGCCAGCTGCTGCTAGAGCTGGGCCTGGGGCCACTTACTGAGAGATACAGAGAACACTGAGGTCTTCTGCTGCTTGTTTGAGAGATTTTTTTTTTTTGTATTTTTCTGAAGCTGGAAACGGGGAGAGACAGTCAGACAGACTCCCGCATGCGCCCGACCGGGATCCACCCGGCACGCCCACCAGGGGCGACGCTCTGCCCACCAGGGGGCGATGCTCTGCCCCTCTGGGGTGTCGCTCTGCCGTGACCAGAGCCATTCTAGCGCCTGGGGAAGCGGCCAAGGAGCCATCCCTAGCGCCCGGGCCATCTTTGCTCCAATGGAGCCTTGGCTGTGGGAGGGGAAGAGAGAGACAGAGAGGAAGGGGGGGTGGAGAAGCAAATGGGTGCTTGTCCTATGTTCCCTGGCCGGGGATCGAACCCGGGTCCCCCGCATGCCAGGCCGACGCTCTACCGCTGAGCCAACCGGCCAGGGCCTGTTTGAGAGATTTTTAAAAAATCTGAAGCATGGGCCAAGATAGGCCATTCATATGGAACATCTTCAAGAAACAACTTGAGTGGGCCTGAAAGTTGGGTGGGGTGGGGACTCAGGAAATCATGAGGGTGGGACAAACAGTGGGAGCCAGGTTGATGGAGACTCAGATATGGCACCCACCTGCCAGCTCTGTGGAGGGAAAGGCTCATCAAAAGAACAATGGCCTTGCCAGCACTTCTGTCTGGGAGAAAACAGCTTCCCCCCAAGCTCTTATCATGATATTGGACAACTCAGGTCCTCCCCATATGTCTCTGGTGCCTTTCAAGCTGTTGCCCCAGCACTGGAGCTCAAAGGAAGTGAGTCTGAGTAAGTCTGTGCAAGCCCTTTAAGAAGAACTCCCTGGGACTCCAGCAGCTCTCTGTCTCCCTCAGCCTCCATCCCCACTGGTTTTTATAGCCAGAAGTTATGGGGACTTCTTTTTCTGTCACTGGAACCCTGGGCTGGGGGCCTGGTATGGGGTTAAAACCTATTGTTCCTCATAGGAAACCCCTGCAGCTGATAAATCTCTCCTAATTTTTCTCTGTCACATGTTGGTGTGGGACTTGATCATTCTGGGTCTTCACCCCTTGTACCAGTCTCCTTGTGGCTTCTTCTTTATATCCCTAGTTGTAGGGCTTCCATTAATCCAGATATCAGGTGGTTTTGAATGATGGTTGTTCTACTGTTTAGTTGTAATTTTGATGTGGCTGTGGTAGAAGGGGAGGACTATGTTTATGCCATCTTGACCGGAAGTGTCTATGCTGAGTCTTGGAATAGCGTTCCATGTTGGAAAGAGACATGGATCCCAGGGTTGAGTGGTTGCTGCCATGTAGCTTCTGGCAGTAAACCTCTGGTTCTTTGGAGGAGGCACATCTTCCCTGATACCGTGATGAACTAACTTCCTTCTCATAATTTTTTTTCCTCTGCGCTTTCTGTCACAGCAAAGATGATCAGACAGATGGGTACTAGCCCAGCAAACTTCCTATAATAGCTCCTGCAATTGTTCCAGCTCTTTTTGAAGGAGGAGCAACACCCAGGCATAATAGGCATTGATCAGACCCAACTCTGTTGTTGACCGTACAGGTGTATGTCCCAGAATACTCAGTAGTGTTATTTCCCCCAGATATAACAGGTGAACTTACTGCAAGAACTCTCAGCTGAATCTTATTTCCAACACCAGCCCCCACCCCCGCACGTTGCATTGATATATGCCCATATCTGACAACTGTAAATTTGTTACATTTATTGATGCATCACCAGATTTGAGATCATTACTTGTAAAATGTACTTGTCCTTTCTGTACTTGATAGTAGTCATCATAAACTTTGTGTCCAGAATATAAAATAATCACTTGATTCTCCTTCTAATTATCCACTGGTGATAGCAGCCACTGGATGTCCAGTGGTCCCTGGTCTAACATAATAAGGTCTAATTTGCATGTCAATTAGGCAGTTTCCCTCTTTACCTTTTCAGTCATCTGGTCAGGAGTGGTAACGTCAGCAACTCTGCTCAGGAGCCAGAAGCACAACAGAAGTGCCCAAGGCGGCAGCTTGGCTGTGGGCGGTGACTGCAGGTAGGGGGCGCTCGCCCGGGGTCTGAGTCTCCTGGCTCCTTGCTGGCTCTCACCGGCTGCCAACTGCAGCACCACGCCACCCTCAGAGATGAATTTTTAATCAATAGATTTCTACTATGCCAGCATTTTTTTTAATAAGAGAAAGTTTTCTTAGAAAGTCAGAGAGGGAGAAGAAATGGGCTTTAGGAAACAAATTGCAGAGGCAAAAGAGGGGAGCTTAGGAGAAAGAGAAAGCGCTGAGTGGGGGAAGGCGTGGGTGTGCCTTTCAGAGAAAGTGTGCTCCAACAGTTTTAATTTTGCTGTGAGTTTACTATACTCTTAACTGGCTAAGTGAAAGGTAAAAGCCTTGTGATATTTTTCTTTGTCATTGTATTTGACATTGCTGTATTGGATACAATACATTTTTGTTTTTAGATGTCAAGTACTTATGACATGTGAAAATATTGATGCATATTTATTATTTGTTAGCATTGTAATTGACACAGAATCAAAATATCCAAAAAGAAAGTCCTTGAACATGTCAAATAGAAAATGGCATAACGTATACAAATACAGAATTAATCATTGGGCGATACATAGCAACTCACTATAAGGTACTTCTCTCACCGGCCATAATTAAGTACCGTATTTTCCCATGTATAAGATGCACCTTAATTTTGAGGCCTGAAGTTTGAAAAAAAAATTTATTACATAAAGTTATTGAACTCAAGTTTTATTCATCATAAAGTCCATACAAGTCCTCATCACTGTCAAAACTCCCATCCATTAGCTTGTCCTCATCTGTGTCTGATGATGCATCACTGTCTTCAACAAAGAGCACAAAAACAAGTGTGAAAAACTGGGAAATGCAAGTAAAATATCTACAACCATTGATATGCACCCAGTTTTTAGATGCCTAATTTTTCAAAAAAAAAAAATGTGTATCTCATACATGGGGAAGTACTGTATCTTTATCTTTCCTTATCCTAATTTATCAAGAATCATGGAACTGCAAAGAGCTGATGTAAGAGAATTCCAGTTTTCATAGTTAATGAACAATATTGATGATGGAGGGGTTTGGTGGGATAGAAAAAGATACCAAAAAATAAGTCCATTTTCTTCTTATTAGGAGTTTCAGATCGTGTTGAGGAAAACACTCACCTGTATGGAACCATTAATGAAGAATTGCAGACACTCTCGTAACAGTGGCACTCAAACTTTGGTCATTGTCAGGGTCACCAGAGGAACCGGAAAGAAAAACACAGGCCCTACTCCACTTCAGTGGGCCTGTGGTCTCCATTAGCTCTCCAGGGGAGATTCTCCTGCCCTCCAGACTGTGAACCACTGATGTGGTATAAATACTTGGTGCTAATTGACACCAGTGATGTAGTAGATACATGTTGCTAATGAGATTTCAGAGGAGAGATGGCGTAGGAACTGGGAAGAAGCTTTAAGGAGAAGATGTGGTTTCAGGGGAGACCCAGTGAATGTGAAGAGGAAAAGGGAGGCAGGGAAGGCTTTTGTGTGAAAGGTGTTGAGCTTCGAGTTGGTGGGACTCTAGGGCTGCCCTAAATGAAGAGAGGGGGTCAGGTGAGACTTGCTATTCAGAGAGCAGTCTGAGGAAGGCACAGAAGCAGTAAAAGATCGTGTTTTTGTTCACTGGAAAATCTAAGGGAAAAGAAAAACTTTGGGGGAAAGCCCACTGATTTTTGCTTCATAATGCAAAATAAATGAGGGTAAACTGCCAGGTACAAGTTTCTCTGGCAATTGCAAAGGTTTTAAAAAAGAAAAGTTACACCAGCACAATATTGAAACATATCCTGTAGCTGTTATGGACTCATATATGCAAATTCAAATTAAAATTATTAGAAAATATAATTACTCTCTGACATTTTCCCCACACGTGTTAACCAAACAGACAGCATTTCCCTGAGCATAGAAAGGTTTGTTTTCAGGCAGTTCTGGACTTGCTATAACTCCTTCTACCTTTTACTTAATTTTCCAGCTGGATTATTGCTTTTTAAAAATGGAAAATATATAATATGTGTGTTAGTCAAATTTAGGCAAAAACATGTGTAACAGACTTTTAGGGCCATTTTTTTTCTTCTAAAGTTCAACAGGTAATTGCTGAACACTTGGTCATTTTTTTTATTTATGAAATTGGGTTTTTATGAAGGATGCTGTTATTTAATGAATCATGCAAGCTTTTTGGAAGATATGTAGTGCAAAGAGAAATTCTAATATAGGATACACACTCAGAAATGTATTTGCTGACTGATTCAGAAAGATTGGAGAATGTAAGCAAACAGAGGTCATATATACCATGTTGGTCTAATACAAAGCGAGATAATTGTTTTGTCTACCTATGATGCCAGTTTGGTCTATTCAATGTTTAGTATTTAAAACAGAAAAAAAAGCCTGACCAGGCAGTGGCGCAGTGGATAGAGCATTGGCCTGGGATGTTGAGAACCCAGGTTCCAAACCCTGAGGTCACTGGCTTGAGCGTGGGATCATAGACATGACCTTATGGTCACTGGCTTGAGCCCAAGGTTGCTGGCTTGAGCAAGGGGTCACTGGCTTGGCTGGATCCCTGTGAAGGCACATATGAGAAAGCAATCAATGAACAACTAAGGTGTTGTAATGAAGAATTGATGTTTCTTCTCTCTCTCTCCCTTTTTGTCTGTCTTTTCCTGTCTGTCTCTCCCCCAAAACAAACAAACAAACAAGTATACAAATAAAATTAAAAATAAAATAAAAAAGAAAACCTAGGTGATTCAATGCAAACTATGAGTTAAAGTATTTGGGCAGCTTTTAAAAATTAACTATTGAATTAAAATAATCTATTTGTTACACTATATAGATAAAATTTAAATAATTTTTAAAGTTTATATAATATGAAAACTGGGTTAATTAAAGGTGCTAGTTTTATTTCTTTTCTTCACTCACATATCCACCATTGATAGCATTGAGTGCTAGTTGCATTTTCTGATATCTATAAAAATATGATGAAACTTTAAGTACATATTTTATTGCTTCATATTCATTTTAAAACATCTCCTAATTTTTTTTTATAAACAAATTTTTATTTTAATGGGGTGACATCAATAAATCAGGGTACATATATTCAAAGAAAACATTTTCAGGTTATCTTGTCATTTAGTTCTGTTGCATACCCATCACCCCAAGAGAGATCATCCTCCGTCACCCTCTATCCAGTTTTCTTTGTACCCCTCCCCCTCCCCCTCTCCCTTATTCCCTCCCCCCACCCCCCGTAACCACCACACTCCTGTCCATGTCTCTTAGTCTCGCTTTTATGTCCCACTAATGTATGGAATCCTGCAGTTCTTGTTTTTTTCTGATTCACTTATTTCACTCCACATAATGTTATCAAGTTTCCCCCATTCTGCTGTAAGTGATCTGATGTCATCATTTCTTCTAGCTGAATAGTATACCATGGTGTATATGTGCCCCATCTTCTTTATCCAGTCTTCTATTTTTTTTACAGTGATTAAAAGCCTTTAAGCAAACTCTTGGCCAATACAGCAAGAATCCATAAAAGAGTAGTGTCCTTAACATGTTCACCAAGTCCAAGTTGGCCCCATCACCATGCCAAATCCCTGAAAAATGCAACCCAACCCAGTTCAGTCTGTTAGGAGCTGTCACAGGGAGCAGGAGTCCAGGAAAGTTCCCCACAGGAAAAGTCCGCATGGCACTGGAATTGTTGTCACCATTCTATACTTTGCAGCTCATGTCCAAGTCCCAATGACCACTGCTTCTAGCTGGTAATGATTCAGGTAGACTGGAAAAGCCATTTGCAGCATGCGTGGATATGGAGCTTCTGTTCTCCTCTGCCTGGAGAGATGAGAGCAGGTTGCTTTTCCCTGGAGCTCTGTGACTGTGGCATGGCAAAGAGAACCTTGGGATACACTAAGCTGGGTGGCAAAGGTAGATTCATAATAGAAGTTGGCAAAAGGGGGAAAGAGAGCTCTAAATTAGGAGTAGGTCCCAGCCTGAAATATGAGTGGGGCATTGAGGTAGGAGGGATAAAGGAAACACTATATCAGGGGTCCCCAAACTTTTTACACAGGGGGCCAGTTCACTGTCCCTCAGACCACTGGAGGGCCGGACTATAAAAAAAACTATGAACAAATCCCTATGCACACTGCACATATCTTATTTTAAAGTAAAAAAACAAAATGGGAACAAATATAATATTTAAAATAAAGAACAAGTAAATTTAAATCAACAAACTGACCAGTATTTCAATGGGAACTATGGGCCTGCTTTTGGCTAATGAGATGGTCAATGTGCTCCTCTCACTGACCACCAATGAAAGAGGTGCCCCTTCCGGAAGTGTGGCGGGGGCCGGATAAATGGCCTCAGGGGGCCACATGCGGCCCGCTGGCTGTAGTTTGGGGACCCCTGCACTATATATTAAGCAAAGCAGCAGAAAATAAGACTATCAACCCCCACAACAGAGATCTTTGAGGGAAGAATAAAAAACCTGACTATTCAGGCAAAACATGGTTAAGTGGCCCTTGTGCAAATGAGATCAGTTTACCTGCTTCTTGGAAGAAATACCTAGGCTCGTCCACAGTGTCATAGATGGGGCCGACGGCCCTGGGCACCTTCAGCCTTCAGTGGCAAACCCCAGCTTTCTGGGCAAGGTTAGGTCATAGGTGGCTGGAGCAGGGCTGGAAGAGACTGAACCCTCCCTTAGAGGAGCGAGGGGGAAGCTTACCTTCCAGTGTCCCTGTTTCCTCACAGCAGAGGCGTGTAAGCCTGGCAGGCTTTAGCTCAATGACCTTCCTTTCCACTATTGAAGCAGGACCCAGATGGCATCCTATGAGACCCCTTTGGGGCATTGGAGCCTTTAAGGGTGTATCCTAAAAGCTGGTAGTTCCCCTGATCTCTATTGGGCTTTTTCTGCCTCTAGGTATCTTAAAAGCCATGCTCAGAAGATCTCGCTGAGGTGTTTGAGGATCCCCATCCACCTGTATAAATCTTTTTCATATATCTGGAGCTATTTGGAAAAAGACAAAACAGTGTTATTAGCTGGATCTAATAAAGAAGGTAGTAGTTTGCAGGCGAAAAAGATTTGGTGTCTCCTGTTCATCAGCATTCAAAAGAAATGTAAAATTTTTTTTTAAGTAAAAAGCATGATATGGTAGACCCGTAGGAGTTCCAGGATATGACTACCCCCTTAAAAAAATTTTTTTTTTAAATTGACCTTAAAATCTTTCCTGAGTACACTTTAATAATACCTTAACTTTAAAGATTGTAAGCATGACAAAATACAGTAAATGCTTTTGCTCCATATGCAGGAACATTTTCAGTTTAGCCAGTTTAGGAAATCCAATAATACAACAATGCATACAGACAATGAGCTATAACATGCTTAGCAGCCTCTCCTGTTCTGACAGAGGTTACTATAGCTCCGGAATATGTATCCACTGTAATGTGGACATACAACTGTTTGCCAAATGAAGGTATATGAGTAACATCCATCTGCCAAAGTTGTCCTGGTAGGGGTCCTTGAGGGTTAACTCCAAATGAGGGGGCAGTATAGGACCCCTTGGACAGGATTTCCCAATCTGCCGTGCTGCTTCCCGAGAAAGTTGAAACTGTTTACACTGGGCTGCAGTGTTCTGGTGATGAATAGTATGAGACTGACTTGCTCGGTCTGTCATGGTTGCTCCATATAATTTTCTTTTGGGGAGCTTGCTCCATAAGGACATTCTTAGGCCCCGGCCGGTTGGCTCAGTGGTAGAGCCTTGACCTGGTGTGCAGGATTCCTGGGTTCGATTCCCAGTCAGAGCACGCAGAAGAAGCGCCCATCTACTTCTCCACCTCTCTCCCTCTCCTTCCTCTCTGTCTCTCTCTTCCCCTCCTGCAGCCAAGGCTCCACTGGAGCAAAGCCACCCCAGGCACTAAGGATGGCCTCATGGCCTCTGCCTCAGTCACTAGAATGGCTCTGGTTGCAACAGAGCAACACCCCGTATGGGCAGAACATTCCCCCCTGGTAGGCATGCCAGGTGGATCCTGGTCAGGCACATGTGGGAGTCTGTCTGACTGCCTCCCCATTTCCATCTTCAGAAAAATACAAAAAATAAATAAATAAAAGAAAAAATACAACAACAACAAAGAAAAAGAGAAAAAAAGAAGAAAAGAAAAGAAAAGAAAGAAGAAGAAGAAAAAGGTCATTCCCTTGTGCTAAAGCTCCAGGGAGCATGGAGTGAGCTTGAGTATGTCCTATGAAGCATGGAGCTCTATGTTGACATATAAGTCTTTGAAGAAGGAGAACTGCTGAAATAGTTCATCAGCATTTGTCCCTAAGACAGCAGTCTTTATAGTGGAAACACCATAAGTAAATATTTGCTGTCTGTCTATAGATTAAAGGGGGAATATGGCAAATGCTGAAAAGCCATGATCTTTGTGCCCCTCCCCTCCCCCATCCCCCTCCCTCTCCTCCCCCCAACCTGTAACCCCAGCACTGTTGTCCATGTCTCTGAGTCTCATCTTTATGTCCCACCTATGTATGGAATCATATGGTTCTTAGTTTTTTCTGATTTACTTCTTTCACTCGGTATAATGTTATCAAGGCCCATCCATGTTGTTGTAAAAGATCCTATGTCTTCATTTCTTATGGCTGAGTAGTATTCCATAGTATATATATATACCAAAGCTTTTTAAACCACTCGTCCTCTGATGGACATTTGGGCTGTTTCCAGATCTTTGCTATTGTGAACAATGCTGCCATAAACATGGGGGTGCATTTCTTCTTTTCAAACAGTGCTATGGTGTTCTTGGGGTATATTCCTAACAGTGGTATAGCTGGGTCAAAAGGCAGTTCAATTTTTATTTTCTTGAGGAATCTCCATACTGTTTTCCACAGTGGCTGCACCAGTCTGCATTCCCACCAGCAGTGCAGGAGGGTTCCCTTTTCTCCATATCCTTGCCAGCACTTATTCTGTGTTGTTTTATTGATGAGCGCCATTCTGACTGGTGTGAGGTGATATATCATTGTGGTTTTAATTTGCATTTCTCTAATGATTAGTGATGTTGAACATTTTTTCATATGCCTATTGGCCATCTGTGTGTCCTCTTTTGAGAAGTGTCTATTTATTTCTTTTGCCCATTTTTGGATTGGATTGTTTGTCTTCCTGGTATTAAGTTTTACAAGTTCTTTATAAATTTTGGTTATTAACCCCCTATCAGACGCAATGTCAAATATATTCTCCCATTGTGTAGTTTGTCTTTTTATTCTGTTCTTATTGTCTTTAGCTGTGCAGAAGGTTTTTAGTTTGATAAAGTCCCATTTGTTTATCCTGTCTTTTATTTCACTTGCCTGTGGAGACAAATCGGCAAATATATTGCCATGAGAGATGTCAGAGAGCTTACTGCCTATGTTTTCTTCTAAGATGCTTATGGTTTCACGGCTTACATTTAAGTCTTTTATCCATTTTGAGTTTATTTTTGTGAGTGGTGTAAGTTGGTGGTCTAGTTTCATTTTTTTGCAGGTAGCTGTCCAATTTTCCCAACACCATTTGTTGAAGAGGCTGTCTTTACTCCATTGTTTGCCCTTACCTCCTTTGTCAAATATCAGTTGTCCATAAAGCTGTGGGTTTATTTCTGGGTTCTCTGTTCTGTTCCATTGATCTATGTGCCTGTTCTTATGGCAGTACCATGCTGTTTTGAGTACAATGGCCTTATAATATAACTTGATATCCAGAAGTGTGATACCTCCTGCTTTATTCTTTCTTTTCAAGATTGCTGAGGCTATTTGTGTTCTCTTTTGGTTCCATATAAATTTTTGGAATATGTGATCTATATCTTTGAAGTAAGTCATTGGTATTTTAATTGGTATTGCATAAAATTTATAAATTGCTTTGGGTAATAGAGACATTTTAATGATGTTTATTCTTCCTAACCATGAGCACGGTATATGCCTCCACTTATTCATATCTTCCCTGATTTCTTTTATCAATGTTTTATAATTTTCTGAGTACAAGTCTTTAATCTCCTTGGTTAGATTTATTCATAGGTACTTTATTTTTTTGGTTGCAATGGTAAAGGGGATTGATTCCTTGATTTCTCTTTCTGACAGTTCACTATTAGTGTATAAAAATGCCTCTGATTTCTGAATATTGATTTTATATCCTGCCACCTTGCCGAATTCATTTATCAGGTCTAGTAGTTTTTTGACTGAGACTTTAGGGTTTTCTATATACAATATCATATCATCTGCAAATAATGATAGTTTTACTTCTTCTTTTCCAATTTGGATGCCTTTTATTTCTTTTTCTTGTCTGATTGCTGTGGCTAGGACTTCCAGAACTATGTTGAATAAGAGTGGTGAAAGGGGGCACACCTGCCTTGTTCCTGATCTTAAGGGGATTGCTTTTACTTTTTGCCCATTGAGTATGATGTTGGCTGTGGGTTTGTCATAGATGGCCTTTACCATGTTGAGGTATGTTCCCTGTATTCCCACTTTGTTGAGAGTTTTGATCATGAATGGGTGCTGGATTTTATCAAATGCTTTTTCTGTATCTATTAAAATTATCATGTGGTTTTTCTCCTTTTTTTTTGTTTATGTGATGAATCACATTGATTGATTTGTGAATATTGTACCAGCCTTGCCTCTCAAGAATAAATCCCACTTGATCATGATGTATAATTTTTTTCATATATTGCTGGATCTGTTTTGCTAATATTTTGTTGAGGATTTTTGCATCTAAGTTCATCAGGGATATTGGCCTATAATTTTCTTTCTTTGTGTTGTCTTTGCCTGGTTTTGGAATCAGAATTATGCTCGCCTCATAAAAGGAGTTTGGAAGTCTTCCTTCCTCTTGAATTTTTTGAAATAGCTTGAGAAGGATAGGAGTTAGTTCTTCTTTGAATATTTGGTAGAATTCACTTGTGAAGCCATCAGGCCCAGGACTTTTCTTTTTTGGGAGTTTTTTGATAGCTGTTTCAATCTCATTTGTTGTAATTGGTCTGTTTAGGTTTTCTGATTCTTCCAGATTCATTTTTGGAAGATTATATGTTTCAAGGAATTTGTCCATTTCATCTAGGTTCTCTAGTTTTTTTTGGTGTACAGTTCTTCATAGTATTTTCTTACAATATTTTGTATTTCTGTTGTGTCAGTTGTTATTTCTCCACTCTCGTTTCTAATTTTATTTATTTGAGTCCTCTCTCTTTTTTTCTTGGTGAGTCTCATTAAAAGTTCATTGATCTTGTTTACCTTTTCAAAGAACCAGCCCCTGGTTTCATTGATCCTCTGTATTGTTTCTTTAGCCTCTATGTCATTTACTTCTCCTCTGATCTTTATTATTTCCTTCCTTCTACTAGCTCTGGGCTTTACTTGCTGTTCTTTTTCTAGTTCTTTTAGATACAGGGTTAAGTTGTTTATTTGAGCTTTTTCTAGCTTCTTGAGGTATGCCTGTAATGCTATAAACTTCTCTCTCAGGACTGCTTTTGCTGTGTCCCATACATTTTGAGTTGATCTATGCTCATTATCGTTTGTTTCTAGGAATTTTTAAATTTCTTCTTTGATCTCAATGTTAACCCATTCATTATTTAATAACATGCTATTTAGTTTCCAAGTGTTTGAATGTTTTTCAATTTTTCTATTGTGGTTGACTTCTAGTTTAATGCCATTGTGATCAGAGAAAGTGCTCGATATGATTTCAATCTTCTTAAATTTGTTGAGACCACTTTTGTGCCCTAACATGTGGTCTATTCTAGAGAATGTACCATGAGCGCTTGAAAAGAATGTATATTCTGCTGTTTTAGGGTGAAAGGTTCTGAAGATATCTATTAAATCGAGTTGATCTAATATATCCTTTAAGTCTGCTGTTTCTTTGTTAATTTTCTTTCTTGAGGATCTATCTAATGATGTTAATGGGGTATTGAAATCCCCTACTATTATAGTATTGCTGTTGATCTCGCCCTTTAAGTCCATCAAAGTCTGCTTTATATATTTAGGTACTCCTATATTAGGTGCGTAGATATTTATAATGGGTATATCTTCCTTTTGGATTGCTCCCTTTATCATTATGTAGTGACCTTCTTTATCTCTAACTATGGTCTTTGTTTTAAAGTCCATTTTGTCTGATATAAGTATTACTACCCCAGCTTTTTTTTCATTTCCATTTGCGTGAAATATTTTTTTCCATCCTTTTATCTTCAGTCTGTGTGCATCTTTTGATTTAAGGTGTGTCTCTTGTAGACAGCATATGTATGGGTCCTGTTTTCTTATCCACGCAGCTACCCTATGTCTTTTGATCGGATCATTTAATCCATTAACATTTAAGGTAATTACTGATATCTAATTGTTTATTGCCTTTTTTTCTTTAAAACTGTATCCCTCTTTTGCTATATTCTTTTTTTCCTTTTATCTGTTTACAACAGGTCCCTTAGCATTTCTTGCAGCCTTGATTTGGTTGTAGTGAATTCCTTGAGTTTTTTTTTTGTCTGTAAAATTTTTTATTTCTTCTTCAATTTTAAATGATAGCCTTGCTGGATAAAGTAGTCTTCGTTGTAGGTTCTTGTTCTGTATTACTTTGAATATTTCTTGCCATTCCCTTCTGGCCTCAAGTGTTTCTGTTGAGAAGTCAGAAGTCATCCTTATGGGGGCTCCTTTGTAGGTGATAGTCTTTTTTTCTCTAGCAGTTTTTAATATTTTCTCTTTATTATTTAGCTTTGGTATTTTAATTATGATGTGTCTTGGTGTTGATTTTTTTGGGTTTCTCCTTAATGGAGTTCTCTGTGCTTCCTAAACATGTGAAATGTTTTCCTGCCTTAATTGGGGGAAGTTTTCTGCTATGATATGTTTGAACAAAGTCTCTATCCCTTGTTCTTTCACTTCTTCTTCAGGAACCCCTATGATGCAGATGTTATATCTCTTCATGTTGTCACAGAGCTCTCTTAGAGTTTCCTCAGACTTTTTGAGTCTCTTTTCTTTTTTCTGCTCTGCTTCTGTGCCTTTATTTATCGTATCCTCTAACTTGCTGATTCGATTCTCTGCTTCATCCATCCTGCTTTTAATTCCTTCCATTGTATTCTTTATTTCAGATATTGTATTTGTCATTTCTGAGTGATTCTTTTTTATTATTTTAATGTCCTTTTTTATATTTGTTATCTCTTTATTTAGGTTTTTGTAATGGCCATTTATGGTTGTTCTAATATCTTTGAGCATCCTAGCAATCGTTATTTTAAACTCTGCATCTGGTAATTTGGTTATATCTGATTCACTTAGGTCCTTTTCTGGGGATTTCTCTTGGTTTATTTGTGTTGTATTTCTCTGCCTCCACATTTTCTCTTCACGGGACTGGCTGTGATCACGCACTTGGGTGCACAAGCGTTGGTGGCCTTGGCTTTTGCCCCGCCCCCGTGTGTGACGTTATGCTCGGTCCTGAGGGCACTGGCGAGCACCTTTGCTCAGCTGCGGGTCTCTGCCTGTCCGGGCTTTCGCCCTTCCCTTGCAGGAAGAGCTCGCTCGAGGAATGGCTGCTATCCTTGGCTCTACCGCTGGGCAGGACTGCGTTCCCAAGCTCAGCTCAGTAGCAGAACTCCGCCTCTTCTGGGCTTTTGGCTCCACCCCCGCGGGAGGAGCCGGCTACCAAGTCAGACTGCAAGCCTGGGTTGCACGGGCTGGGCAAGGCTGTGCTCCTCTGCCCTTGCTCAGGGGCTGGTCTCCACCCTTTCCAGGGTTCCCGCCCTTCTCCCGCAGGCTGGATTACAGGCTGCCGGCAGCTGAACTTGACTGCTTTTGCATGCCTTCTTCTCCCCAGCAGGGCAAGACTGAGCTCACAGCTGAGCCCAGTGGTGGCCAGCTGGCTTCTGCCCCTGCCAGCGGAACTGCGCTTTTGTCTCCCGCTTCCGCCATCCCTCCAGCGAGCCCTCAGCCGAGTGGGTGGGGGCGTTGCAGCTCGGACCTTAAGACTCACTACTGTAGACCCAAAAGCTCCCTCCTTCTATGCGACTCTGCTCTGAGTGCCGCGGGGGAGCTTGTTTGGCTGCTCTCCTGCTTCCCTTGCTGGTATTGCTGTTTCCGGGGGAAATATTCACTTCAGCTTTGGGGAGTGACTCGTCCCAGGGGTTAGGGTGGCTATCTCCCAAAATGTTTCTCCCTGTACCTCCTAGATTACACTCTCTTCCTGTTACTCTGGCCCTCTCCTCTCTCCCCATCCCCAGGAGCCCTGGGTGAGTGGTTGTGAGAGAGATGTTCTGTGCAGTCCCTTTAAGAAGGATCCTGGGTCTGAGAAATCAGACTCTTTCTCACAAACAGTATCCTGTCTTGTTTCCAGCTAAATACTGTCCTTACGCCTCTTCTGGGCTCTGGGGCTGCAGGCTGGGGCTTTGTTCCTGGGGCTCAAGACCCTTCCCCCTCTGCTAAACTCTCTTCCCACCACGCGAGTCTCTCCCTGCTGCCCTTCACTCCGGGGAGCTGGGCAGCCCTCTCCGCGTTTCCGCATTTCCGCTTTTCCTACCAGTCTCCATGCGGCTTCTTCAGTGTTCCTTGGTTGAAGAGTCCTCTTAGTTTAGTCCAAAGTTGGTTTTTCCAGATGATAGTTCTTAAAATTAGTTTGTATTCCACTTTGGTTCTGGGAGGTAGATGTTGGTACGTCTGCCTACTCCAGTACCATCTTGTCTCTCTCCAACATCTCCTAATTTTTATGAGAAGTATATTTGCTTCTCTTCAGTAAGTCACTTCTAGTTGATCAGATGCAGATTGACTGTTCCATATTCCTAATCCAAATTCTCTTGTTTGGAATTTAGACCTTTATTAACTAATTAGACAAATAGTGGATTTTTTCTTCTTTTTCTAGATAGTAGATTATAGTGACTGTCACAATTTTGAAAAACTCCAAGCTTAGAACAAGCGATTTCTAAGCTAAAGAGAATTAGCATTTGGATGATATTACATATGAGAAGATAGCAATGAGCTCCTGGGTGCTGTTATTTTACCCTCACCCCTTTTTCAGTTTAGGAGTGAAGTCTATCTTTAATAACAGCTGGAGAAATGATTAATGTATAAAAGGGCCACTGGACAGGAAGCCTTGCCATTTTGTGAGGATATGACTGACTAGTCATGCCTTACTTTCCTAAATGGGTTCTATGCCTTAAAGAAATCTGCTTTGTTGTTAAGAAGAGTATTTAAGATCTGGTTGTCACTGTTGTGCATTTCAATAAAGCTTTGAAGTAGGATGCAGTGGAGGGAAGGGGAAGATTGGGTGACAATACAGAGGGATGGTGAGGTGCTTGAGCTCCAAAACATTAATATAATTTAAGTAGACAAGCCTTAGTTTGAAAGACAAAGAAAGCCTTCAAATGGACTCTTCCTTCGAGATTTCAGTGAAACACTGAGGAGGAACACATTCTGGAATGCCAGAGATGACTCTAGATACAACTAAATATTCAAACTAAGAAACATGTCAAGCATAATAGAAACTTATTGAAAGTTATGTAAATGTCTAAGCACCCATTACTAAGATTACATAAATAAAGCCTTTTTTTTTTGCCAAATTTGCCTAATATTTCTCACTTTCATAAACAAATACCATATCTATTTACATCTACCCACCTATATATCTATCTCTATCTATGTCTATATCATCTCTATCTCTATCTAAGTATCTATATCTATCTATATCTACATCATCTCCCAGCCATCCCACCCCTTCTCTTCTCATAGTCAGCCTCTCTCCTGAACTTGGCGTTTAGCTTTCCTATGCATGTTATTTTATATCTATCATACATGGATCCTTAAAACAGCAGTTGCCTTACTTGGCATGTTTCTAATAAAAATAAACAGCATCACATTGTATATATCCATTTTGCAATTTGCTTTTTTTCCTATTAACATTGTTTTTAAAAATTTATTCATATATACTGCCTTCATTTAACTAGCTGCATAATACAGGGGGTCCTTGAGTTATGACAGTCTAAACATACGATGTTTCAAGTTTACAGTGCTCACTCCCATAAAAATGTGAAATACTTTAAAAAATTGAGACATGAGTGTTTTGGCTTATGTCATCAGCATTGTACTTACAGACTACATGGGCGAACAAGTTTGGTTGCATGCAGTGGAAGAATAACCAGTAATGTGGCATGAGCTAGAGAGTTGGTGTTCCCCCGTACACTTACCTATGTCATTTTAGACTGTTCCTACTTTTCTGTGGCTTAGTTGAGGTTTTATGTTCTAGATCAGGGGTAGTCAACCTTTTTTATACCTACCGCCCACTTTTGTATCTCTGTTAGTAGTAAAATTTTCTAACCGCCCACCGGTTCCACAGTAATGGCGATTTATAAAGTAGGAAAGTAACTTTACTTTATAAAATTTATAAAGCAGAGTTACAGCGAGTTAAAGCATATAAAATAATTACTTACCAAGTACTTTATGTCGAATTTTCGCTAAGTTTGGCAGAGTAAATCTTTATAAAACAACTTACTATAGTTCTATCTTTTTATTTTACTTTACTTGCTCTGTCCGCTACTGCCCACCATGAAAGCTGGAACACCCACTAGTGGGTGGTAGGGACCAGGTTGACTACCACTGTTCTAGATTATGATTTTACAACTCTGTGTGTTAGGTGAGTGACTTAGGCTACTATGTGTTCAACTTACACCAAAATTCGGGTTAGGTCACTGTTGCAGGAATGGAACTGTGTCATAACCCAAGGACCCCCTATATTCCATTATGTAAACATGCCAATTTATGAATTAGTTTTTCAAATGAGGGACAGTATTGTTGTTTCCTCATCACACCAACAGTGCTTCTATAAACATCTGTGTGGGTATCACCTCGTGGCTATAAGTAAGAGTGAAGTTTTTGACTCATAGGATATACCCATATTCTTCTTTCTTAAGTATTGTCAAATTGCTTTATAAATTGACTGCATTAATTTAAAACCTCACTGTTATTGGCTAGAAGACATAATTTTCTAATATTTCTGGCATGGCTTTAGTTGATTTGATTGTAAAAATTTCCCATACAAATGGGTTTAAAATGGCACCTCCTTGGTTTGTATTTTCCTGATTGTTGATGAAATTGTTTTTACTGGTATATTAGTTACCTATGAATAAATCTAATTTAATATGTATATAAAAATAGCCTAAAACCTATCTATAGATATACCAATGCCACACTTTTAACTTACTATATTTTTGTAGAACATTGTTATATGTTATGGATGAAAGCTCCCCTAATTATTTTTTCATAATTATCTTCTCTTGTCTTGGCCTTTTCCTCCTCCTTATAAATTTTAACAATAAGTAGCCAAGTTTTGGATAAAGCCTCTTAAATTTATAGCATTGAATCTATAGATTAATTTGCAGAAAATTGATTGCCATCTTGAAGTCTCATTCATGACTATGGTATATATTTTCTATCAATTTAGGTCTTCTTTATGACTTTCAGTAATAAAATTTTTAATAAATTTCTCATTTATATTTTTGTTAGATGTATTTATAGATTTATATACAAATTTAGAGTTATTTATAGCTCTATTTATAGATTTTTAAAAAAATATTGGGCACAGAGAGACCGAATAATCTCTCTAAATTATTATAAATGGTAGCTTTTAAATATATATTAAATTTTCTAAGCATAGAACTTGCATTCTATTGATGAGAGGTAAAGTTTGAACATTATATAAAGTAATACATATATTATTTTATACATATACAATACATGTATATATGTATATGTATTTACACAAATATATATGCATGTACATATGTTAACTTGTATAAATGTATATGTTAGATGAAAAGTGTACTATGGGAAAAAATTTCTAGGAATGGTGGCAGGATATGTTGTTAGTGGGTGATGCTTGTAATTTTAAATAAGGTGAGTGAAGATTTATCTCATTTTGAAGGTGACATCATAGCAAAGACTTGCAGAATGTTAGCCATGCAGATACCTGTAGGAAGAAGATTTCAGGCAGAAGGGACAGCAAGTGCCTGTGTCCCAGATGGCATGTGTCTAGGAAGAGCAAGGACATGTCCTTTGTGCGGAGTGAGTATGAAAGAAGGCAGTAAGAGACAAGTCGTAGAAGTGACAGGGGAAACAGACTAAATAGTGCCTTGACAGTCATCTGAATGCCTCTGGATTGTTATTTTGAGTGAAATGAGAATGCAGTGGGAGCTTTTGAGAAAAGAAATAATATGATATAGCTTGTATTTAATAGGATCACTTTCGCTGCTGTGTTGAGGCTAGCGCTAGACTAAAGGGAAGCGTGAGCAAAGCTGGAGACTGTCAGGAGACTGTAATAAGGGGAAAGAGGGTACAGCTGGAGGTATGGGAAGCGGTCTGGCTCTGAAAACTTCTTTTGAAGGTAAAGCCAAAAGAATTTGATATTGGTTTGGATTTGTAATGCGGTAGAACAAAATGTTAAAGATGACGTTAGGTTTTTGGCCTAAGCAATTTATTTTTTCTCATCATATTATGTCCCTTTGTATCTCTAATAATTCATTTTTCTTAATATCTATTATAAAATTAGTGCTTCTAAGTATTAGCCTTTCATTTTCAACCTTTCTGTGGCCTTCTTTACCAGTCTACAGATTTATTTTTTTAAAACCCAGATGCAGATCTTCTAAATTTTAATAGGTTAGTCTATTTACATTTATAATTTAGTGGTTTTTGTTCCTATTGACTTACTTTGTGATTCATAGAGACCGTATTTTTCTTTTGCTGCTGTTTCTTTCTCTTACCTTCTCTAGTGTTGGTGCCCCTTTTATTCCTTCATTTTATTTAGTGTTTCAGAAGTTATATATTTTATATTTGTTCTTTTAGTAGTTACCCTTACATTTGTAACATACCCTGCTTGACTTAATAAAGTCTAAAGGTAATCAGTATTTCTCTGTTCCTCCCAAAACATGTAAGGATAGAAAGTGCTGGACCCTAATACTCCCTTTCATCTTTTTATTTTATTGTTTCTATATTTTATTTTAAACTTTTCATAATAAAATTTCCACACACTTACAAAAGCGTAGAGAAAAGCATGATTAATCCAATGGACTCTTCACTCAGCTTCAATCATTACCAGTATATTCCCATTCTGTTTCATTCCTATATCTTCATTTCTCCCCAGACCTTCCACTTGTCATTGGACATTTCCAAGAAGACCCCGGACATTATATCATGTTAGATGTAAATAATTGGATATATTCTTTTTTAAAGGAAAGCGCTCCACTATTTTAGTTTCGACTTATATGTATTCCCTCAAGTTAATCATTATTGTGGTTGTTTTACACAGTAATACCTGTTTAGATCGACCCACACGTCTACCAGTTTCATTGCTCCTCTTTGCATTCTGCAACCCACTTATTCATTTTGGCCTCGGTCTGCTTCTTCCTAAATGACATTGTTTTGGTAGTTCTTTCAGCAAAAGGGAATGCTTGGGGCTCTTTGTGAATTCTGAATCTTTGTCTTGGTTCTTTTCCGAATGTACTCTCCCTGTTGAATAATATTTATCTCAAAATAAAATACTAGCTTGCAGTTATTTTTAATAACATTTTGAGTGTTGATATAAGAAACAGACAAACTGGAAAGAGTTTTTACGAGTTGATTTGAGTCAAACTGATGCAAATTGCTGGGAAGCAAAATTTCAACAGATTGAAAAAAAAATGCTTCAGAAAATAGCAATATTACTGCTGATTTTATATATCAGAATCAAAGGAGAAGGTGTAAGGGTTATATGAAATCCACTGGTGATAGATTAAGGAAGTGGGAAAAGCAAAGTGAGGAAATCTCTGGGATTGGATAAAAAGTAAAATGAATGGACACATACTTTTACATAGGGATAATTAACAGTTAACAATAAACAGTGTTCTGCTCTGGTGTGAGATTGTGCCCTGAGGGGTCTGGAAAAAGGGAAATTACCCTGACCTTCCAAATATGTTATTGTGGATGCAAAAAGACAATAGGTTCAGCTAAAATAAAGATTGACCTTTGTCAGTGTAAAGCCAGGAACCGCCATCGTGGCCATTCACATGCAGGTTCCCATTGGATTCGGACAGTCGGTAAAGAAACAATGGAGCCAAAAACTGATAGGCCATTTTCTTTAATTCTAGCTTGCACCCGGCGGGCAAGTAAAAACACACACTGGGCTCCAAAACCCACTCACATTCAGTGCTCACAAAGCCACTGACTTATCCGAGTTTCCTAGAATCAAAGGTTTCTAGCTCACCAGCCTTATTCTCCTCAGTTCCCCATCTCCTTCCTTCTCCCAGATACAAACTCTGCACAAACTGGCATCTCACTCAGCACTCTGCCATCTTGGCTGCTTCTCCTAGCCACATGGCCTCTTTCTGCTCTCTGCTCTGCTCCCTCTGCTCTCTCATGCTAATCATCCCAGGAACCAAGAGAGCAAACTCTCGTTCTACCCCCATTTTATAGTGTAGATTCAAAACCTTTAATCCAATATACAAAATAGGAAAGTCTCTAATACAAAGTCACAAAGTCACTTCTCTGAGGCATGATTGGATTGTACCACCCCACATCAAAACGGGTGGGAAAGGCTTAATCCCAAAACCAAGCCCCAGGCTACAAGGATTCTCAACACACATTAATATCACCTGGGCGACGGCCTCACGTGGGCAGCACCATTTTTAACAAAGTGAGCATAATACATTTTATCTGCCCAACAGTCAGGAAAGATACTAGCCTAGGACATGACTGCCCTCCATGAATTCCTTTTAACTAGAAAGTTTCATTTTCAGACCATCCGGTGTGGGTTTTTTTAGATCTCTGACATTGTAAGGCCTGCCAGGCTCGCCTCTCCTAAGCTTGTCAGGTTTAGGATGTGGCTTTTTCATCCACATGAGGCTATTTCCTCATTGCCTTCTACGGTAACTTTTGAGAAATCAGCTACTGATCTAGTTGCTGTCTCTTTCGTATTTTATCAATTCACTGCTCTGTTTATACCTATGGCTTTTTAGTTTGTTTATCATGAGCTTCTTGAAGCTATGAATTCATAGCTATAATCAATTTTGAAAAAAATTCTCAGCTATTGTCTCTTTAAATATTGCCTCTCTCCCATTCTTCTGGAAACTTATATTTAAGATATATTGGATATTGTTAGTTGGTTCCCCATGATTTTTAACTTGTCTCTTATGATCTCCATCTCTGGGGTGCAGTAATATTTTTAGATCTTTCATTTCTCTAATTTTCTTTTCAGTTATACATTTCATTTCTCAAAGCACCAGTTGATTTCTTTCCAAAAAGTTATTGAGTACTTATTTATTTTCACAATGCCTTACCTTTTGGGGAAGAGTGCTTAATTCTTTCTCTTATCACTTTAAACATACTCTTTGCTTTCTTTTTAGATTGTCTTTTAGTGATTTAATGGTCTTTCAGCTTTAACTTCTTATTTGTATCTGTTGACTTACCTATGTGTAAAGCCAGTAGCCGCAGCCACCATCACAGCTGCCTGGCCCGTGCCGGTTTGCATTTGATTTGGACAGACGGTAATGAAACAACAGAGCCAAGAACTGGTGGGCCATTAGCTTTAATCCTAGCTTGCACCCGGTGGGCGAGACAATACACACAGTGGGAAAATACTTCCCTTTCCATTCAGGGCTCCCAAAGCCACTGACTCATCTAAGTATTCCTAGAATCAAAGGTTTCTACCTCACCAGCCTTATTCACCTCCAGCAAAGCCCCCCCACCCCCCACCATCAGGATATTTCACATTGTCCAAAATCCATAAGTCCATCCAATAAAGGAGCCAGTGCCCACTCTGGTCATAGTCCAGGAATCAGTCCATGCACATGGGGCCTCAGCCACCCCCCTCATCCCTGCCGTCCTGGCAGGTCTTACACCGTCCCGAAGAGGAGCACGTGGCAATGGCAGTCAGCATTTCCATCTCTGCTCCAGAGAGCATGATGGCATTCATCCTTATATCCCAGAATCTCAGACCTACCAGGGGCATAGTGGGTACTCCTTGCTGCGGGGCTCTCACCTTCTGGAAACTGCGGACAGCATCTTTAGCCTTCTCATCCTCAGCAGAGGAGCTGGAAATGCCAGCTCCCACAGCGGGGCTCGAGCCACAGGCTGCTGCTCCCTGCCGCCCCATGGGCCTTGCAGCCTCAGCCCTGGCCTCAGCCCTGGCCTCCTGCTGCAGCTGGCTCTGAGAAATCTTCAGGGCAATCTGTAACTCACACACCTTTGATTCCTTCTCCAGCACTTGCTCCATTTCCCGGTGAATCTTGTGAACCTGGTTGGCCTCCTCCTCTGGTGCTTGCTCCAGCTCCAGGATTGGCATCTCTTTCTCCCAGGTTTGCTCCAGCTCCTTCCATTGCTTTGTTTGTAAGTCCCTGGAAGTCTCTTTCACAGAGGTCTCGGTTTCCTCATGCAAGACTGTAAAAGTCAGCCAGCCTATGGTCCCCAAAAGGACAGCCATGGGAAACCATAACAGCAGCCAGTCCTCCACTCCACCGCTCTAAGGTAGTGGTGGCTCCATACCAATCTGATTCGAATCCTGCCACAGACTATGCCAAATGTAGAGCCAATAGCCGCGGCCACCATCACAGCCGCCTGGCTCATGCAGGTTTGCATTTGATTCAGACAGTGTAAGGCCAGGAGCCAAGGCCAGGGCCACCACTATCAAAGCAGCCTGGCCTATGCAGGTTCGCATTGGATTCGGACAGTCGGTAAAGAAACCATGGAGCCAAAAACTGGTGGGCCATAGTCTTTAATCTAGCTTGCACCCGGCAGGCAAGTAAAAATACACACTGGGCTCCAAAACCCAGTCACATTCAGTGCTCACAAAGCTACTGATTTATCCGAGTTTCCTAGAATCAAAGGTTTCTAGCTCACCAGCCCTATTCTCCTCAGTTCCCCATCTCCTTCCTTATCCCAGATACAAACTCTGTACAAACTGGCATCTCACTCAGCACTCCGCCATCTTGGCTGCTTTTCCTGGCCTTCTCCACGTGGCCTCCTCCCGCTGCTGGCTCTATTCTCTCTGCTCTCTCATGCTAACCTCAGGAACCAAGAGAGCAAGCTCTCGTTCTACCCCTATTTTATAGTGTAGCTTTACAACCTTTAATCCAATATACATAATAGGGAAGTCTCTAATACAAAGTCACTTCTCTGAGGCATGATAGGATTGTACCACCTCACACCAAAAAGGGTGGGACAGGCTTAATCCCAAAACCAAGCCTCAGGCTACAACAATTCTCAACACACATCAATATCACCTGGGCAACGGCCTCACGTGGGCAGCACCTATTTTTAACAAAGTGAGCACAATACATTTTATCTGCCCAACAGACAGACAGTAATAAAACAACGGAGCCAAGAACTGGTGGGCCATTACAATTAATCCTAGCTCACACCCAGTGGATGAGAAAAGACACACAGTGGGAAAACACTTCCCTTTCCATTCAGGGCTCCCAAAGCCATTGACTCATTCGAGTATTCCTAGAATCAAAGATTTCTATCTCACCAGCCTTATTCACTGTAAAGCCAGAAGCCATGGCCAGGGCTGCCATCACAGCAGCCTTCTGGCCTATGCAGGTTCGCATTGGATTCGGACAGTCAGTAAAGAAACAATGGAGCCAAAAACTGGTGGGCCATAGTCTTTAATCCTAGCTTGCACCCGGCAGGCAAGTAAAAATACACATTAGGCTCCAAAACCCAGTCACATTCAGTGCTCACAAAGCCACTGACTTATCCGAGTTTCCTAGAATCAAAGGTTTCTAGCTCACCAGCCTTATTCTCCTCAGTTCCCCATCTCCTTCCTTCTCCCTGCGTCAAACTGCACAAACTGGCCTCTCACTCAATACTCCGCCATCTTGGCTGCTTCTCCTGGCCTACTCCACATGGCCTCCTTCTGCTGCTCTCTGCTCATCATCCCAGGAACCAAGAGCGCAAGCTCCCGCTCCGTCCCCATTTTATAGTGTAGAAATCCAAACCCTTAATCCAATATACAAAATAGGGAAGTCTCTAATACAAAGTCACTTCTCTGAGGCATGATTGGATTGTACCGCCCCACATCAAAAAGGGTGGGAAAGGCTTAATCCCAAAATCAAGCCCCAGGCTATAAGGATTCTCAACACACATTAATATCACCTGGGCAACGGCCTCTTTAACAAAGTGAACCTAATACATTTTATCTGCCCAACAGAGAGAAAGAGAGAGATAGAGAGAAAGACAGCCCCAAATCTGCCTCATTTTATACTGTAGAAGTCAAAGCCTTTAAGCCAATATACAAATAAAGAAGTCTCTGATATAAAGCCACTTATCTGAGGCATAAATGGGATTCCTCATAAGAGTGCACCACCCCACATCATGCAACAGTCAAGGGTGTGGGAAAAGCTTAGTTTTGAAAAGATCTTAGTATTAAAAGGGCGGGAAAGCCTTATTAGTCTTAAAACTAAGCCTTAGGCTATAAGGACCTTGCCAGTTTACAGCCTGTCTCTCACACCCAATGCTAACTATAAGCAAGCAAACATATATATCATATTTACAGACTTATTTGACTAACACTATGGTAAGTTTGTCCTCAGGTAATTGTGACTTAATTTAGGGGAAACTTGTTTATTGCATTTTTAGGGGTGTGGTGAAAATCTCTCCTTGAAGCCTAGGATGTGGAGGAATTCTCCAGAGCAGTTTTGCATTTCCTTTTGCTATGTGATTCAGGATTGGCTGTTATTTGTGGTAATTTCTCAGTTTAAAGGTCCCCAGGCAACCAAGATAGAAGCAATTAAAATTATAAGACTGTGTGATTTACTAGTCTGGAGTTTACATTTATCTGGGAATAACTTTATCTTTGGTCCAGAGTTAGACGAGGTTCCCTGTTGCCTTACTATATAGATTTAAAATAAATGAGTGCCTAGAATTTCTAGAATGCTATAACATGCTACAAAAGAAAGTTATATTTTTTATGGTAAACACAGAAACTCTGGAAAATATACAAAGAAAATAAAAATTTACCCTTTATACTAGCATCAGGTTGACCACTAACACTTTGGTATTCTTAAAGTTTTATTTTTTTGGTATACATTTACTTTCTTTTTTAAAAAAAATTAAATCATATACTATAATTTATTTTATAACCATTTTCACTTGAAAATAACATATTATAAAACTGCATTTCTAAATAGTTTTCTACCAGAGGCTTTTAACTAGAGTGATTTTGCTCTCCCAGAGAATAGTTGGCAATGTCTAGGGACAATTTTGATTGTCATAAATGGACTGTGCTACTGGTGTTCAATGGGTAGAGACGAGAGATGCTGTTAAACATCCTGTAATATGCAGGACAGCCTCCCCCCCAATAAAGAGTAATGTAACCCAGAATGTCAATAATGTCAAGGTTAAGAATCTTCTCCAACATTATTTAATGTTTGTCCTTCTTATGGTCTTTATTCTGATCATCATAGCTTTTTTTGTTTAACTTTTGTCATACTTGATCTCTATGCAAGATTTGAATGTGTTCTTCTCTCTTCCTTTTAATTTCTATTTTTAGAATTTATTTTAATTATTTAATTAAAAATTTTTAAGTTACAATTGCAGAATAGTCATGGGTATGTCAATTACAGCTTAGGAAATATAGTTAATAATATTGTAATAACTATATATGGTGTCAGATGGTTACTAGATTTATCAAAGTGATCGTTTTGTGAATTATACTGAGGAACAAAATTTTTGTTGCATCCACAAAAACACTTGTTCTTACCTAATTTGAGTGTGCTGATCTCAAATCTGACATTAGTTTTTCTCTGTAAGATACAGTTTTTATTACAATTCAAGATTTTAGGTTTTCATTTTATTGTAAAATTTTCAACATTTAGTTTAACATAATGAAGTGGAATGTCTTCTTGGGCATCATCTTTATGAAAATATAATAATTTATCTAATGCAGTCAATACACTAATACACTAAAAGATATGATTGCATCAGAATTTGTCTACAATTTTGAAGTAGAACATATTAAAACACTTATTTTAATCATAAAATTTGCGTAAAACTTACTTATATTCTATTAAGGCAAAAATTTGCATTTGTAGCTCTTGCGTTGGTGTATTTGTTGAGGACAATCTCTTTTGATGCTCCAGCAGTAGTCTGCTCATCACTAACAGCTCCAAGATTTTCGGGAAACTTATAAAGGTGACTGTTCAGGAAGTGAATCTTAACGCTCATGTTACATCCTATGTCGTGGAAAGCCAACAGCATCCTTTGAACCAGAAGTTCATAATTTACTGCTTTTTTGTTGCCAAGGAAGTTCTTTGTAACTGCCACAAAAGACTGCCATGCTGCTTTCTCCTTCTTATTCATCTTCCTGGCAAATTCTTTGTTACATATGAGGGTTTGAATTTGAGGTTCATTGAATACACCTGCTTTTATCTTCTTGAAAGACAAGGCAGGAAAAGCAGAAATAATATGTTGAAAGCATTCACTTTCTCTATTCAAAGCCTGAACTAACTGCTTCATTAAGCCAAGTTTGATGTGAAGTGGGGGGAAAATGATCCTGTCTCGATTAACTACAGGTTCATTCACAATATTTTGTATCTCTACTTCCAGAGATTCACGTTTTGGCCACTCCTTCTGTGTCCAGTGTTTCTCCCGAGCTTGGCTGTCCCACAAACACAGAAAGCAAGAATACTTTATGAAACCTCTCTGTTGTCCTAGCAGGAAATTTACCATTTTAAGATCCACACAAGTGATCCAGTTATGCTCTTCATATTTCAGAAAGTCGAGGACAATTTTTATGTCATTATATCTCACAGATGAGTTGACTAGCCAGTTGGAACTGCTGCATAAACATTACTGTTGTGTAGAAGAACGCATTTCAGACTCGGTTTAGAGCTGTCAAGAAATAGCCGTCATTCTGTTGGACTATAAGTGGTAACACCTAGCTAGCTGAGAAGACTACTGATATCATGACAGTAAACAAAGTGTTTGTCTTCAGAAAAATAAAATCCACAAGAATTTGTTCACACTTCCTAAAATGGGATACTTTAGCTGACCTGAGAAACACATTCTTTTCTTGAAGCCTAGAGGGTAATAACTCAGCTGCTTTCTTTGATAGGCCCAAGTCTCTTACTAAGTTTCAATTTGGGTTGGCTAAACTGCTGAGGGATTAATGACTGCTTGGCATCAGAAGAAGACCCTTCAGATTCTACAACCATTTCCTCATGCATCTTATCAAAATACACTTGATCACCATGTTCATTTTCTTCATCCTTAGAAGAAATAAAGCCATTGAAAACTGGAACTAGGAGTGTCTCAGAGTGTGGGATAGGTTGCCATTTTTTCTTGCTGATGCCCTTTGTATGGATAACAGTCAGAAATAACAGTCACTGCTGTGGTCCTTAGGTTCACGCCAAACCATGGGAATACCAAAAGGCATTCCTTTGCATTTTCCTTTTGTCCAGTCACGAAGCATTTCCTCACAATTATGACACACAATATGAGAAGCCCAATTCTTGTCTTGATTGCCAAGGGGAACTTGAAAATAGGCAATATATGCATGTGTCACAAATGATGAAATATTGTGCCTTTGATGTTTAAGTGTGTAACAGCCACATATATGTATAACAGAAGGTGTCAGGACTATTCTTACATTTACACCTACTCAAAGAAACCATGTTCAATCTTAAAACAAAATAAGAGGGTGTTTTTATCAGATAGTAATATTTTACATTTAAAAACAACTACAATTATGTAAAAGTGATGTTTGTAAAACATTAATTGCCCTGTGGTTATGTTCAATCCAAGAGTCGTTGCATTTTAACTCCAATTTAAAAACCAATGCATGCCATTAACTGTAACAAAAAAAAATTGCATAAAAACTAGAGCATGCACCAAAAAACAGATTTCAGATTTGGAATCAGCAATGCAGATATATATAGAAGAATTTCTAAAACCTCATGCAATGGAAAATGAAAAAAAAATGTGTTCCCCAGTGTCATATAAATATCTAATCTACAGGTTAAAATTAATACAATATTGAATATCATAGTTTTTAGTGATCAAAAACTTTTGGAACACTTATTGTTTGTATTATGCCTTAAGCAATAATATATACATGTTGTCTTGAACTACTTTTTTTTTTTTTAAGTGATGGCATACGCCAGATTTTACACAGGCATTCATTTTTCTGAAAAGGCTGAGAGCCAGGAATATTAATCTACTTCTTCTAGGACCTTTGCCCCAAGCTTCTGGAGGATAAAGCAAGTTGAGCTGAACAAGGAAGCAGCTACATGATCCACTGATCAGATTCAAGATGTGAAAACACATTATAGAGTGTACCCCTTCCTGCTCCTCTTCATGGTAGAAAGACCTAAAGATAATTCATAGAAATGAACTGTTCCTTCAAACTCAAAGGCAGTTTTGGGGGACAAAAGAAAGAAAGAAAGGAAGGAAGGAAGGAAGGAAGGAAGAAAGAAAGAAAGAAAGAAAGAAAGAAAGAAAGAAAGAAAGAAAGAAAGAAAGAAAGAAAGAAAGAAAGAAAGAAAGAAAATCAGTTAAGTTAATCAAACTCCCAATACTCCTGCAAGTAAAATTGTCTCATGGTGGCAAGTGGCCAGAAAAATTTGAGGCAGTAAAGAATGAAACAAAAAGGTGGAGGATACTGGCCACGAAAGTGCCTCGCAGAATCCCCAACAGTGTTTTCTATTTTCCA
Organism: Saccopteryx leptura; assembly: GCF_036850995.1. Taxonomy (NCBI): domain Eukaryota; kingdom Metazoa; phylum Chordata; class Mammalia; order Chiroptera; family Emballonuridae; genus Saccopteryx; species Saccopteryx leptura. The sequence continues at coordinate 363,237,009 of NC_089503.1, read as the reverse complement.
AGTCCAAGGAGCTATTTCTAAGTTAAAAACTTTCTATTAAGAAGAAAACAAAACCAAAACCCAAGAACCACTCCAGAAACAAGGTAAAGGGAAGCAGAGCACTGTAGAAATCAAGCCGCTGATCTCTGTTGGATCATAAAGAGCCCACACTGGAGCTGGCCCGAGTAGCTCCTCATCGTGGTGCTGTCACTTGTCTGTCTTACCCAGATCTCACTGGCTCCAACAGAACTCATCACACAGCTCAGTTTCTGGTTGTTCTTTGACCCCCGATGAATGGCTTGGCTCTGGTGGTACCATCTTTTATTGTAGTACAATTTGCCATCTTCTATCGGGCCTTCAAATCTCTGGGCCGGAGCCTCGGCAAGTGTGGCAGGCAAGTGTTCAGGAGAGGATGGAGATGCTGGTCTCTTGGGTGACTTGAGCTTATTTAACATTCTCAGGTCCTCCATAATCTGTTTATCTGTTAACAAATGGTTTAGCCGTGCAGGAGCCGGTTTTCTCTTCTTGTTTGGAAGAGGAAGGGACAGGATCATTTGGTCGCTTCTGCAACGTCCTGGTCATGATGGGTTTCTTTCACTTCCATAGAGACTCCAGTCAGTTCCATAATTTTCTTTTCATCTTATTTAAAAAAAAATTAATTTATTAATTTTAGAGATAGAGAGGAAGGGGGAGAGAGAAAGAGAAACATTGATTTGTTGTTCCTCTTTTTTATGCTTTCCTTTGTTGATTCTTGTATGTGCCCTGACCATAATCAAACCTGAAACCTTGGCATATATGGAGAACACTTCAACCAACTGAGATACCCGGCCGTGGCACTGTCTTGAGCTATTAATTATCTCTTTGTGATGCTCTACTAGTGTATGTGTTCTCTCGTGTACTCCTTCTTTGTGCCCTGTTTGGTTGATGGCTAGTAGGCCTTCAACACTGTCTGATGATAATGGTGCAGTTGGTCAACAGTATTAAATAATGAGGATGCAAGATCCCTGTGTGTAGATAAGCAATACACTATGCTTGGATGTGTCAGCAAATTCAAAGTCTCTTCCTTAACAGTTTTGTGACTTGGGCTTATGTTTCTCTAGTTCAATTTCAATATCTGCAAAATGGGCACAAGAATAGTTAGCTTGCAAGTGTTTTTTTTTGTTTTTTAGAAATTAGAGCATGTGGGTAAAATGCCAGATTATAGTAGGTAATTAACAGTTGTTACTGTAGTAATAGAACTTTTATTTTTTTGGTACCTATATGTGGATTATCTTGACTCAAATTTAGCTTCCAGTGGAGCAGTAAAAGGCAGACATTGCTGAGTTAGCCTTTACTAGGGTGTAAAATAATTCCTTCGGGGGGAGTTGTGTTCTTCAGGGAACTGTAGTCCCTCCTTCAGTCAAGTGGGACACCAATTAGTGCACTGAAGCAGTAATTAATGAGTAGCCTGAAAGCAGTACCGAGTATTACACAGTAGCATGTTATCAGATTTGAAATTGTCAAGCAAGATATCTTTATGATAAAATCAGTGAACGGGGCGGCCCTTGGGCAACATTGTGAGATAGGCAAGGTTGGTCTGTTTCTCTCCCCCCACACTACTCAATGCCAAGCTCTGCAGTCACCCCAGGGCAGAAGTCCCACATCTTATTTCTGGAGAGCTTTATTCTTTGCCAGCTGTCATAGGAGAAACACCAGCTGATAAGAATTTCTTCTATTCAGCCAACAGAGGCCCCAGTGGTAGGTGCATTTTAATAGGAGTCTTCTAAGGATCAACAAAAAGGTTTTAGAACTCAAAAGGAATGGTTCTTTAGAGGGAATTAAAAGTAATGGGAGATAGCAATATGTGAGGGAACCTTTTTAGCACCTCCAGAATCATGTTTAAATAAACTGCTGCTTTCTCATAAGGCTGATTAGGCTTTTGAGATTTATATAGAAATTCTGAAGATCATTTGGAAGAGCTGTATAGTGTACTTGAAAGTATTATATTTTAATTTACAGAACACCTCTCATGTCTGAACTAGTGGACATGTCACTTCTGCATTTATTAGTACTTCAGCCAAGGATGATCTTTCTCTTTTGACATATATGATCTCATTTACAGATGAGTGGAAAGGGATTGCGTGCCTGCATTGGAGAGGTTGTGAATGAACACATTTTCATACCATTCGTATGAGAACGGTCACCAGTTATTCCCTACTGGTCCTGAAACCCGCGCATGGCATTTCTGGTGTAGGTTTTTTTTTTATAGTGACCTGGGAACTTAGGAGTTCTGTACCTCTGCATTCAAGGTCCCACGGGGTTCTGTCAAGACAAGCAGCCTAGGGTAGGGAAAAAGGTTATAATGGTTCATTTCATATATTTCTTATCACCTCTGTTGCTAGCTATTGCTAATTTAGTTCCGAAAAGGATTGTTTGTAAATATGTGTGTGTGTGTGTGTGTGTGTGTGTGTGTGTGTGTGTGTATGTGCACATGGATATATGTATGGGCATGTGTGGATAGATATATAAGTTTTGAACTAGTATTTGGAGAGTCCTAGCCACTTGAACACAATGATTTTTAACGCATCACAAGCGGTTTTAGAAATGGTTAGCATTACCTAAGCGTACGCAGCCTCTGGTCCGTCTTGTCAATCGTTTGTACTTTGGCAATTCCACTGCTTTCCCTTCCCCTTGATAAAGTTCATCAGGGTTCTCAGGACCCATCTGATAGGCTTTAAAGAGACTGCTGTATACGCTCGGGGTCGCCCATTGCTTCTTGTCACACACTGCCTCATGTCCTAATACTAAGAAACAGGAAAAGCGTGCAGTCATAGATTGGAGTTTTAGTCCTGCAAAATATTGGCCTTGTCACCTCTCAGAGTCCCATCTGTAAACCAGGGACCAAAATATCTACCTGTTAGTGATGTAAGGAGATTAAAAATAATATGTTTAAAGCACCTATAACAGTGCCTGGCATATAGCAGGAGTTTGAAAAAAGGCCTCTATCTGCTTTTATATCATTTTTAAAATTTTATTTTTTAATTACAGCTTACATATTATTTTGTATTCATTTCAGGTGAACAGCGTGGTTGTTAGACAATCATCTATTTTACAAAGTGGTCCCCCCAATATTTCCAGTATGCATCTGGCACTGTATATAATAATTACTATAATATTATTCACTGCATGTCCTGTGCTGTACTTTATATCCTCGTGACTATTTTGTGATGGAACTGTATCTGTTTGCATGTTCATCTTATGAGTAAAGTATCACATGCTGAGGCATTGAACACAGTACCCTGCATGTAGTGCTCCATAATTATATTTTGGGAGAGATACAAAATTAGATCTTATTCATTTTTTTTTTTTGTATACTGCATATATTCTTTCATGGCATACAATGAACAACTGTGGACACTGGTTCTTTTTTTTTGTTTTTTTGTTTGTTTGTTTGTATTTTTCTGAAGTTGGAAACGGGGAGGCAGTCAGACAGACTCCCGCATGCGCCTACTGGGATCCACCTGGCATGCCCACCAGGGGGCGATGCTCTGTCCATCTGGGGCATTGCTCTGTTGCAACCAGAGCCATTCTAGCACCTGAGGCAGAGGCCACAGAGCCATCCTCAGCGCCCAGGCAAACTTTGCTCCAATGGAGCCTTGGCTGCGGGAGGGGAAGAGAGAGACAGAGAGGAAAGAGGGGGGGGGGAGGGTGGAGAAGCAGATGGGCGCTTCTCCTGTGTGCCCTGGCCGGGAATCGAACCCGGGACTCCTGCACGCCAGGCCAATGCTCTACCACTGAGCCAACCGGCCAGGGCACTGGTTCTTAAATAATGAGAAATTTTTAGTAGTCCAGTAAGAGAGGCTGCTGTTTCTAGAACTTGTTCATAATGCAAGGTCATATAAAAGTCACTTTATTAAAAATTGCTTTATATGTGTGTGTGCAGTATTTGTGAAAATATTTATGTTGGTATTCAGAAATTGATATGTTTTAATATCTTGAAAATTTTAAGCATACTTTAGAGAAGAGATTCTCAAATTTCATAAAAATTACATGCAATAATTTTCTTAATTTCTCTTAAGAATATTTTGGAACTCTTGGATAACATTGCTGAAATTGGATAAAAGATGCTCTATAAAGGTGAAATGTATTTTATTTCTCTCCAGCCTTAGAAGGGGCTGTTTCCAAATATTAAGTGGAATAAGATCTTGACCGATGCAGCCTGTTTCAAAAAAGCGGGTCAAGATTTTCTGATATTGCTCTGAGAAAGAGGAACCAGACTGTCTCCAAAAAAATTGAGATGTCAGTTTTCTCTCTTTTGCACTAGAAAAATACAGCAAGTTTCTGTTTATTATCTAAAGATATGAAGACTCGTAGACAGTGCAGGAGTAAACTCTGCTTTAGATGCCTCTAAAATCCCCAGCTCATTCAGGAGGAACAGAATTCTGAACTCAGATCTTGACTGGTTTGTGAATAGGATGACATGCATTTTTGATATTCACAGGGTCATCTTCCTAGCTCTGTGCCTATAGGGCAGAATACAAAATTGAGCCAGCATGCCCTAGAATAGCTGTCCGTAAAAAATATCATTCTAAATGTTCCAAGGAAAAACACTTTGTTTATGGTGCAAATAAGACCTCTGGCAATACTTATAAATAATAGTGATCCAAATAACACCAAATAATCTTTACCTCGCTGTTGGTCAAATAAGTTTGTAAATATGATATATATGTTTGGTCACTTATAGTTTGCATTGAATGTGGGGGAACAGGCTGTAAGCAGGCAGGATTCTTATAACCTAAGGCTTAGTTTTAAGACTAAGCCTTTCCAACCCTTTTTGATGTAGGGTGGTGGATTAGCATTAGAAGAGAGAGCAGAGAAAGGCCACATGGAGGAGGCCAGGAGAAGCAGCCAAGATGGTAGAGTGCTGAGTGAGAAGCCAGTTTGTGCCGAGTTTGTGCAGGGAGAAGGAAGGAGATAGGGAACAGAGGTGAATAAGTCTGGTGAGCTAGAAACCTTTGATTTTAGGAAACTCGGATAAGTCAGTAGCTTTGTGAGCACTGAATGAGTGGATTTTGGAGCCCAGCGTGTGTTTTTACTTGCCCGCCGGGTGCAAGCTAGGATTAAAGATGATGGCCCACCAGATTCTGGTTCTGTTGTTTCTTTACTGACTGTATGAATCCAATGCGAACTTGCATGGGCCAGGCAGCTGTGATGGTGGCCGTGACCACTGGCCACACACTCACGATGGTCTGTGAGAACTGCTGAAAACCAGTTGGATTTTAGATGTCCAGCACTGGGTCATTGAATGCTCTGGAAACACAAATGGCAGCCTGGATCTCTTGCCACAGTGTGGTTCCTTCAGAGTAGAAAGTGTATATTGCTCATCTTTGTGTCACCTGCAGGCAGGAGCTCTAAGATAGTATTTTTCACTCAACAGCCATCTGTTGATTGGATGAATGAAAGACTCTGTTCACTACACTGATGAGCAACGGGCTTTGGATCACATTAATTAGGGATGTAAAATATGCCATACGGAGTTCTGCGTGGATCTATTATCTCTGCATCTTAGCTCCCAGGAATAGGCAGAGCAGACATTGTAGTACATCCTGGGGCCAAGAGATGTCCCTGCACTGATACCCACATGGTTCTGGACTGAATGAGTTCCCAAACAAGTGTGACGACATAAGGCTTTCTTTTTTTCTTTTTCTTTCTTTCTTTCTTTCTTTCTTTCTTTCTTTCTTTCTTTCTTTCTTTCTTTCTTTCTTTCTTCTTATTATTTTTTTTGTAGAAAACTGAGTGCATTATATAATAATAAGTCGACAAAGTACATTGCTTTTATACTGATGCCTCTTGACTGTAACTCCCATGAGAATCAGGCTTGTGTCTTGATCTGCTACATGGGGACTCAGTGTTGTATAATGGGTAAAAATTGATTCTGGACCAGACTGCCTGGATTGGAGTTGGGGCTCTGCCAGCTATTGTGTGACCTGGGTAGGTTATATCATCTCTCAGTGTCTTGGTATCCTCATCTGAAAAATGGCATAGGAGTGTTATTATGAGAATGAAATAAAATTAATGCACAAAAAAAACATTTAAAAAATTACTTGGCTTATGGTACATTCTCAGTAAATTATAGCCATTTGGTAAAGGCCTTGTTTGGATACTTTTCAATAGAACAGGAGAACTAAGACTTATACTTAATGAGCACCTACTCTGCCTGTTGCTTTACATAACTTATTTATTATGAAGCCATGTTTTATATAAAACAGGTGTGTTTTGCCTTCTATACTAAGAGCTGTGGTAAGTGTAGGGCTCAAGTACCTGTGTCAGTTTTCTAAGCCTACTATAATAAATTACTACAAATTTAGTGGCTTAAAATAATAAAAAATTATTCTGAAGTCCAGAAGTCTGTAATCAGTGTCACTGGGCCAAAATGAAGGCTCAGCAGAGCTATGCTCCTTCTGGATGTTCTAAAACAGGCTCCATTTCTTACCTGCCCCAGCTTCTAGTGGCTGCCGGCATTCCTTGGCTTGCAGCTTCGTTAGTCCTGGCTGTCTTTATGAGCATGTTGACTTCTCTTTCATGTGTGAAAAATCTCCCTTTGCCTCCATTAATAAGGATACTTGTGATTGCATTTAGGGTTCACCCAGGTAACCCAGGATAATTTCTCAACCTCAAGACCTTTAACTTAATCACACCTGTAAAGACCAATTATTTCCCATATAAAGTAACATATATTGGTGCCAGAGATTAGGACATGGATATCTCAGGGGGAAGGGGTGATTTCTCAGCCTACCTCAGCCTCCTATATGGGTTTCTCAAACTATGAATTCTAAGACTCCATATTGAGGCTCAGTACACATTATATGTCAGAAGCGAGAATCACGAAATATAAGTTAATCATTATTTTTCTTAATCCTTTTAAACTATTTTTTAAAATTGATGATACCATTTAAACAGATTAACCCTGGTATTCTGTAATTTCATTATCCCAACAATTCTATGATGCTGACATAACTAATATTCTTTATACTATAAAAGAAAACACTGACATTTGGTAAAGGCCAGTGCCTTACCCAAAATCACAACTTTGAGCAGACCAATGATATCAAAGTCTTTCGACTTCTAGACAAGTATCCTTTACATTTTATCATAGTGACAAATTGCCTTCTTAGAAAGAACTTCAGTTTCTTTTTTTTAAATCTTTAAGAATTAAAAAAAAATCTTTAAACAAATCTTCAGAAAATATCTTAATGATGAATCAGTCATTGGACTTTAGATATGGTAAGTATTGTTCTGTATGGGGGAAAAGTAAAGGATAGGGAGGTAGAGTTTTAAAGATATTTCTCTTTCTTTTTTGCCTCATAGTTTAACATCCATCGGTTTTAGAAACTATAGATTTGCTATAACATAATGGTTATGGAGTTATCACTGTAAAAATCAGGCTAATGATGGTTTTTTGAGCCATGTACAATGCAAGCATCAAAACGCTGACAAATGTTGCCCAGAAAATTGAAAGCCTGGAGTGAAAGATTGAAATATTGGCAATTACAGAAGAATGGATGACAAGAAATAGCTGAAAAAAGGAGATAGGGGACTATTTGATGAGTAGAAACTGGCCCACTGGTTGAGAAAAGGGACAGGTCATCATTATCTTAGTCAAATTTTTGTTCCATTTCACTTGTTCTTTCACTATTTTGTGATCTTCGCATATCTGAGAACTAACACAGCCATAATTGGAATAAATTATTCTCAAAGTGTTTTTTTTTTATTTCTTCTTAGTCACAAGGGAGCTCTAACCATGAGTCCTTATAGACTACATGTGAGTTAGTTCTCTATCCAAAAGAGAGAGGGGGAGGGGAGGCTAAGTAATGACTTATTCCTGATACATGGAATTTTAAAAATTGTAATATGGAGGGAAGTCATAGACAAATCTAGTGGAATTGCAGTTACGATAAATGTATCGTGAGGTTTAGCATATATAATACCATTATGTGAGGAAAGTGGAATTTCCTCTAGCTGTTTTGGGGAAATGACATCAGATTGGCAGAGAACAATAAAATGAGGCAAAACAGCACAATGATTGTTGCAGATGTGCTTTGGATATCTCTACATCATGCACTGATTGGTAAGTGACTTTCTATTTTAAAATTCATCTAAGAACCAAGAGAAAACTTAAATAGCACCTGATCTCTGTGGTGGGAACGGGTTCTATAAATGCAAAAACTTAAAATCCATTAAATAGTTTAAATGCCCTTTAAGATAAAGAAAGCTCTACATCAATTGAATATTTCCTCACAGGAATATCATAAACGCATTTATGTCATCCAGTGTGGTTCCTAAAATTGTCAAGCAAAGCACTTTATTCAAAAAAAATGAAGTAGATATTATTTGTATAAATGCTGTAGTTTCTGTTAAAACCACATACACTTAAGGATATCTACAAAACTTGCTAACCCACCTCACTTACAACTTTATTAATCTATCTTATTTATTTATTTACTTATAATTACCTTTGCAGCAAGGTTAGTATTGATATATGAGAATAGTGGCCCAGACAGAGCCTCAGTTATCTTAGACTATTACCCTGCAATGGGAAATTCAGTTTTAGAAAATAGGTGAAGTTAAAGGGAAGTTTATGAAAAGGTAAATCTCAGTAGGCTAGATTGAGACAGTAATTCAATCAGCTTTTCCTGCACAAAAACCAACCCAGATCTCAATAGTTCAAAAATAACATGGTTTATTTTCATCTTAGCTACACGTTATGTGGGTTTATGTGTCTCTCACCTCCTAGCTGGATCACATTCTTCTCAGGGTGATCGTGGAAGCCAGAGAGACCAAACCCAACCAGGTGATCAAATTTGAATTCTCTGCTTGTGTCAAATCTGCTGATATCAACTCTGCTAACTATAAAAATTGGCCAAAGTAGGTCACATGACCAAGTCCTATATAAATTAAATGAGAATACACCCTCCCTAGAAGTGGGGTACAGAGAATAAATATTTCTGAACAATAATCCAAATCACCACAGATACAAAACCTCACTTTTGCCTCGAGCACAAGTTGCATGGAGAAGAGCGGCACCAGCACTGGTGTTACGTGGTGTTCGGTGCTTTTCCCAGCCTGCCTTGGTCCTAGAGGAAGCCGGATGCAGCTCACAGCAGCTGGCACTTCCCAGCCTCCTTTGCAACCTCCACTTCACCTCTCTGCTATGACTGGGAAGGGAAATGCTGGTTGGCTTCTGTGTGTTTGAAAGGAAGGCAGGGTCTTTCTATGAGAAGAGCTTTGGCTGTCCTGTCAGGGAACCATGGGCTCAATAATAGTTCTGACACTTAGCACGTACATGACCTTGGAAAAGATTTTTACCTGTGAGTCTTTTTTCCTAAATGCAAATGGAGAATAGTAATATTTTATGAGAACAAAATTATCTCACAAGTGATATATCTAGCATGGTGCCTAGCCCTGAGTAAGTAGTCAATAAATGTTGGGTTCTTTTCTCCCCAAAGAACCCGGGGGGCTTCCGAAGGAATAAGTGGAGTGTTTGAGGTAAATGAATAATTCCTAGTTAAAATTCCAAGAGGCTCTAAAATTCTATATTAAAGTTAACTTAATGCAGAGAAATATGTGGTTGAAATTTTAAAATAAAATAATGTCCAACAATGCGTTATTAGACTCCATATCCTTCTTTCCCAGAAAAATAGTAATTTGAAACAAAATGAATTCTTAGGAAAACTATTTGCCATGTAAAAAGATAGATGTAAGTATGTTTTCCTTTCAAGGTAACTTGTAGTTTCTATTTAGCCATGAAAACAAAATCTATTCAGACAGACATCTTTCTAAGTTCATCATGTTGACAAGAGCCCCAACTATAGTACACAATTTGGCAGATTTAGTTTTCCCTAATGACTTAGAGCTTTTATATGATAACTTTGTGGACCCGTGGATATTGAATCACTTTCTTTATGGGGGGGGTACAGTAAACTTTATAGATGGTTCATGACAAGTGGGGCTCCCTCAGTCCTCCCCTTTGTCCAGGAGTCTGTCAAGGGGATGGAAACTGTAGAGGTCAGGAGCTTCTCAGTGTGTTGGGGGTTGGTTTGGGGCAAGGACTTCCCAGTAGCTGAGGGCCTCTCTTCCTCTCGCTGGAGCTGGTGGCCCAGAAGGTTCTTACTCCTTAGAGGTCATAGACCATCAGGTCCACTGTCCTGTTATAACCAAATTCACTGTCATATCGGGAAAGGAGTGGTCCTTGAGGGCAGTATCAGCCCCATTATCAAAGGTGGAGGGTGGGTATCACTGTTAAAGTGGCAGGAGACAACTTAGTCTTCAGTATAGCCAGGATGTCCTTGAGGGACCCGTCTGACACCTGCTTCACCACCACTGGCAGTTTTCTCCAGGTGGCAGGTCAGATCCACGGTATATGCACTGAGGGTGGAGACACAGAACACCATGCCAGTGAGCTTCCCATTCAGCTCAGAAATGACCTTTCCCACAGCCTTGGTAGCTCCAGTAGAAGCAGGGATGACGTTCTGGGCAGCCCCTCAGCCATCACGTCACAGCTTCCCAGAGGGGCCATCCACAGTCTTCTCAGGAGCAGTGATGGCACAGAGTGTGGTCATGAGTCCATCCATGATGCCAAAGTTGTCACAGATGACCTTGAGCAGTGGGGCCAAGCAGTTGAAAGTGCAGGAGGCATTGCTGATAATCTTTTTTTTTTTTTTAATTTCTTTTTCTTATTCTGAAGCTGGAAACGGGGAGAGACAGTCAGACAGACTCCCGCATGCGCCCGATCGGGATCCACCCGGCACGCCCAGGGGCGACGCTCTGCCCACCAGGGGGCAATGCTCTGCCCCTCCGGGGTGTAGCTCTGCCGCCACCAGAGCCACTCTAGCGCTTGGGGCACAGGCCAAGAAGCCATCCCCAGCGCCCGGGCCATCTTTGCTCCAATGGAGCCTTGGCTGCGGGAGGGGAAGAGAGAGACAGAGAGGAAGGGGGGGGGTGGAGAAGCAAATGGGCGCTTCTCCTATGTGCCCTGGCCGGAAATTGAACCCGGGTCCCCCGCACGCCAGGCCGGCGCTCCACCGCCGAGCCAACCGGCCAGGGCCTTGCTGATAATCTTGAAGGAGTTATCATACTTTTCATGGTTCACACACATCGCAAATATGGGGGCACCTGCAGCAGGGGCAGAGATAATGACCCTTTTGGCCCCATCCTTCAAGTGAGTCCCAGCTTTCTGTAAGGTGGAGGGGACACCTGCGGATTCCACATCATATTCAGCACCAGCCTCATGCCATTACATGTTGGCAGGACCTTTGCCTGGGTGGAATCATACTGGAACTTGCAGAGCATGTGGTTGAGGTGAATGAAAAGGTCACTGACAGTAACAACATCCACTTGGTCAGAGTTAAAAACAGCCCTGGTGACCAGGTGCTCAATACGACCAAATCCGTTCACTCTGATCTTCACTGTCACATCTCAGGGCCACAGCTGGCACTGCACAGGAAGAAGTGGCTGCCTGTCAAACGTGAGGGACAGAGACACTGAGTAACTTTCACGGGGACCCAGTTGACTCTCCGTGACAAAAATTCCTGTGTCCATAAAAAAAACACATTCACCACTGAAATACAGAAATGCTCTTTCTAGGTTTCCCTCTCCAAACATATTGTCTGTAAACCTAGTTTTTCTATAAAAACTTCAAAGAAGTATATCTAAACATCTTGGTCTATTGGAATAGCAGGGGAGATGGTTGGAGCCAGACCATTGTTGTTGTGCTTTCTCGTGGAATTCCTAGCAGATGATTTATGAAGCCTGAGTCAGTGATGCCTTTTTTTTTTTTTAATCACACTGGGAAACATTTCTTTCACCACCCTTAAGACTTTGGAAAAAATAAGGAAGGATGGAGTCTCTCCGCCCCCACTTCCAGATCCACAGGACAGTTTTAGTTGTCCTAGCTGCCTGTGTTTATACCATGTGAGCAATTTACTTAACCTTTTTGTGGCTCAATTTCCTCATCTGTAAAATGGAAATCAAAATTACTTCTGCTGTGAGGAGCCAATGAGTTACTGTACAAACAGGGCTTATAATAGCGCTGACATGCAGTAAGCACTATGTACTTCAGGGGTCCCCAAACTACGGCCCGCGGGCCACATGCAGCCCCCTAAGGCCATTTATCCGGCCCCCGCCGCACTTCCAGAAGGGGCACCTCTTTCATTGGTGGTCAGTGAGAGGAGCATAGTTCCCATTGAAATACTGGTCAATTTGTTGATTTAAATTTACTTGTTCTTTATTTTAAATATTGTATTTGTTCCTGTTTTGTTTTTTTACTTTAAAATAAGATATGTGCAGTGTGCATAGGGATTTGTTCATAGTTTTTTTTTTATAGTCCGGCTCTCCAACGGTCTGAGGGACAGTGAACTGGCCCTCTGTGTAAAAAGTTTGGGGACCCCTGATGTACTTATTTGATATCATTATGATGTCAGTCTTTCCTGGTTTACTAGCCCATTCCTGTTTGTTTGGGCCTCGATGCTACTATGGTCACAAGTTTGTCAACTTCTTTTCTTTTGCCTTTTCACCTTTTATCCATTTCAAAATTTGGGGAAAAACAGACAGTTCTTTAATCTAAGCAGTTAATCAGGCGAGAAAGAAATGTCTAAGCTATTTCTCCAGCGTTGGTGTGGCTTATGTTTTCCTCTGGGAGGGATACTCATTTTGAAATTGCGAAAAGAGTTCTGAAGCTCTGGTCTTGCTTCAGAATGATTTCTGATGCATCCAGTTTGCATGCTGAAAGTCATCTTGCCGGAAATATAAAACATCAGTTGGGGAAAATAAGTATTTCTTCAATTCCGTGTCAGTGAAGAATTTCCTGCAGCAGGAATGAGAGACAAGCTTAGAGGATGCATCTGATAAGAAACTAAAAAAAATCATCAGATTTTATTTATAATGGAATTCACAATGTATTAGGCACCTTTGGGGCCTCATCCTGTTCTTTTCATTAGTTTCTCTTATGCGATCTGTTGTCCTTCATTAAAGGTGTCTTGTCTCTCTCTTGCTAGAGAATCAAAGCAAGAATTTAAATTTCCAGGGGACATTAATAAGCTATCCGTTGTTACCATGTAAGGGCAGATCAGGATAGAAAAAGAAAAGAAATGTAACATTTAAAAAAATATTGGGCGTTGCAAATAAGGTAAAAAATTTGCCTTTAAGAGTTAATGTCTTAGAAAGCAAATTACTTAATTGACAAGATGGCTTATTAAAATATTATAGCAAGAGAAGTACAGATTGCCTGGACATTTTGCTGAAGAGAATAAGGGTTTCTCTTGCTCCCCTCCCTAAAAAGTCACCTTGGAGACAGTTAATTTGCTCCTAAGATATTTATTATGAGGCAGCCTTTGACTTTTGATATTATATATATTATATGTAGCAAAAATGCTTATATCACCATAAAAATATTCTAGTTTGGCATCTATGTTTGAAAACAAAGTGGCTGGGGTAGACATGGTGGCTGTTGTAGATTAAAAGCAAAATAAGTAAATCAGAAAAAACTAAGAACTATGATTCCATACATAGGTGGGATATAAAAATGAGACTCAGAGACATGGACAAGAGTGTGATGGTTACAGGAGGGGGAGGGGCACAAAGAAAACCAGTTAGAAGGTGATGGAAGACAATTGGACTTTGGGTGATGGGAATGCAGCATAATCAAATATCAAAATAACCTAGAGATGTTTTCTCTGAACATATGTACTCTGATTTATCAATGTCACCCCATTAAAATTAATTAAAAAAAAAAGTGAACTATGCCCTGACTGCAATGAGCGGTTCAGGAGTGAGCAAATGACCCAAACTGGGCGAGTGATACTCCTCCAGAGGACTTTTCTGCCAAAAATGGCTGACAAAGATTGTCTTTACTGAGAAAGATTGTCTCAGTGGGTCCAAGACATGTCCAGCCTCTCTATTCTTGCTTGAGACTTGTTCACAATAAAGCGATTTTAAAGCTAAAAGGAAAAAAAAAAAGGCAGATGGCTTATTTTTAGGAACACTCCAGTGTTTAAAGATTATTAGAATAAAAGAATCTATTTTGGAGAAAAACACCCACAAATATTGTCCCCAGGAGTCTGATGGACTGCAAAAATGTTTCTGTTCTTATATTCACCGATTCCTGAAATTTAAGATGGGAAATAGAAGAATGAAGCTACAGTCCCGCTGCCACTGTTCTGATCCTTGGGCCTTTTCACATCTTTCTGAATGTAAATGCAAAAGATGAAGAGAGCGACTTCCATCAATTTTGGGGTAACATTTAAAAGGATCTGCCTCTTTTCCTTCAGTTTCACTGCCGGATCCTAATCAACTTTCCTCCTGGCTCTGATAAAGCTCCCGTGTCAGCCTTCTTGCATGCTCTTTCTCTTAGAGCAGCAAAAATAATTGCTCTCTCTTAAGGGTCATGTGACCATTCATTCCTCATTATTTGAGTCCAGATTTGCCTCTCAATTGCTATCTCTGACAGGGGAAAAATACTCAGGCTTATTTTTAAAAGCTTAAAAAATATAATAAATCATAAAACACAAAAGAAAACTACAAATTTAAATTCCCCATTGTCCTTGAACTGTTCTTAATATTGGTGTATGTGTGTTTGCTACACATTTATGTGTAATAAAATATCCCAAAATGTAGTGGCTTAAAGAACAAGTGCTTTATCATATCTTGTGACTTTGTGGGTCAGGAATTCAGGCAGCTCTTGGTTGGGTGATTCTTCTGCTCCCCGTCATGTTGACCGAGATCACTTGGTAGTATTTAACAAACCTTGTCTGGAGGGTGCACGTTCACTTCAGTCACATGCTCAGTGTCTTGACCACAATGGCTGCCCTGAACCCACCTCCCTCACTAGGTGGTCAATGGCTTCCTCTCCAGAAGGAAATTGGAATTCTTCCACCATGGCTCAGGGCTCTAAGAATGAAAGCCACCAGAGATAAGTTGTGGAAGCTGCCAGTCTTACGGGCAGGGAAACTGGCACAATGTCACTTCTGCTGAATTCTATTGGTCACAGCAGCCAGAGAGCCTGCCTGGGTTCTCAGGGAGGAGTGTCAAAGAATTCGTGGCCATCTTTAATCTGCTCAAATTACTGAAATTCCTCTCACATGCAAAATACTCCATCTAAGATCACCAAAATCTCTTCAGGGATTGGCAAACTATGGCCTGCCACCTATTTGCATAAGTCAAGTTTTATTGGAACACAGACATGCCCATTAATGTGTAGGTGATGTACGGCTGCTTTCATGCTGCAAAGGCAGAGTTGAGTAGCTGTGGCAGAGACTTCATGGCCTGCAAACCTAGCATGTTTGCTATCTGGTCAAGCCCTGCTATCAGCTCCAAGTCCAGGTGCAGCACAGCTCCTTGCGTGCAGTCTCTCAAGCGCAGTGACTTTCTAGTTGAAGACCCATGACCTCCCAGATGTGTTAGCATTCTCACACACACCCCCAATACACAATGTCGGCTCAGAGATAATGTCACCCCAATAGACATTCCCATTCTGAAAGGAATATGCTGTCACTAGTCCATAGAAATTCTAAAATCCAGTGACCACATTCGGCCAGTTCCTTGGTTACAGCCCAGTTCTGCTCCGTGGGATGGTCCCCCCCCCTCCCCCCGCAGTTCTTGACTCTGCTTTCTGGGCTTTTGGTTTTGTCAAAATTATCCTTTTTTCTTTGTGTCCCATGTTTGAGGCTGAGTAGTTTCCTTAACCTGCTTCCTTCTCCTAGAAGGTTATTATCCAAAATGATCTTCGTATTTTGAAGTGTTCCATCCAAGCAAATAAAATTACTTTATAAACTTCTGGGGTTTCTTAGATACTAATTTATAATAAACTTCTTTAGGCAAAAACCACAGCAATATTTTCTTTCTTAGGCTCTTTCTCTACCTTTTGGCTTCTTCTGAGGCCGCTATAGGATAATGCCATTAGGATTCTAAAAAGCCCTGTTGCTTAACTGGGAAGTTCTTGGAAGCATAGCTTTACGATTCTTACAGTTTTTCCTAGCTACACTCTTTTTTTTTTTTTTTTTCATTTTTTTTTTTTTTTTTTCATTTTTCTGAAGCTGGAAACAGGGAGAGACAGTCAGACAGACTCCCGCATGCGCCCGACCAGGATCCACCCGGCACGCCCACCAGGGGCGACGCTCTGCCCATCCTGGGCATCGCCATGTTGCGACCAGAGCCACTCTAGCGCCTGAGGCAGAGGCCACAGAGCCATCCCCAGCGCCCGGGCCATCTTTGCTCCAATGGAGCCTTGGCTGCGGGAGGGGAAGAGAGAGACAGAGAGGAAGGCGCGGCGGAGGGGTGGAGAAGCAAATGGGTGCTTCTCCTGTGTGCCCTGGCCGGGAATTGAACCCGGGTCCTCCGCACGCTAGGCCGACGCTCTACCGCTGAGCCAACCGGCCAGGGCACCACACTCTTAATATTTCTGAGGTCTTAACAAATGGTCTTACAGGCAGGCCTTGAACTCTTTATCTGGAAGTCATCTTGACTAGTGGCACCCCGAGTTTGAGCTTTTCCTTGAAGCTATGTCCTTGAAAATATGGAATTATGTTTATTTTCAAACCATGTGAGTCCTGACCAATATGAAGATAATTTTGGATAATATTTAATTCTGCTTGAAAGCTGAATAGTTCTTTTAAAATTTCATCTTTTTTTTCTCTCATATGCTGTTATAGGTACCTGCAGGGAGGTAGGCACCTGTTCCCTTCTGCCCAGCGACTTCCTCAGCTCGGTCCATGAGTCCATTTAGGTATCCTTCTTGTGCACCACGTGACCACAGGTGTCGCTGTTGCTAGACTTTTCAGCAGACTCTCACCAACCATCTTCCTGCGCCCTTTGAGTGTCCGCTTGTTGCCTGGTCCCAGAGCCAGTGGCACATAGCTTACATTTTTGGGGGGCAGCAACCCACTTCCAGGTATTACATTCTTATATATCTTCTATATTTAATGCATAATCACTGACATCATTTCCTTTTACTCGTCTCTTCCCACAGCTTGATACACTCTCTCTACTGCTGTGGTTTTAAACCTTTGTACACTTGGGGACTGGTGACCTAGCCAGCCGCAAACGGAAACACGCAATGAAAAAAGTGTTTTTGTTGCTGCGCTTAACAGTGCAACATGGGACAAACTGGTGCTTGATTTTCGAATTCCACATGTACGAAGCATTGAATACTATACGGCTCACAAAAATTAGGGGATATTTTATAGCTTCTTATTCATTTTGAAATATCCCCTAATTTTTGTGAGCAGTATACATAGTTTGTCTGAATGCTTTTTGTCTATTATGCATAATTTGTAAATGCTCTCACAGTGCAAAAGGCTGTTTGAAGGAGACTATAGGTTCCACAGATTTCTAATACAACCTCAGTAGTATTTTCATCAGTGATAAAGACTGATAGGTGGCAGCCCTGGCCGGTTGACTCAGTGGTAGAGCATCGGCCTGGCGTGCAGAAGTCCCAGGTTCGATTCCCGGCCAGGGCACACAGGAGAAGCGCCCATCTGCTTCTCCACCCCTCCCCCTTTCCTTCCTCTCTGTCTCTCTCTTCCCCTCCCGCAGCTAAGACTCCATTGGAGCAAAGATGGCCCGGGTGCTGGGGATGGCTCCTCGGCCTCTGCCTCAGGCGCTAGAGTGGCTCTGGTCACGACAGAGGGACACCCCAGATGGGCAGAGCATCGCCCCCTGGTGGGCGTGCCGGGTGGATCCCGGTCGGGCGCATGCGGGAGTCTGTCTGACTGTCTCTCCCCGTTTCCAGCTTCCGAAAAATACAAAAAAAAAAAAAAAAAAAAAGACTGATAGGTGGCAATCACCCTGAGCATAAGCAAATTCAACTAGGCTCCCTGGGTCTCTAATCTTCATACAACATCACAGGAGTTAACTCTTGAGCGGACAGGCACTGGCCCACGGGTCTGCGGTTGGAAACCACTGCTCTACTGCACACACACAAAAATGTAAAAATTACCTTTTCTCGTTCTCTCTCCTGGGGCATCTGCTATAGTGACCATGTGTTCTAAATATTCCGACCGAGTTCAGATTTGTGTGTTAAAGAATCCCTAAGTCAAATAAAATTGTTTACACCTAAATTATTTCGTAGGATTGCTTTCTTCAATCTCTTTTAATGCTGCAACTTGACAGGAGAAAAATTGAATGAGAAAAACAAAAGGAAATTAAATATAAGGACAAGAGAAAGGTCACAGGCGGCTACCTCTTTATCTCTGGTCTATTTTATGTAATACTTTCCAAAGCGCTCGGTAGTTAAGTATATCAGGATAAATAACCAAAGCATGGACTCTGGCTTTTTTTATTTTTTATTTTTTTTGGTTCTCCGCTCTCTACACATTAACAAGTACATACAGGCTATGTGTGTAAACAGCTATTTGTTTCTGGGCTGCAAATAGTATTTTATCTCAAGTTTTTGGTTAACTGTCTTAATTCACTACCGCCACTTTTCTCAGCCTGATTAGAGCAATGTTTCTTGAGGAAAAGTATGGGTTGCAGATAGTATGGAGGAGAAAAGCAGAAGGAAGTAGGGGGCTTTACATCAGAAAAATCACCTGGAATACTTTCTCCAAAACACACACACTTAGGCTTCTCCAATAGGAATCACTACATTAGGGAGGAGGTTGTTTTTTCGAGGGTCCTTCATAAGTTTGGTAGATAGGATGAAAGTATCTACTTCAATATCTTTTTATTCTATTTGACCAAACAGTTTCACTTGCTTCAAAATTTTTCAGCTTATGGTTGGGCACTGGATTTGTGGTCAAAAGAACTTTCTGCGCAGAACTTTGAAAAAGTTACTTCTATCTCATTTAGTGCCCCTACCTTCTAGAGGAATTTCAGATTCCATAATAGGTATAAGTGACTTGAAAACTCCAAAGAGTCTATGAGTTCTTCCAAAGGGTCTTTAAGAGGCTTCCATATGGAAGAAAGATTGTCCATGTTGTCTGTGGTCTCACAGGTAACATGATGGAACTGGAACCACATCAGTTCTACTTTCAGCTGCCGTCCCAAGCATGCGCCGCCAGATACTCTGTATTTGGTGAGATTAAGTGCATTCAGGCTGGTATGGTCACAGACAACTCTGCCTTTGAGAGTGAGGTGTTAAACCACCATAGAAGACTTCTGTGGAGGTGTTTACAATCCAGTCTGGCAACTGTTAGCTCCTGTCCCTCATTAAGGGTATGAAAGATTGAGTTGGTGTCTTAAAGATAATGTGTTAGAGCAGGGGTCGGGAACCTATGGCTGGCGAGCCAGATGTGGAACTTTTGATGGCTGCATCTGGCTCGCAGACAAATCTTTAATAAAAAAAATAATGTTAAAAATATAAAGCATTCTCATGTATTACAATCTATTCATTTCCTACTGCTCATGTTCATGGTTGCGGGTGGCTGGAGCCACTCACAGCTGTCCTCCGGTACAACACCAAATTTTTATTGGATAATGCGTAACGTACACAGGTCGTTATATGGCTCTCATGGAATTACGTTTTAAAATATGTGGCGTTCATGGCTTTCTCAGCCTAAAAGGTTCCCGACCCCTGTGTTAGAGTTCTTAATGTGTGTTGAGTCTCCCTTTTCCTAGTGACATGGAGCAGGAGTAAAGAGAGTGTGTTTCTTTCTTCTAAAATCTAGAAAAGGGGCTTCAGGGACCCCTGTGGAGAGTTAGACATGCTTCTCCTGGAGCTCATGTCTGCTTATTCCTGAAAAAATATCTACTCAGCTGAAGACGAGGGTCATCTGGCTATGACTGTGGAGAAAAGAGAGGCAGACACGGCGGCAGTTACCTTCTCGGACACTGGGATGTAATGACCTGACCAGACCACTGCACTTGCACATGCAGAATTTGTCCAGCTAAGGCTGCGGGAGCATTTCCTCTGGGCCAAAGTTACACACATGGAGAGGAATCACCGCAGAAGGATGCTGGGGTATTCCTTCAAGTGCCAGAGGGTAAGGGGACAGTAGGAACTAGTCAGCTTTCACCTGATCAAGGGGAGTACAGTGAGAGCCCTCGGGAGGACGGGATGTAAAGAGGCTTCAAAGAATCTGCAAGGAATGTTAGGAGACAAAAAAGCAGCTCTAAACGCCTGCCAAGCTCAGACAGTCCAGAGTTATAGTGGCAGGTCCTGAGGAGGCAGAAGTGGTCCAGTGAGTGGCTGGGAGGAGAAGTGCCAGGTAGGGAAAGAGAGAACGTGGGAGCATGACATCTCCCCTGCCCACGGCACGTTGCCAGCCCAGAGCCGGACAACGTGTGGGCAGGCGATGAGCTAGAGGAGGAGAGAACTTGAACTCCCTAAATACAGCTGTAAGTTTATCCTCATTATATCGGTGTATAGATACAAATGTACATATTACTCACATAATATGAACACTATTACACATAAGAATACTATCCTTATATATTTTATAACAGGAGAGTGAAAAGTCATGGTATTTTCCCAAGAATTTAGAGGGGCAGGAAAAGAAAAGAACCAGCCCCTCAGAGTAGGCTTAAATGGGCAAATGGCAGAAAAAAGAAGTTATTTTTTTGTTACACTTTAGGTATCTCACTTGTTCAATACAGGGGTGGGGAAAAGTAGTTATGTGGATAAATTTATAATACAAGGATAAATAATAATACAAGAATAAACTATGTGTCTTGTGTACTCATAACAGTAAACCTCCTTTTGTTCCTTCCCCCCCATAATGACTGTGCTGAGGATGGTGTTAGGATTTATGGATGAAACAGCCGGGTTTATTGCTGAGAAGACATTTGTAATCTTTTTTTTTTTTATTATTTTTTATTTATTTATTTTTTTGTATTTTTCTGAAGCTGGAAATGGGGAAAGACAGTCAGACAGACTCCCGCATGCGCCCGACCGGGATCCACCCGGCACGCCCACCAGGGACGATGCTCTGCCCATCAGGGGGCGATGCTCTGCCCCTCCGGGGCGTCGCTCTGTTGCGACAAGAGCCACTCTAGCGCCTGGGGCAGAGGCCAAGGAGCCATCCCCAGTGCCCGGGCCATCTTTGCTCCAATGGAGCCTTGGCTGCGGGAGGGGAAGAGAGAGACAGAGAGGAAGGAGCGGGGGTGGGGGGGTGGAGAAGCAAATGGGCGCTTCTCCTATGTGCCCTGGCTGGGAATCGAACCCGGGTCCCCCGCACACCAGGCCGACGCTCTACCGCTGACATTTGTAATCTTGAGAGTTGTCTATAAAAAGTGTCCAATAGAAGAGATGTCTTTGACTTAATTATAAGATCTGCTGGTGGGCTCTAGAAATATGCTATATAATAAGCTTGCGCACTCCCAGTGCTTATCAGTCTTTTCCTCACCTTGTTTTGTAAGGAACTATTGGCTAATGTAAAATTCTACATTATTACACACTATTTGCTGGTCTTACCTCCACAGATAACATATCAGTTTAGCTACTAAAGTGTTTTTCTAACTTTCATAAATGCAGGTGAAAGTTGGAAGCCATATCTCATTTCAGAAAACCTACCAATTCTTGGAGTGAATCATCCATGGATAATGAGGACAGAACCTTCTTCCTTGCTATGGATCACATCTCAATTCTCAGAGATCATCTGATTAATCCTCAACTAACACATGTGGACAATGGACATAATAGTCTTCTTTCATATGGCGCAACTTCCCAGTCATTGTCAAGGTAACAGTCTAGCACACTCACCAGAATCAGAAACTGATTACCAATTCTGTAGAAAATACCTTTCAGGAACTATGAAAGTCTCTTATTTTGAAAAGCTCTTCTCTGTTGCTATTTCTGGACACTGAATACTATGAAAAGTTTTCTAGCTGAACTCAGCTTATTACTTGTAAAAAAAAATAAATAAACAGTCAAGGAGTAGAAAAAAAAGATGCAGAATTTATTTTCCTTTTTTTGGATGACCCTGAGCTTTTTGGAAATGGTCTTAGGGCTTTTCCTTTAATTACATGCCGGCTTTCCTCAAATGAAGGAAAAGTTGTGCTGATGTTAAAAATCAATACGAGCATCACACTTTTCTCTACAGTCTTCTTAGTCCCTGCTGTTGCAGTTTATAATGAAGCCTTTTTTTTTTTTTTTAAGGGAACTGCAGGCATATTATTATTTCTTTGTTTTGAAATAGTCCCATCTTACTAATTTTATCACAAAAATGAACACAAGTTTGACCTATCCTCTAATGTTACCGTCTTTAATAAAAACTCCACTCCAGTGGATGCATTCTGAGGGCAGCTGCCCAACCTTCAGCCCTCTTCCCTTGAGAGCTGCACTACCACGCCTGCCTACAACATTTGAACACAACTTTGGCCCTTTGGTCATAGCAGACTGGACTAGAAGTAAACTTTTAACTGAGTCAAGACAATGTAATATTTTTACTGAAAATGTAGAATTGGACTTCGGAAATGTTAGTTAATTTGTCCAGTTGTCTTGCCTGCAGTGATACAAATTCCCAAACAGAGGCTGCTATTGGAAGATGGGATGGCCCTTCTCTGAATCACACTGATTTTCAGAGAAGGGGGAAAATGAAGCCAACATGCTGAGCGATGGAGAGATGAGACACGAATGAGGAGAGTGAGAGCAGAGAGGGTGAGAGTTGTGCTGCTCTCCAATGGGTTTCCCCTCGTTTGGTCCCAGTTTTTCGGGATGCCAGCTACAGGCCTTTGCTTCCCTGACACATCTCAATGTCCTCATAATATCTTGTCCTTTTTGCTCTTTGGATGACGGAGTTTCTATTACTGGCAACTAGAAAGTAAAATTTACTGAGCTATCTAATTATGAAACCAAGTTACGACAGCTCAACAAATTCTTCAGCTTCCATTGCCAATGGTTGATCTCTTAGACATGTGTTTCAGATGCCAATTTGGTAATCTGAAAGGGCATACTCTTTAAACTCTCCAAATTTTCACTTTTGTTAGTACCTTCATCTTGAAACCTCTGTAGAGAATACTTCCTTATAATTATAGCAGAGTGACCTTCTTCAGACTACAGCGTTAGCCAATATTGATGCCTATTACTGATACCAGGTCTCCTCTAGAGTATGTCTTCTCTCATCACCACTAGAGTCAGAAAGAGGAGGGTTCAAATACCACAGCTCCTGTTTACTGGCTACATGATTTGTGGTAAATTATTTAACATCTTTAAGAGTCAATTCCTGTATGTGTAATATGGGAATGAGATTTTAGTATCAGTTCTATATTAATCAAATTTGAGGAGAAAATCCCCAATCCCCGTAACAATAATTCTGGATTATCTAGCAACATGTTCCATGGTTTATAGCTTGAGATCAAGACTGCTGTCAAAGCACCAATATCCTTCCTCCCTTAAAATATGAAGTCTCTGGCCCTGGCTTGGTGGCTCAGTGGATAGAGTGGTACTCTATGGTACTTGGTACTCCATGGTCTTGGGTTCAATCTCCAGTCAGGGCACAGACCAGAAGCAGTCAATGAGTATACAACTTAATGGAACTAAGTGGAAAAATGAGGTGATGATTCTCTCTTTCTCTCTTCTTTCTTGCCCCTTTCTCTCCCCAACTTCCCAAATTAATAGAAAAATTAAAAAAAAAAAACTTAAAAAAATATAAGGTCCCTGTTGTGGGGCCCATGGTCAACCAGCTGAAGACCACATTTCCCAGCCTCTCTTCTAATAACCACATTACTCTTACACAGTCCATGCTGTGAACCAGGAACTATTTCAAATAGTTTAGATATTACTTCAATTAATACTCAAAACTTTATGAGATGGGTTCATCTTTATAAGAATCCCATGAGGTTGGAACCACTGTTACTCTAATTTTACAGATGAAGAAACTAGAAACTAAGGCTTGGAGTAGTCCAGAGATAAGGCAGAGCCAGCATTCAAAGCCAGGCAGTGTGGCCCTGAAGCCTGTATCTTTACCCTTGTGTATGATGCTACTGTAGCAAGATGATTGGGACTTCATAACCTCTGCCTTATGCAGGTAGCACCAAATCAGAGCCTGCAGAGAAGAGAATGAAAGGAAGTATCCCCTAGGTTACTTGAAGATAAAAAAATTAGTTATGTTTCAATTTTTTTTTAATTTAAAAAAGTAGTCCACATATATTATGAAGAATGTGAAAAAAATCGAAAGCACAAAGGCAAATATAGTAATCCCGTACAGTTCCACTACTCAGAGAGAACCACTTTTTATTCATAGGAGTCTTTTTCCAATATTTTCTTATCTATAATATGCATACATCTGTAAATATAAGGCTATCGTTTTTTAAAGGGATGAAGCTATTTCCCACCCCCATAATTAAAACTTGCATAATTTTTAACTTAGTAGATATTAATATTATTTCATATTATGTGTATAAATTGATACTTTATTGAAATTTTTGTGACAATATTCCAAATTCACTTAATTTAAGTTTGAATGAACTTATAATTACAGGGACATGTTAGAATACTGTTTTTTATGTTTTTTAATTCTTTAATTTTTGTATTTATTTTTATCTCCCCACTTTATTTTTGTTTAATTTATCTATATTCTCTATTGGCTTGAGTCACATTCTTAGTACTTTTTTCTATTCTTTTTTTCTTATCTTCCTTTCTTTCTTTTCTTCCTTTCTTTCTTTCCTTCCTTACCTTTTCCTTCCTTCCTTCCTTCCTTCCTTCCTTCCTTCCTTCCTTCCTTCCTTCCTTCCTTCCTTCCTTCCTTCCTTCCTTTCTTCCTTCTTTCTTTCCTTCCTCCCTCTCTCCCTCCTTCCCTCCCTCCCTCTACCCCTTCCTCCCTCCCTTCCTCCTTCCCTTCTTCCTTCTCTCCCTCCCTTCTTTCCTTTTTTCCTTTCTTTTTTAGTGAGAAGAGGGGAGGCAGAGAGACGAACTCCTCCCGCATACACCCTGACCGGGATCCACCTGGAAAGCCTGTTAGGGGGTGATGCTCTGCCCAGCTGAGGTCATTGCCCCATTGCTCAGCAACTGAGCCATTTTGTTTTTTTAGCACCTGAGGTGGAGGTCATGGATCCATCCTTAGAACTCGAGGCCAACTCACTCGAACCACTTGAGCCATGGCTGTGGGAGGACAAGAGAGAGAAAGAGAGAGAAGGGAGGGGTAGGGGTAGAGAAGCAGATGGTTCTTTCTTCTGTGTGCCCTGATCGGGAATTGAACCCAGGACATCCACACACCAGGTTGACACTCTACCACTGAGCCAACCAGCCAGGGCCTATTCTTTTTTTTTCTTTAAATAATAAAAGCACTTAACACCAAGAGGTGCCCTATAAGCACAACTTTGGCAGCATCCCCCAAATTTTTGATTTGTAATTTTCTGATTGTTTTACTTCATAAAGCATCTTAGCAGTTTTGTTTTCCTCCTTAATGTAAAATGTACTTAAGAGAGTGTTTTAAATTTCTAAGTGGTTGAGTTTTTAAAAGTCACTGAAAATGACCTTTTTTTTGTTCTTTACTCATTGTTTGTATATTGTCTGTCCCTCTCTATCAGTAAATATACACAATTAAAGTGAAGATCTTGCTTATCTTATTCTCTGCTGTATCTTCAATGCCTAGGGAAGGACCTGGCATATAATAGGCCCATGTTGAATATTTGTTGAATGAAAAAATAATTTCTAGCTTTATTAAACTGTGATCATAGAATGTGGGTGGTCTAGTTTTGCTTTCTGGAAATAACTGATATTTTCTAAGTGGTTTATTGCATGATCTGTTTTCAAAATGCTCTAAGATTACTAGAAAAGATCTGTAGATAACAAAGTTTAGTGTATTTCTCTAAAAGCAACCTTATTAATCATATTATTCATATTTTTGCATATATTTATTTATTATTTTACAATGCTTTTCCCTTCCCCCAAGATTGGGGGTTGTATTTCAATTCACCCTATAAATTCAAAGACTTAAAAAAATTCATTTCTAAGTTTTAATTCATTCAATTAATATATATTGAGCTCTAACTATGTTTTAGGCCTGTAGTAAGCCGTGTCTATATAGTGGTGAACAGGAATGAAAAAGACTTGGTCTTGCTTTAACTAGGGGGAGATGGGTATTAAACACATAAACCAGCACACCAATCATTGCCAATGGTAGATTGTTGGGCAAATGAGTTTGTAAAATCTGTATTTTTGAAGTTTGCTCACTTTTATTGTTAGAAAATGATACTGGGCAGCCGCATGTGTGTGCTTGCCCTCAGAGCAGGGCAGTTGATTGCAAATTGTGGATTGCATTCCTGCTTGGGAGGGGCCATTGCTTTGCTAATGTTTGCTGGAGGAGGGGTCTTTGTGGGCCCAGGCAGTTTTGTAGGGAGAGCAGAGAGAATGCAGAGTGCTGAAGAAGAAGGCAGTTTGTGCAGAGAGAGAGAAGGTGTGCAGATGGGGAACCAGAGCTGAGGGGCTTTGGAAGCCCTACTGAGGCTTGTGGGGGCCTTTGATTCTAGGAGGAACCAGAGAAGATTCTCCCAGTTATGGAACTAAAGAATGTGTCAGGGCTTTAGGAGCCCTGAATGAAAGGGAAGTGTTTTCCCTGTGTGTTTTCTTGTTGGCTGGTGTGAGACACTAGTAAAGAAATGGCCCATCATTTTTGGCTCTACTGTTTCTTTACCATCTGTCTGAATCCAATGAGAACCTGTATGGCCATGACGGTGGTGGCCACTGGCCTTAGATAGATAATAGGATCTCTGAGAGTAAGGAACAAGAAGAAGACATGAAAAAATGAAAGATATCACAGGAAACCCAGCTGCTAGGTCAGTTAGGGAAGGCCTCTCTGTAGAGATGAAATTTTAGCCATAACATTTCAGACAAGGCTTTGGAAAGAAGGAAAAGGAGTCGACCTCTGGATAGAATAGTAGGGGTTTTAGGATTTCAGAAAGGAGGAGGGCAGTGAACTTCACCTGTATAAAAAGTCTGAGTTGGGAAAAGGCTTAGTATGTTGTAATAACTTAATAGAAGCCAACATGGAGCCATTTCATAATATAATTTTCCTGTACCCCTTTTATTATGCTGAAATGAAGTGCACATATAATATATACATAGTTTTAAAAAATTATAATGCCCCAATTAGAATACAAAAAAGGGAATAAATATCTTATAAATCAATAAGGTTTTTAATGTTTGAACTGTCAGCTATACATATCCTAGGAGGTATAATAAATTGTCAGATACTTGTCATATCTCCATAAAAAGGCAGACTGATTCAGGAGTATTACTTGGCAGCTCAGTTCTATGAGTTTAGTTGCAATTGAAGATATACTCCCACATGGTGAACAACATTGATAAAATTTTGAACAAAATAAGATACCATTTCCTCGATTGACAGAAGTTGTTTATATTAAAATCCTATAGAACAGAATTTGTCTTCATAGATAAAATATAATTAGGATCAGGTAATAATAAACCTGAAAAAATTGTTTTACTTATACAAATGTTTGGTAAAATATTTTAAAGTAGTGTGAAATGTAGGAAATTTATTTACCATGCTAGCTCCATCCATTAATGTCAAGGATGGCCTCCAGTCCCTATGGCAAATAAAAATGTACTTCTCAGGGATATGCCGTACCCTTGAGCCACTGCAGTAGAGTATTATGACTAATTGAAAGAAATGCTCAAGGTGAGGTTGGATATGGTCAGGGCTTCAAAGAAGTCTGTAACTTAGTGCATGTGCAAAGGGCTGCAGGACCCTCCTTAGGATCTAGCAGGTCTTCACTTTTTAACCTTTAACCTTTTAGTCTTTTTGTTTTGTTTTGTTTTATGACTATTTCTCGTGTGTGTGTGTGTGTGTGTGTGTGTGTGTGTGTGTGTGTGTGTGTGTGTCAGAGAGACAGAGAGAGGGACAGATAGAGACAGACAGACAGAAAGGGAGAGAGATGAGAAGCATCAATTCTTTGTTGCAGTTCCTCAGTTGTTCATTGATTGATTTCTCATAAGTGCCTTGACCAGGGGGCTACAGCTGAGCCAGAGACCCTTTCCTCAAGCCAGCGACCTTGGACTCGAGCTGGTGAGCCTTGCTCAAACCAGATGAGCCTGTGCTCAAGCTGGCAACCTCGGGGTCTCGAACCTGGGTTCTCTGCCTCCCATTCTAAAGCTCTATCCACTGCGCCACCGCCTGGTCAGGCTGTTTTATGACTATTTCTTATAAATAGCATATTTTTCTAAGTCATTTTTAGACCCAATTTAAAAGACATTATCTACCACCTGCAAGAGATTGCAAAAACCTACTGTGAACCCACAAATCAGGGCAGTGCTAGCAAACAATGGTTGTTCAAAAGATATCTGACAAATGAATAAATAAACTATTTCTTTAATCTTCTTCAATGTTTTAAAGTTATATGTCTTGCTTTTCATTTTATATGTGATTACTTCTATGTTTTTCTAAAGTATCATTAATATTCCCTGTATTTGTCAAAATCAAGAATAAAATGGTTTATTCTGAAACCACTTTGTTTAAGAGGATTTCTATTTTTCCCTCATTACCTCTCAGCCTTGGTTAATAATATCTTGGGGTTTAGATCTCTATTATTACCAAGACTTTTTTCCACTAAGAAACTTTTTTTGACATTTGCCTCCAGTTTTATAACCAGTTACAATTATTTAGATATCTTATTTTAATTGGTCTGCATGTTCTCTGCCTATTCTTTTGTGTCGACTTTCTTGTTCTTGATCTATTAATTATATTTCTTTTCTCTGTCTTCAAATAATTTTTTCATCAAGAATATAAGGGTATATCTTTTTAGAGACCTTGTATTTGATCGCCATCAGGGAAAGACCACTTGGATAAGTATTGAATTCTTGGGTTACAACCCTTGACTAATTAGCTCCTGAAAAACTGAGAATAAAAATAATTAGAGAGCCAATTATGAGGCAGTGTATAATCTAATATTACATAGAAGGCATGTCTGTAAAACATAAGACAGATATTAAGTAACGCAAGTAAAAAACTATTTTAGTGACATATAGGTATATGTGTATGTGTATCACTTAATGACGGGGATATGTTCTCAGAAATGCATCAGTAGGTGATTTACTCAATGTGCAAACATTTACTCAACTGTACAAACCTAGGTGGTATAGCCTACTACACACCTAGGCCATATTGTCCAGCCTATTGCTCCTAGACCAGTGGTCCCCAACCCCCAGGCTATGGACCGGTACCAGTCTGTGGGCCATTTGGTACCAGTCCGCAGAGAAAGAATAAATAACCTACATTATTTACGTTTTATTTATAGTTAAGTCTGAACGATGTTTTATTTTAAAAAAATTACCAGATTCCCTCTGTTACATCTGTCTAAGACTCACTCTTGACGCTTGTCTCAGTCACGTGATACATTTATCCATCCCACCCTAAAGGCCGGTCCGTGAAAATATTTTCTGACATTAAACCGGTCCGTGGCCCAAAAAAGGTTGGGGACCACTGTCCTAGACCACAAACCTGTATAGCATGTTACTGTACTGAATACTGCAGTAACTGCAGTTGTAGCACAATGATAAGTATTTATGTATCTAAACATATCTAAACATAGAAAAGGTATGTAAAAAATACAGCCAGTGTAAAAGATGACGTGTGTGTGCATGTGTGGGTGAGACACCGAGGGAGGGAGAGTAGAAATGAGGAGGAGGGAGGGAGGAAGAGAAAGAGGGAAGGAAGAGATGTGGAGAGATAGGGAGAAGAGATATGGAAACAGAACCAGAGATAAAACTTGAGAAGAGAAATATATAAAAGGGAGGAGGGCAGGAGAGAGAGAAGAGATGGAGGGAAGGAGAAAAGGAGGGAAGGACAGAAGGAGGGAAGAGGAAGGAGGGATGGGATGGGACTGGATGGGAGCAATAAAGAGAAACTGAGGGAAAGGAAGAGAGCCCGTGCGCACAGTGTGTGTGCATGTGTGCAAGGGGGTGGGTGGAGGGCTGCCCTCTTCCCCAGCCTCTCCCAGCCCCAGCACACGGGGCAGGGGAACCTCATCTCTTTAAGCCACTCATAGCGAGCAGTATGTTCAACATCTTAGGACCAGACTTTTATTTCAACATAGCAAACTTTTTGCTTATAGTTCAATATAATCTTGTGGACCACTATTATAATGTGTTTTGTTGTTTACTGACATGTAGTTATGTGGAGCATGACTGTATGTACACACGTGCTTTATATACATAAGAATTATGAAGCTATTTAATTTTGCATTTAGTTTGTGTCAATCTCTAGGATATTGGAAATTTAAAGGTGATTAAAATTGAGTAAGGCACTCAAGGAACTTCTAGAATGGTGAGGAAGAGAATCACTCATCAGATAACACGAAGTAAGGAAAGATACATGTAGCATAAACTGGACTGGCACAGATTTCTTGGAAGAGGCACATCCTGCTATTATTTGAGTCGATTCATAGTTGGACATAGATGATATAAAGTTTCAGGTTGAAGGTAACATTGTTATAGGACCAGAGCAGAAGTGTGGGCTCCTAACATTATATATTATACATTTGGCACTAAAAAAATTATTGCTTAACTTGATTTTAATTCTATCTAAAACTTTTTTTGTGTGATATTAACATTTGGGGACTTTCCACTGTGCTGGACTTCAGAGAACAGAACACAGAGATGACAAAATTGGCAAACTCGGAGTATGAGAACGTTCTGCCTGCTAGTCTTGGAGCTAGGATGTTGGTCTTTTCCTGCCTTCAGCCTTGGATTGGAATTAAACCGTTGGCTTTCCTGGGTCGCCAGCTTGCTGACTTCTGATCTTGGGACTTGTCAGCTTACATAATCATGTGTGCCAATTTCTAATAATAAATCTGTCTGTCTATCTACCTATCTGTTTCTCTAAAGAATGATGTCTAATACAGATTTTAGTCCCAAGAGTGGTTCTGGAGAAACAGAATTTTAAGGATGAGTTTTCTGAATTGGTTCTGGGGTTTCCAGATTTGGTTCTTGAATCTGATTAGTTTTGAAAACATCAATAGCTGTTTCTAGGAGTAAAGACATCAATGATAATTCATTCATGGCTTGATCTGGCAATAGAGATATTAAAAGTATTACTGTTGGATGCTCCTAATCACTGCTTATAAGAAGCAAGGATCTAGGTGGCTATATATGGAAAGTCTAAACATTTTTTGGCAAACTAATGAGTTTCATGAGATTGGCCCGTTGTTCCTATTGTAGTTGGACCAAGTGGGTAAAGAAAAAGATTAGCTCAGGAATTCAAATTTGATAAAGATCTGTGTCCCAGAGGTGGAGGAATGGATTATAGGAGTCTCTTAACCTAGTACCTGAAAGGGTGTAAGTATCAGGTTTTGACAGGTCCAGTGGGTAATTAGCTGAAATTACTCCACTGATGGGAAAAACAAAAATACGCGACCGTATTGGAGTCTTTAAAGGTAGGGATAAGCTTTGTTCATATTTGAAAATTTCACAGATTTTGGGCTTGGTACCTCTTTCCTGCTGAGTAACTGGGCCACATTGTTGACAATGGGGCATTTCACTCACTGTTCAAGTTTTCAATAGCAATGAAATTGTCTAATAGCTGATGAATGAGTTCTGGTGCACTAAAAAGGTAAGTTTATTTATGTCAACGTGTCTTACCCTGGGATAAATACTTCTTTGGGTAGCGGTGGGTTTTTGTTTTTAATAGGCTTGACTACTAGTGAGAAAGTCAGGGCATATAAATTCTAACTTGAGGTAAAGTTTAGGGAAGTATATGATATCACTTTGCCTCAGATTTTTTCCTCCTTCAATTAAGTAGTATAATCATATTAACCAACTCATCAGGCTTTTATGAAAAATATTTTAATTTAAATATTCCCATACCAATGCATCCCCTTGGTGATGAACAAATACTTGGCATAATGAGGTGGTATTCTCCAACTCAGTAGGCGGGAGAAAACTGAGACAGGAAGTCCTGTGATTCCTTAACCTCACCTGGGAAAAATTACAATAATAATCATAATAACAGTAATAATAGTGGGGGGGACCAAAAGTATTTACCATTTTTTTTTTTTTACAGAGACAGAGAGAGAGTCAGAGAGAGGGATAGATAGGGACAGACAGACAGGAACAGAGAGAGATTAGAAGCATCAATCATCAGTTTTTTGTTGCAACATCTTAGTTGTTCATTGATTGCTTTCTCATATGTGCCTTGACCATGGGGCTACAGCAGATTGAGTAACCCCTTGCTCAAGCCAGTGACCTTAGGTTTAATCTGGTGAGCTTTTGCTCAAACTAGATGAGCCCATGCTTAAGCTGGCGACCTCAGGGGTCTCAAACCTGGGTCCTCCGCATCCCAGTCCAACGCTCTATCCACTGCGCCACCGCCTGGTCAGGCAGTACTTACCATTTTTTGATACTGGTGCCAGAAATTAAATGTAGAAAAAATGTGGCAGGCCCTGGCTGGTTGGCTCAGTGGTAGAGCATCGGCCCAGTGTGTGGAAGTCCCGGGTTCGATTTCTGGCCAGGCACACAGGAGAAGTGCCCATCTGCTTCTCTAACCTTCCCCCTCTCCTTCTCTCTATTTCTCTCTTCCCCTTCCACAGCCAAGGCTCCATTGGAGCAAAGTTGGCCTGGGTGCTGAGGATGGCTCCTTGGCCTCTGCCTCAGGCACTAGAATTTTGGTTCTGAATGCAACAGAGCAATGCCCTAGATGGACAGATCATCAACCCCCAGTGTGCATGCCAGATGGATCCTTGTCAGGCGCATGCGGGAGTCTGTCTGTCTGCCTCCCCGCTTTGCACTTCAAAAAAATACAAAAAAAAAAAAAAGATAAAGAAATAGGGTGGCAATCTAGTTGGAAAGAGGTGAGGAGACTAGAGACTTGTCTCAAGGTGGCATTGGTACAGCACTTCACCTAAGATTGAGAAAATGACAACTATTAAAAATCAAAGGCCGGTGGGTGGAGGAGGGACAGGACAGTGTCCGGCTGCCTCACTCCCTCTCTTCACTCCCCACAAACTATTTCTGAATGCTGGCTGATGCGTGGCACTTAGCCTTTGCAAGGCTCAGACTAATTTATCCACATCAATAGACCTACTGCAGACATAATCCTGGTGTAGTCTTTGTTCAAAGAACGTGTTATTTGTTCTGTAATTTCTGTTTCATGTCATTCTCCCATAGGATAATGCTAAACCGTCTAAGACTCAAATTCTAAAGGAGGGCCTCCATGGAAATTAATGAAATTCTTTTATGAGGTGCACATCACACTATATATGAAATTGTCTAGTACAAAATAACAAATATTTGGGTGATAAGAGGTTAAAACTCTTCCATCTATATAAGAATTCAAAGTCTGAGTATTAACACATGGATAATTAGGGAAGGATACCCATAGTCTTGATTTGGTCGGGATAAACTTCTTCCCCTTGCCCCAACCATTATGTCAATGATGGCCTTATTCCAGAACCTCCCAAACTGGTTTTGAAGATTCCCAGTCATCATTACTAAAAATGAAATATGTGCATGAGCTCTTGAGAGTTTTTCATAGCTTGTCATTACATAGGCATAAAAGGCGAGTAACACTTTCAACTCAAGTGGAATGCTGGTTTGTTTTTATCAAGCATTTGCAAAGGTTCTCTTGATTGGTGGTTAAAAGTGGGTTCATAATTTTAGGTTCTTCCCTCAGGGTATTA
Organism: Saccopteryx leptura; assembly: GCF_036850995.1. NCBI lineage: Eukaryota > Metazoa > Chordata > Mammalia > Chiroptera > Emballonuridae > Saccopteryx > Saccopteryx leptura. Next base: position 363,203,490 of record NC_089503.1, on the reverse strand, counting down.
GTGTCATTTCTTTAGCAGAGTCTCTGCGCCATGCCCCGGGGCATTTGCTCCAAGTTACTAGATCCAGTTTAAAACTTCAGACTGAGTTTTACATGTTAAATATGCGTGTTTGATTTGGGGTTCTTGCACTTTGCCTGGGGCACCCTCTCTAATTAATCTTCCCACAGGTTTAGAAAACTTCTGCCCAATCCTTTCTGATTTGTCCAAGGAAATATAGACAGTCTTAGTTTGAAAACGCCCTTATCTGATAAGAGTCACATATGGATTTTAAGATTTAAATACATTTTCTTTTTAAATGCAGTGGCTTTACCAAACCGGGAAGATGGAATATTTGCATATATTATCCCCCATTCACCCACATTGGCAGACAGAAAGCTGGATGCAGGAAAGGCAAGGAATAGCTATTTATTAGTTCCTTTACTTTTTATTCAGATCACACACATTTTTACTGAAAGAAGCCTCACAGCATGGAGTCCAATATTACAGCAGTGTTTTTAGGAAGCAATAATTGAATACTCCTCATTAAACTGGTTCATAAGAGAATCCTATTAAAACCAATACAAATAATAAACCTTGAAAATGCTACTTTAAATTCCAAGAGATGGCAACGATCTGCTACAGTAACAGTCTTCCTGTTCACAGGGTTATTTCGAAAATCTTGAGTGCTTCATTTTTCTAAGCCGAGCAAGCACCTCACTACCAAATAAAAGACCCAGGAATATTTTAGACATATTCAATCCACCCCTGTGCCTTTTATAATCAGTCTTCTCTGAGGATTTATCCCTAATTCTGACAGGATATCCAACCAAAAGGCTAATTATCTTTAATCGCTTCATTAATAGGTAATTCTCACAAAGAGGCTGAACACCTGAACCCACCAAGTCCTTTTTGCATGGGCAGATCCAGCTGGTTCTCTGTGCTGATTTCGCTAAATGAGAACTTGGCCAAGCTGGAGGTGGTTGCAGATAATGGTAAACGTATCCAATTAAAAAATAATAATGAAAAAGTTATTTTTTGGTTCCCTTTTAATCACAGAGGCATCTGTGGAAGGCCCCAAATGCCCAGGGCATATGGTCATCTCAGCAGCCCAGATGGCGCTGCTGGCCCAGCTACCGCCCCCCCCCCCCCAGGTCCACTCCGCAGACTTGGCTCCTCCCCTCGGCTCTTGGCCCTTCCCCTCAGCCTTCCAGCTGCACTGCTGCTTGATGCCGTCTTTCTCAACAATTTCCCCTCATTTTCTGCTACCCGTCAATGTTTTCTCTTCTCATGGTTCTTCCAAACGTCTTCCTCATTCAGGTTCTGGATCTGTTTATAGTCTGATCATTGAAGGAGATCAACGTTCATAGGGGCAGGCACTTGAGTGTCAGCAAAGGGTTAATAATGATTCCTCAATTGTAGAGTGCCGCAACCTGTGTGGGGAAGTGAAGACCTGAGTGGGGGCGATGGAGGATGAAGAAAAACACAGAGACATGGATAGAGTTTGGGCCAGGTGGGACATTGTGTTCTGATTGATGGAGACACAATGACCCCAAGTGTGTTTTCAGGTTGGCGATCTCTTGGGGCTTCGAACCTGGGTCCTTTGCTATTCCAGTCCAACACTCTATCCATTGTGTCACCGCTGGCCCTGCTTTTGGTGTCAGCTGCACGTAGGCCAGACGCATCATGAGCCCTGCTCTCTACAGCGGAGCTCAGGTTACATCTTGAATGTTTATCTAGTTCAACAGTTTCTCAGTTTTGATGACCTGAAAAGTATAAAAGACCCCTTTAGCTAAGCACTTTTTATTTTACTTTGACCCACAGCCATATAGAGGGTGTTATCAGCAACACAATAATCCTTTAATAAAATGCTCATATGTCTCTAACTCCTCTCGCTCATTTCAGTGAGTGCTGTTCTTGTCTGATTTCCCTCCCCGCCCCACACAATGTTTCTTGCCCCCTCTCATTACTCCTCAGCCTTCAGATCCCAGATCAGTGGTTCTCATCAGAGTATCTGGGAGGCTTTTATAATTCAGATGGCGGGAATCTGTCCTGCAAATTTCTGATTTGGTAGGTCTCGGGCGGGGCTAGGAATTTGCATATCTAACAAATTCCAGGGAGATTCTGATGGGGCTGGTCCAGCGACAGCACTTTGGGAACCACTGCTATAGAGATACCAGAAACTTTAGGCGACCCCTGTGTTTTGGTCGTTCGACCCCCACAGGGGTCATGACCCACAGGTTGAGAACCGCTGGTTTAGCAGGTTACAATGTAAAACCAAAATGGACTCTCTGTCAGATAGGCAAATATCACAAGTCAGAGGATACCTAGTGTATTAGTCAGTTTGGGCTACTACAACAAAATGCCACAGACCGGATGACTTATAAACAGGAGAAATGTATTGCTTACAGGTCTGGAGGCTGGGAAGTTCAAGGTCAAGGTGCTAGATGGTCAGGAGACAGCCCTCTACCAGGTCACAGTCTTCTTATATCCCAATGTGATAGGAAGGACTAGGGATCTCACTGGAGCCTTTTTAAATAAGGCACTGCTTTCATTCAGGAGACCTTCACTCTCACGTTTTAAGCACTGCTCAAAGGCCCGCCTATTAATACAATATAATCATCTTTGGGGATTAGATTTCAATAAAGGAAATTTGAGGGGCCACAAACATTTAGACCATGGCACCTATTATTAAAATACCAGACCTATGATAGAAAAATAAAATGGAACAGCTACTTTGAACAATTAGGAACAACTAGACAGCTTAAAGATATTATGAATCAGCAATCTATTTCTACATTTATACTTGAAGCTTCCACACAGGCACACAAGGATGCATTTAAAGAATGATAATAGCTTTTGTAAAAGTAAAAATTATAAACAACCTAAATGCCCAACAAAAGAAGAATATATAAACAAATTATGGTGTAATCAAATAATAGAATGAAGTTTTGCAGTGAAAATGAAGGAATTAGAGCAATATATGCACCCATGTGCTCTTACTACATAATTTTGAATGAAAAGTTCAAGTCATAGAGAAATAGTACATATGTGATACCAGTTCTATAAAGTTTAAAAACATGCAAAACAACACTGAATACTGGTTAGCAATACATTCATTTCTATACTTGTAGCAAAAAACTTTAAAAAAAGGATGAAGAAGAAATGTATGGGGATGACAGTCACAAATTTAGAATAGTAGTTACCTTTGCTGGAGGTGTTGTGGGGTAAACAGCATGGAACAAAATTTAGTGTCCAGTGACAGGTAATAAATAAATATTGACATAATTATGTAGGTTACACATGAACTTGGAGAAACTCGACATAATTAATAACAATTCAAATTAAAAGGTACATTATGTTTCATTAAAAAATATAGGAGCCTGACCAGACAGTGGTGCAGTGGATAGAGCGTTGGACTGGGATGTGGAAGACCCAGGTTTGAGACCCTGAGGTCGCCAGCTTGAGCTTGGGTTCATCTGGTTTGAGCAAGGCTCACCAGCTTGGACCCAGGGTCACTGGCTTGAGCAAGGGATCACTCGGTCTGCTGTAGCCCCCTGGACAAGGCACATGTGAGAAAGCAATCAATGAACAACTAAAGTGCCACAACGAAAAATTGATGCTTCCCGTCTCTCTCCCTTCCTGTCTGTCTGTCTGTCCCTATCTGTCCCTCTCTCTGACTCTCTGTCTCTATCAAAAAAGTTATATATATGGGAGCATGTGGAACATGTTTGAAAGGTAATGTGCAAAAAGGTATATAATTTTTTCTGTTAAAGTGGCCTGACTGAATGATTAAATATTGTCTTTTATATTGATATATCATAGTCTCAATTTTTAATTCTTTAGATTTACCTAAGAATCAGATAAAAATCCCTGAGGACTCTGAGTTTTGATCTGATCATTTTATCACAATTTGAATAAGCTGTCATTCAGAACTCTTACAGCTTAGAGCCACTAAAATGTGTTAAAGGTTTGACACAGTGAGGCACACCTAATCTTTGTTATGAATGAGGTGTATAGAGGAAATTGTATGATTTCAGCAATTTTTATATAAATTTAAAAATTATTTAAAAATAAAATGTAAAAATGTTTATGTGGAAAAAGTAAATATGCACCAAATATCCTAAAAAATAAGAGCTATAGGCCCTGACCGGTTGGCTCAGTAGTAGAGCGTCAACCTGGCATGTGAATATCCTGGGTTTGATTTCCTGTCAGGGCACACAGGAGAAGTGCCCATCTGCTTCTTTACCCCTCCCCTTCTCACTTCTTTCTCTCTTCTCTTCCCCTCCTGTAGCCATGGCTTGATTGGAGCAAGTTGGCCCCCGGTGCTGAAGATGGCTCTGTGGCCTCTGCCTCAAGTGCTAAAGAATGTCTCTGGTTGCAACAGAGCAAGGGCCCCAGATGGGCAGAGCATCACCCCCTAGTGGGCATGCTGGGTGGATCCTGGTTTGGGTGCTTTGCCTCTCTTCTCACTAAAAATATGGAAAAAAAGGAGCTGTCTGAAGAGAATTATTAAATTGTGTGTTAAAACATTCTGAAGCTTCTATATGATACTGACACATTACATCTATCAGAATAGCTATAACCAAAGAGATAATGTTGGTTGAGAATGTGGAAAATTGGAACCCTTGTACATTGTTAGTGAGAATGCAAAGTGGTGCAGCTGCTACGGAAAGACAGTATGAAGTTCCTCAAAAAGTTAAGAATGGTATTACCATATGGTGCAGCATTCTTCTGAACATTTATCCAAAAGAATTAAAATCAAGATCTCGAAAAGACTTTAGCATTCTTATATTTATTGCACCAGTATTCATAATAGCCAAGATGTGGAAACAACGTAAATGTCCAGGACAGATAAATGGGTAAAGAGAAGGTAGTATATAAATATAATGAGATGCCATTCAGCCTTAAAAATGAAGAAAATTTTATAATATGTGACAATATATGGGTGACATATATCGTCTTTGAGACATCATGCTAAATGAAATAAAGTCACAGAAGGACAAATGCCACATGATTTCAAATACTGTGTGAGACACCTAAAACAGTCAAATTAATAGAATCAAAGCATGGAATAGTGGTTGCCAGCAGCTCAGGGTGTGAGGAACTAGGCAGTTACTAATGAACTAGGATTAACTTTTAATTAAGCCAGATGAGTAAGTTCTAAAGATATGATTTATAACATTGTACTTATAGTCTATAATGTACACTTAAAAAGTTAAGAGGGTAGAACTTTTGCTAACTGTTATTTTATCACAATAAAATAAAATTGTTTTAAAAAGCATGAAACCAAGCCTGACCAGGCGGTGGTGCAATGGATAGATCGTTGAACTGGGATGCAGAGAACCCAGGTTTGAAACTGTGAGGTCACCGGTTGAGCGTGGGCTCATCTGGCTTGAGCAGAGGCTCACCAACTTGAGCAAGGGGTCACTGGCTTGAGTGTGGGATCATACACATGACCCCATGGTTGCTGGCTTGAGCCCAAGGTCAGTGACTTGAGCAAGGGGTCACTCACTCTGCTGTAGCCCCCAGTCAAGGCACATATGAGAAAGCAATCAATGAACAACTAAGGAGCTGCAACGAAGAATTGATGCTTCTCATCTCTCTCCCTTCCTGTCTGTCCCTGTCTGTCCTTCTCTCTGTCTCTCTGTCTCTGTTACAAAATACAAAAAAGTATGAAACGGAGACATAAATGGATAGACCAATGGAAAGATAAAAAGTTCAGAAACAGACCTAAATGTGTACAGAAATTAGATGCAAGTAAATAGAGAAAAGAAGTGAATAATAAAACTGTATATTAAATTGCTGCAGAAAAGATTGACTTTTGAATAAGTGATGTTGGAACAATTGATTAATCTTGAAAAAGGAAAATATAGAGTCCATATTCAAACCATGTATCATAATAAACTCCTCATGGATCATCTATTTTAATGAAGTTATAATTTTAATAGATTCTGTTTTCTAGCTGTGTCCACTAAAAGGGCCCAGATGCAGTGACTGACACCTTACAAACAGTGAGCTATCAGTTTCTAAATGCCTTTCCCACTAAAAGGAACCAGGGCTTTTTGGAGCACTGCCTGATTCCAGGACTTACAGTGAGAGAGTGTAAGATAAACCTGAAGCGCATTGTGGGTCAGAAGAAGACAAGGAAGAGCTGGAAGAGTGATGGGGACAAAGAACACAGGCACCATACTTGATGCAGACTAAATTTGAGACAATATGGACATAAAAAAGAATGGACAGTAATAGATTATAGCACATTGAATATAAAAAAATTATAACAAGAAAACAATCAGACAAGTACAGATTGTAGAAAATTTCCTAATACCTGAACTCTTCAAAAAATGTCAGTGTCATAAAAAAACAAACAAAAGGCAGTGTACTAAGTTAAAGAGGACTAACTCTCAAATAAATGAAATGTGTGATTCCTTGATTGAATCTTGGATTTAAAAAACACAGCTAGACGGCCCTGGTGGGGTTGCTCAGTTGGTTAGAGTAATGTCCCCATAAGCCAAAGTTGCACATTAGATCCCTGGTCAGGGCATGTATAAATATAAGAATCAACCAATGAATGGAATAAATGAAAAAACAAATTGATGTTTCTTTCTCTTCCTCTCTCACTGTCTTTCCTTTCTCTCTCTCTCAAATAGAGTCAAGTAGTCAATACTAATTGTAAAAAAGATAATTAAAAAACCCTCACAGCTAGTAAAAAACATCTGCGGATAATCAGAGATTTTGAATACGGACTGTATATTAAACAAAATTATTCCATTGTTAAATGTCTTGGGTATGGCAATGATGTGTTTGTGTAAGAGAATGTTCTTATTCTTAAGAGATGTGTGGCATGTAATCAGTGGTGAGCTGTTGTGATATCTATAACTTACTTTCAAATGGCTTGTCAAAATGTGTATGTCTGTGTATGTGACATTAGCAACCGAATCAGGGGGAAGAATGTATGGTGTTTACGGAACTATTCTTTTAAATTTCTTAGAGCTTTGCAATTTTTCAAAATTAAAATAGTAGAGGAATAAAAGACAATAAAAATTCACCATTGAGTCATTAAATCATCATTTAGATATATAGGAATATTTATAGATCATGCAATTACTTTAAATTATTTAGAAATTAAGGCAAATGCAAACAAATATTCAAGTACATTAAGCAATAAATGATGTCTCTTTACTAGACAGATGAAGATATAAATCCACAAATAAGTTAATCCCCTCAGTTCACACTCTAAAGTATGTAAGAGTCCATTTCTGTCAGCTTTATACAACAACTCACCATCAAATATCGTTCTTAGGATACTAGAAATTTTCTTTTCAGGCTCTTGGCTGGAAGAAGCTCATTGTATTACACTTGATCAGGGAAAACAGACCTTTCCAAGATTTTGTTTTTCTTCTTTTTATGTCTGCTATTTTTCTCTCACATCAGCAGGGATTAAAGTATCAGTAGGGATGCTTTCTATTTCTTAACCCAGTTCTTCATAAACTGGCAAAGCAGTTGGAAGTCTGTTAGATCTGTTGAATAAGGTAGTAGTAATGCTGAAATGAACAATATAGTGGATGTTAAAACAGTCTAGACCAGGAGTAGTCAACCTTTTTATACCTACCGCCCACTTTTGTATCTCTGTTAGTAGTAAAATTTTCTAACCGCCCACCGGTTCCACAGTAATGGTGATTTATAAAGTAGGGAAGTAACTTTACTTTATAAAATTTATAAAGCAGAGTTACAGCAAGTTAAAGCATATAATAATAATTACTTACCAAGTACTTTATGTTGGATTTTCGCTAAGTTTGGCAAAATAAATCTTTATGAAACAACTTAGTATAGTTAAATCTATCTTTTTATTTATACTTTGGTTGCTCCGCTACCGCCCACCATAAAAGCTGGAATACCCACTAGTGGGCGGTAGGGACCAGGGTGACTACCACTGATCTAGACAATTTAAAACTGAAAAATGTACAGGATCTTCTATTCTTTTGTGTTAGCAAGAATTCATCTTCAAGCACATATCACCACATCATCATGTACTACCTGCCCGGACAAAATGAAACTGGGAGACAGGGTTGCTCTCCAAGTGCAGTTGGACTGCTGGACCCTTATCTTGCTCTGGCCCCTCCTGGCTGGGTGACTCCAGACAAGTTACTTCGCTGTCTGGCTTTAGTTTCCTCAGATGTGAAATGGAAATATAGGCAGTCCCGGGGTTAAGAACGAGGTAGGTTTGTTCTTTTTTTTTTTTTTTTTTTAATTTTTTTAAATTTTTGAGGAGTTTGTTGGCCAGCAACTACAGGGGGGGTAAGACAAACCCCAATCCTGCAGCCTGTAGGTTTGTTCTTAAGCTGAATCTGTATATAAGTTGGAACAGGTACATTTACCTATTAGATGCAACTTAAATGAGTGTCTTAACATAGTATTTATTTTTACCTTTCTGTACATATAAATACTTAAACATTTTTAAATACAACCTTAAACAACCTGAGATGATGTAGATGATGGACTTATTGGAGAGGATGAGACTGGTGTTAGAGTCAGGGTTAGATTCTGCTTCTCTACTAAGTTTCCTTTTCTTTCTTTCTTTCTTTTTTTTTTTTAGCAGTTTGGGGGAGGGACAGACAGGGACAGACAGAGACAAACAGAAAGATGAGAAGCATCAACTCATAGTTGTGGCACCTTAGCTATTCATTGATTGCTTTCTCATATGTGCCTTGGTGGGGTTACGAAGGGGGGCTCTAGCTGAGCCAGTGGCCTCTTGCTCAGCAACCTTGGAATTGCCAGCGACCTTGGAATTCAAGCCAGTGACCATGGGGTCATGCCTATGATCCCACACTCAAGCCAATGACCCCGTACTCAAGCTGGTGAGCCTGCACTCAAACTGGCGACCTCAAGGTTTTGAACCTGGGTCCTCAGCATCCCAGGCCAACTGTGTATCCACTGTGCCACCACCTAGTCAGGCTGGAGTCAGTTTCTTGAAGTAGACATCAAGAGAGATTTGTTCAGAGCTTTTCTTTTTCTCATCATAAATGGCCCTGTAGCACCTCAAGCCTTTGGTAACTGGTGAACCTCTCTGTATCAGGATCTTGCTCCTCTAACTTTGTCATTTCTGCTTCAATGAGACAAAAAAGCATCAGCTAACTCTTCTGTGGAAACATTTTTGGGTTTGGAGTTTCTAGATTCCTATTTTCTTCCCTAAATACTACCATCTGCTGCTCTAGTTCCATAAGGTCTTTGATGGTTAGGTTTTTACCATGGGAGTTGAGTAACTCAGTGATATCATTTTCATTGTTGTCCAACTGCAGTTTATTAACAATAGACCTTACGGAGCTCCATTTATAAATATGAGTTGTATGTAAGTTGGATATTTGTAACTTGGGGACTTACTGTAATGACATCTAATTTATAATCTGATTTATAGATTTGTTGAGAAGATTAAATGAGAATGTACAGGGTCTTGCACATAGCAAGTACAGTTATTTTTTATTAAGCACTATTTTGTCAATTATATATTTCTCAAATAACTGAGACTTTTTTCTTTTTCTTTTTCCAAGTGAGAGAAGGGGAGATAGAGAGACAGACTCCCGTATGTGTCCCCACCAGTATCCATCTGGCAACCCCCGTCTGGGGCCAATGCCCTGCCCATCTGGGGCCATGCTTGAAACTGAGCTATTTTTAGCACCTGAGGCAGAGGCTCCATGGAGCCATCCTCAGCACCTGGGACCAATATGCTTGAATCAATTGAACCACAGCTGCGGGAAAGAAAGAGAGAGAGAGAGAGATAGAGAGAGAGAGAAAGAGAGAGAGAGAGAAAGAGAGAGAGAGAGAGAGAAGGGGGAGGGGGAGGTGTGGCAAAGCAGATGGTCTCTTCCCTGTGTGCCCTGATCAGAAATCGAACCCAGGACTTCCACACACTGAGCTGATGCTCTACCACTGAACCAACTGGCCAAGGCCTCAAATAACTGAGATTTTAAAGTAGTTTATATTTTATGTATATCACTTTATTTCAATTTTCATATTTACACACCACAATGACTTGACTAGAAATTATTGCCCATATACACTAGACTTAAATTTTAGGCATGAAAATTTATTTAACAAACATCGTTTATTTATCTGGTGTCCTCCCAGGACTTTTATTTTGGTCACATGAAATTGTTACATATATATTTCCTTTCTCCTTTCTATGTGAAATATCAGGGAATACTGCCCTGGTATATATAAGCCAAAGTTAGTTGTTGTTTTTTTTTTCAAACATGTTAACTTGGAACTGGTACATCAGTGATGTTTTTATTCTCACTTTTTTTTCCCTGTGAAGTAATTACACATTTGATTGGCTTTTACAATACGTTTAAGGATTTGCAGTTAACATTAGCATTTAGTAAGTCATTTAGGGTTTAACAGGATTCATGCAGACCAGACAAAGCTAAAATCCAGCTCTAACTCCTTCACAGTTCTTTACTCCATGTAAAATCAAACTGTACATTGGCTCATTGGTTCATCTTCTGTAAGTATTTATAAAATGCCTACTATGCTCAGTGCTAAGAGGAAAAATGTCAGTGCTAAGAGGAAAAATGTAAAGAGTACTACCTGTTTGTTCTCTAGGAAGAACCAATATAATATAAATATACAAAATGAGTGGTCTAGAAAGGGGAATGTTAATAAAGCCAGCAATGGTCAGAAAGACTCTGTTTATGTTAAATGAGTTGCTTTTTATATTTATTTATTTATTTACAGAGACAGAGAGTAAGTCAGAAAGAGGGATAGACAGGGACAGACAGACAAGAACAGAGAGAGATGAGAAGCATCAATCATTAGTTTTTCATTGCGCGTTGCAACACCTTAGTTGTTCATTGATTGCTTTCTCATATGTGCCTTGACCACGGGCCTTCAGCAGACTGAGTAAGCCCTTGCTGGAGCCAGCAACCTTGGGTTCAAGCTGGTGGGCTTTTCCTCAAAGGAGATGATCCTGCACTCAAGCTGGCGACCTTGAGGTCTCGAACCTGGGTCCTCTGGATCCCAGTCCAACACTCTATCCACTGTGCCACCGCCTGGTCAGGCTAAATGAGTTGCTTTTTAAAAGGTAGGCAGAGAAACTGGCTAGAAACTAAGGGAAAAATATTCTATGTGAAAGGAACTGTGTGACCAGAAGCTTAGGATAGAGACAAAACTTAACATGTCAAAAGAATGAAATAATAGTCTTGAATGTAGGGTAGGACTTGGGGAGGAGTTGAAATAGGTAATGTGGAGATAGGTTATAGAACATCTTAGCAAGAGATATTACATATTTTGCACTGAAGCAAACAAGAATCTTTAGAGGCTGTTAGGCAGTAGAATAAAATATTTTTTGTTGATGAAATTGATGAAAAAATAGTTTAAGGAAATGTAAAATGGTATAACTGAAAGGATGAGAAAAAAGAAACTGAGAGTAGAGACCCCTCTGCTCTCCCTTTGGTTTTTCTGAAGACAATAATGGTGCAGACGCTGTATTTAGCATAATAGTAGAACACACACATGGAAATTCAGGGCTGAAAATACCATATTTCCCCATGTATAAGACACACCTTAATTTTAGGGCCTGAAATTTGAAAAAAAAATGTATTACATAAAATTATTAAACTCAAGTTTTAGTTATCATAAAATTTATACAACTCGTCATCACTGTCAAAACTCCCATCCATTAGCTTGTACTCATCTGTGTCTGATGACAAATCACTGTCTTCAATAATGAGCACAAAAACAAGCACAAAAATGTGGGAAATGCAAGTAAAAAAAAACTACAACCACTGTATAAGACACACCCAGTTTTTAGATCCCAATTTTTTTGAAAATGGATGCATCTTATCCATGGGGAAATATGGGTAGTGTGAGGTCAGTTGGCAATGGGGGAGGGTCACGTGAGGAACCAGGCTCGGGAACTTTAGCTGGAACCGCCCAGACCCATGCGTGCCAAAAGATACTTCCCAGAAGCCCTTCGAAAAAGAACTGCCTGTCAGCCAATGAAATTTCGCCATGTCATATCAACCCGACCACCTTACCGATGCTATAAATTACCCCCCAAACAGGGGAGGCGGCGCAACTCCTCTGGCCCATTTCGTGAACCAGAGAACCTTGTCTGGGATGTGCTCTACTAAATAAAGCTTTTGCTATTCCACACTTTGTGCCTATGCCCTTCTTTCTTCCTCGGCAGGGAAAATATATTACAGATAGTACTTTGAGTCATTATCAAAAAGGTGGTATTGAAGAGTTTAAAAAAATAGAACAAAATTGATTTGGGCAAGGAAAGGAGCTAACAAAAGCAACAGAAAAAGAGTGCTGAGCTTGAAGACAGCTTCATCCTAAAATAAAACTTCCTTAATCTCTGTACTTGTACTTTATGTGCTCAAGCTGGTTCGGATTTTTAAGTAAGTCTAATGCCAGATATTGTTTTATGAAAAACCATAGGATCACCTATTCTGCTTAATAATCCTGATAGGAAAATATTCGATAAAGTCTTACATGTAATTCCCAAGGGTTCATTCTCAATGTTATCACTGCATGTCATTATTTTAAACCTTCTGATTAAATATAGTGGGTAACTATGATCTTGAAGAATATTCCAGATTCAAATGAAAAGACCAAAGACTCTCTGTATTTGTGATAGATGGATTAATCAGAAGGTCAATAGGAAAAATAGTGAAACCAGAAGGATTGGTAGAGAAGCATATGTGATTTTGTGGCTAAATTTGATAAAATTGTGTAGCATAGGGAGTGGCCTAGGAAGGAACTCAACATTTTGAAGGTCAGCTGTGTATCGAGTATACTGTCCTACAATCTGACCTTGAGCTTGCACATTCTTGAATCCAATGATGAACAAAGTGAAGGCTAATTGAGGTTGGTTCACACACTATAACTATAGCTATAAACAGTCAAGGCTCAGTGGGTTGAAATAAAAAACAAATGATTACTAAGGGGGCACAGGGAAGCAGGCTTAAAAGGAAGGTTGCCTCTCAGTTGGCTGAAGAGCAGAGGGAGAGGGCTACCACCTGATTTGGTATCGAACTTCTAGAACACTCCAGTGGTGTGTCCTTGACAGCGAGGGTAATGAGTCTTTTTTTTTTTTTTTTTTGCGAGAGAGGGAGAGAGTGAAAGAGAGAAGGATAGACAGGGAGAGACAGGAAGGGAGAGAAATGAGAAGCATCAATTCTTCATTGCAGCACCTTCGTTCGTTGATTTTTTCTTTTTCTTTTTTTTTTTTTCTTTTTTTTTTCATTTTTCTGAAGCTGGAAACGGGGAGAGACAGTCAGACAGACTCCCGCATGCGCCCGACCGGGATCCACCCGGCACGCCCACCATGGGGCGACGCTCTGCCCACCAGGGGGCGATGCTCTGCCCATCCTGGGCGTCGCCATGTTGCGACCAGAGCCACTCTAGCGCCTGGGGCAGAGGCCACAGAGCCATCCCCAGCGCCCGGGCCATCTTTGCTCCAATGGAGCCTTGGCTGCGGGAGGGGAAGAGAGAGACAGAGAGGAAAGTGCGGCGGAGGGGTGGAGAAGCAAATGGGCGCTTCTCCTGTGTGCCCTGGCCGGGAATCGAACCCGGGTCCTCCGCACGCTAGGCCGACGCTCTACCGCTGAGCCAACCGGCCAGGGCGAGGGTAATGAGTCTTAATGCAGTCCTGGTCAGTATTCTGATAGGACCTCTGGGGGATTGCCAAAAAGAGAGATTCATAGTTACTGACCTGGATCTTCAGAGAGGTCTTGATTCTTATTCTGTTTGAGCCCTGAGGTGGGCATTGGAGCAGGTCAGCTTCTCTCCAGCCTTCATTTCCCTGCCTAGTGTCTGTGAGCCTTTGAGAGCCTCCTCTCTTTCTTTTGGTCAACAGTATTAGTTTGCCCTTGGAAGAGGGCTGGTAGGGCCTTATCTTTCAAGAATTCTGTCTGGGCGCTGGCCCACATTGTCTGCTAGGCCTAATTTACATTTGGCACTGTGCTCAGTACTTCACATACCTTTCAAAACTGCTAAGGAAATACAACGTGAAACACCTGGTAATTTCAATTAGGGTCCTGATGACCACCAGTGAGTGGGCTGACAGTTGGGAAACAAACATGTATAGTAGGCCCAGGGAAAAAATAGTGCTGAGGAATCTAGTGCTAGCTAGGTATTTTTGTTTGCCTTAAGCTACTTAAAATCAAATGACTTGAGTGAAAAGTTCCCTCTTAGGTGCCAAACGGGTGAAAAAAAAACCCCAAAACCCCATCAACCTCCCAGGCATGGTTTCCTTATGAATATGAAATCTTGCCATAAGCAACCCCTACCTCAATGGAAATACTGACCTTGCAGAGAGAGAAACTAAGGGGAACTTAGATCTTGGTGTGAAAGGCAGGATGATTTTTCTTTCGGTAGTTTGTTTCCTGGCCTGAGAAAATATTTGTGTATAAATGTGTAAGGGGAATTGCAGAAGCAGAGCTAAAATTTATTTTCTCTGAGCATGTGCTGTAATACTAAAATGCAAAGATCTGGCTGTCTGAATACATTAACAGAGTATTGCTAGAAACCTCCATCTCAACACTGGTCAATATTTATTAAAATATATCTTTACAAAAGGAGAAAAAAGAGAAACAAATACCTAATTGGTTCCAAGTGTGTGCCTGTGTGTTCTCTGGGGTTCCTCTCCCCTCTTAAGAGGAAATAGTATATTTCTTCCTCAGAGGTTTATTCTACGGGAATGATGAAACCACATTGTTATTTGGTTCAAATTATTTATTTTGTTAAATATTTCATCTCTGCCTTATGGGTTCCACAAGAAAACAGAATGGGCATTTTAAAAGAAAGGAATAAATTAGAATCAATGAATTTAGATAGGTTAATTTTACTAAAATTCAGAAATATAGGATAAATGATAAGCAAAACATGGGTGATTTAATTTTGTTGTCTTCCGTGAGAGAACAGTCTACCCTCCCAGCCCCTCCTGTTGCCTGTGAAGGCGTCGACTGCGCGGTGGGTGGAGCTTTCCAGGAGCAGCTGCAAACCTGGGTCTTCCGCTTGCCAATATTTTATCACCAAGCAGATGTGTGCGCAAATCACACCTGTTCTAGTTCCAGCAGCTCCGCTCCAGTCAATCACTTTTAAAATAACTTCTGTCTCTGAGACATAAAATGTACTAAAGAATCTTGAAGGCTGGACAATGAAGGTGTCAGCAGCTCCCTGACCAAGGGCATGGCTGAAACATATGGTCCCGTTTTCTATGCGTTCATGGGACTCCAGGGAGCACTCAATGACAAATCAATGGAAACTTCTCATGGATGGGAAAGTGAGCCCAGAGAATGATTGGGGGGGGGGGGGGAGGGGACAACAGGGCTCATCTTGTTCTACAAATGGTTATTTTATTATTATTATTTTTTTTTTTTTTCTTTTTGCTCTGTTCAGAGAAATCTTAAAGTGGTAATTGCTATATGTGAGGTCGTTAGAGCAGGTCAATCTTATTTTGAAAGTAAAACTTGTCCTTTGAGAAGTGAATGCTGAAGCACTTGACATTTACTATTTTGATTACTCTTAAAATATTTATGTGTTTATCTGGCCCAAGCCAGGTATTATGTAAGTAAGAAGAGCAGACTGATACTTTTCATATAATGAAATACTTTAATAAGGTAAGATTCTCCTGGCTCTTTAACCCATATCCCCAGAAAGCACAGATTAGGTTGAATCCAGAGTGTTAAAAGACTCTGAAGAGTCTTTTTCTCAGAAAAATAAAGTGATTTAAAATTGATGATGGGCATTGTATAACCTGGGTTCTGACATAGGTCCTTGTATTTTTCTTCTCTGCCCATATACTCTGGTGGGTATATGGTCAAAATTTACTCTGCTATGTTTGAAAACTTATTTTGCATTGCATTCCTTGTACATATAACAGTTAATTCTTGTTCAGAGCAACTGTGTATGGTGTTTTATTTATTTTTTATTGATTGATTTTAGAGAGAGAGAGAGGAAGAGAGAGAGAGAGAGAGAGAGAGAAGCATTTGTTGTTCCACTTAGTTATGCATTCATTGGTTGCTTCCCATATGTGATCTGACCAGGGATCAAACCTGCAACCTTGGCATTTTAGGATGATGCTCTAAACTGACTGAGCTAATTTGCCAGGGCCTGTGTCTGGTGTTTTAATCTATAGCAGCCACATTCATGGTAGACCCTTTAGTTACCCAATAGCCACAGTTTTGTCATGAAGAGTTTCACATCTTTATTTCTCCTTAATTGTCCATTCTTGTATCAGCAATACAAATTCTTTGCTATAAACAGAGGACATGTTTAGATCTTACCTGAAATATACTAGAGTTTTATCTAATAAGCTTATTCTGATCTTTCATTGAGAAGTATCCTACATCATGTTTTAGGAGCTCCAAGTTTGCACCCTAAATGAAATCTCTACCAATAAGATTCTATCTACTATAAGTTCTTGAATTTTAAGGTATGAAATTCCAATTGCCTTGGAAACAACTCTGTGTAGAATGCATTTTGTCAAAAGCTGCAACTTCAGTTTATTGTGATTCACCCTGTGTACCTACATCTGTGCAGGAAACGAAAAGGCCCAGAACAGCACAAACCTCCAAACCCTGAGACAGTTTGTGGGTCTTAGTAAAAACAATGATGCTCTGCACTGCAGCTAGATGTGCTCTTCACGCTCTCACTTCCAGGGGCAATGAGCCAGACTGGGGCCCCTTGTCTTTCTTTGGTCCCTCGTGTTCCTATCTGCTGGCTGTGCGATACAGGCTGGGAAGGAATTTTGAGGGTGAAAATGTTCAACATAATGTTGATTTCATCATTGAAACTGTCAGGGTTGCAGAGGATGTTTTCAGAAGAGCCTTTTAAATCTTGAGCTATTTGCTTCTAGGCAACCCCTGCCATCACTGTTAGTTCTCTCCTCCACTCCTCTCCTCACAGACAAATCTTGTGTTGCTATATATTTATGTAGTAGTGCAATAAAAGAAAACTAGTGTAGCAGTTTTAGCTAATGCTATTATGAGGTAATGTTTATTACATGTATGAGTGGACGGGCATACATGCCACTTCTGATTCATTGATTTCCCTGACGTCTGAAAAGAACTTGGGATTAGATCAGCACTAGAACACATCATTCACTTGGATCTAGACTCTGTGGTCACCAGGCTATAAAAAAGAGTACTGTATCATGCCACTATACTTTGAGCTCTGAAAAAATAGAGGGAAAGGATGCTATTTTAAAATATCTCAGACTGATTTTGGTGGTTCATTTGAGTTGGGCTTGGGGCAGCTGAGGAGGGTGAGAATGTTCTAAGAAAATGAGCAGTAGGAGCTCACCCGGGCACTCCCGTCATCACAGGGAATGCCGCAGGAAGGGTGGCTACTGTCTATGTGTCACTATATTGATTTCAAGATGCAGTAGGAATGTTTTATTTGCTAAGACACCAGAAAAGATGAACCTGCATATAACACAAACATAAAAAGTGGTAAAGGCAGAAGAAAATCCTGAGCTTGCTTCCAAACACTTGTCTCTTAAGTCAAAACTTCATGTAACCCCTGTGTTCCACAGAGGACTAGCTTGGCAGATACCGGACTCTGGGAGCACGTCCCTCCCCTGTCACCACCACCCCAGCCGCAACCCCCTCTCTGCGTGTTTCACAGTTTTGTTTTGTTTTTTTACCTCAGACTTGAAAATCATTTAGTAAAATGGATAAAAACCCCAGAAATCCTGCTTACCGTGGCTGTTCAATGCAGAATCTTTACAGGCCGGTTATTGGCAGTGGGGGAAGGCTGCAGCCAGACACTGGAGAGGGGTTGAGGGGATTGGAGCGTCCAAGTCCATTGGTGTGTAGCCATCACCATTGTTCATTTAATGAGCCTGCTGGCACTTTTCCCAGCATGGGCGGCTGCCATCATTGCAACTGAGTGGTTGATGATATCAACTGGGGCCATGGATTACAGCTGTCAGGATGTGGTACACCCAGTCAATAAGAGTAAGTCAGCGTGAACAAGCTTTATCAGTTAAATATTGGAAATTTGTCCTAGAGTTAAAGCTATCTTATATCCTGTAGCTTATCTGTCAACAGCAAATCTATGGTTTCCTAATAAATTCATATTCCTACAAAAAATCAAGGAAAATATAGGGAAATTGAATGTATTGAGGGTTTTTTTTTTTAGCATTAGTTTTCATGAGAACCTTGAGTTCAGTGTGGGTGTGCTTGTTCTGATTTGCCGTCATAGGCTTTTGGCTTGAATTTGTTTTTAGTTTGAGGCCTTAGCTTTGTGACCGTTTTAATTAAAATTTGGAAGGGCAAAATATATAGGATTTTTTTCAAGTGAGAGTGGCAAATATGAATTTTTAATAAGTTGACAAGGTGCTGTGAATCTGTGACTTTCAGTCCTGTTTAGTGATAGGGCTGAAGATGATGTGTGAATTCCTCTTTCTAAAGGTACAGTTTTCCCCTGATAAAAAAAAATTCCAGAATTATTCTTCGTGTAACATATCTTTATCAGCAAGTCCAGAAATCTGTTTGGTGTAACTAGTGACATGTATTTGGGAATAGATTTCTCCAAGTATTTTATTTCACGTTATCATTTTCACTTCAGAGAGAGAGAAAGAGAAGCATCAACACTTTCCCCCACTTAGTTGTTCCATTTAGTTGTGTACTCATGGGTTGCTTCTCCTGTGTGCCCTGACCAGGGATGGAACCTGGAACCTCACCGCACTGGGATGACACTTTATCCCACTGAGCCACCCGGCCAGGGCCTCTCCAGATAGTTTAGACTGCAGAATATTATCATTTGAGATTTCCAGAACTCCCAGAAATATTTAAAACAGGACAAATAGTGTTACTTCAGTCAAATTTAGACATTTATTTAACATAAACCATATCATATACTGTTTTGTATAAGAAGTCAAGAATGCATGGGCATGGCACAAAATTTGAATGGTACACAGAGATTCAGTGAAAAAAAATGAGTCAATACTATTGGGGGGATCACTTTGTAAGTTATATAAATGTCTAACCACTGTGCCGTACATCTGAAACTAATATAATATTGCATATCAAATATAATTGAAAAATAAACAAAATTAAATAGAATCAGTAACCTCAGCCACCCAGGACTCCTCCATAACCAGTTTATCATTTTCTTCTCTATGTTTGCACACATATAAAATAGATTTGTTCATACTATATATAATATATGTATGTATTGATATCTATGATCTATCATCTATCTATCTATAATTTATTTAACCACTTCCCTATTGATGACATTTAGGTTGTTTTCAATTGTTTATGAACAGTGCTGCAGTGAGGTGCAGTTAGAACACTACTCCCACCGATGTCTGCACAACTGTTTTCTCATCTCATTCAGGTATCAAGTAAACGTCACCTCCTCACCTTGCCTGAAACAGCATCCTTCCCTCATTATTTCATCTCTCTCTTACCCTGCTTTCCTTGCCTGTACGCTAGTACTTGAGGCATCATGTATTCATTGTTTATAGTCTATCTCCTCAGCCCGTATAAGCTCCCTGAGACTCCTGCTGGCCGCTGTGTCTCCGCTGTCCCAAATGGTAGGTCCGGTGTGTAGTTGGTGCTAACTCAGTACACTTGTGAAATGTTTGGGTCATTTTGCACATTTGTGAGCCCATCCGTAGGAAAAAGTTACTAGAGGTGGAGTTGCTGTGTCAAACAGTGTGGGTACTTGAAATTTTGACACAAATTGTCAAATTGCTTTCCTTAGAAGTTGTAGAAATTTCTATCAGCAATGTGGCAACAACATCAAACTTTAAAAACTTCCCCAAGTTGATAACCTATGTTATCCTATTTTGGTTAAAATTTGTGTTTCTCTATTATAAGTCATGTATATGCTGTCAAAGTCCTTAAGTTTTTATGATGGCTGAACATGTATGAACTGTTTTGATCCGAGCTTTCCCGACAAACTAAAAAATCTCCCTGCGGCTCATGCTCTGATACCAGACACTGCTTATTATCTGGTCTCCTTAGCATGAGGTGCATAGTGTTTCTGCATTCTGCCTTTGCTCACTTACTCTGAAATCCACAAATAATATGTATTGCACACTGGCTGATAAAATCAGGGATTAAATTGATTTCCTTAATTATAGTCCCCAAGTTTTCTTCTTATGAAGATGTCCATTTCCTAGAAATTTCTTGCGATAGCCTTTAACTGCCAGAGAACATAGAAGTTTCCAGCATCCAGAAAAGACGTCTTCTCTCCCAACAATCCTGAATATTCTGTCCCAATAGTCTGTCACACACTACTGTTGGTTACCAGCCTAGTAAGCAGGTTTACAGGCAAATTTTGGTAGCTACTTTTGACTTCTAGATTTCTTACACAATCAAATTAATCTCATTTTCCTTTTACCATGTGTCATTTAATATTCTCCCACTTTCAGGCTATATTTGGGTCCTCAGTTTGTAGCATCAGAAATACCAACATCAGTAGTGCGTATTAGCATAACAGTGAAAAAATACCAAAAGAGTTTTATACATCATTGGGCCTGAATAAAAAAGTGCTGTCAGTCCATTGTGCGGTTTCTCGGTTAATCTCAGCCCAGGAATTCTATAGATTCCTTCTTTAGGAATGTGGATCCATGCTAAACCTGTGTGTTTGACCATCATGGTTTCACTGAAGAGTGAAATAGGAGTTTCCTGTTATCACTCATTCTTAGGCTTGTTGAATGAAATCAAAATGCATAAATTACAGAATCTTCCTATTAAGAATAAAATAAGGTCACTAAGATGATCTTCAACACCAGATTTTCTTGCTGCTACTACTGTAATCACAACAACATTTGTATAGCACCCTCTCCATCTTCTACCCCCTCCCCAAAGGGCATGAATTATTTACCTTTTGTGACTTTTACTAAAACTTTGAAAAAGGATATTACAAGAACACTGAGAAATAAAATATCAAAAAAAATTTTAGGTCTCCCAAAAACTTGTGTTTTTTTAACTCTAACAAGAAAACAAATGCATTATAATTTAATTTTTTGAGTGTTAGCCTGGAATTCTTAAAATTTTAATGTATTTGTGCTTATATTTGTTGTACATTTGTTAGACAATGTATTCATTCTTTTCTTTCTCATTAAGTGGGGGAGGATTATGAAATATCATTGTTTAATACATATGAACAGCATAATAAAATCCAATATTTAAAACAGTTTAGCCCTGGCTGGTTGGCTCAGTGTTTGAGTGTCAGCCCAGCATGTGGACATCCCAAGTTTGATTGCCAGTCAGGGCACTCAGGAGAAGCAAAGCTCCCCCATCTCTATCTCTCTCTCTTTCTCTCTTTCTCTCTCTCTCTATCTCTCTCTCTCTCTTCCTCTCCTGCAGCCATGGCTCGAATGGTTTGAGCAAAGTTGGCCCTGGGTGCTGAGGATGGCTCCATGGCCTCCTCTGAGGCACTAAACTAGATGGGTTGCCAAACAATAGAACAATGGCCCAGACAGGCAGAGCATTGCCTGGTAGGGGGCTTGCCTGGTGGATCCTGGATCTGGGTTGGGGTGCATGCAGCAATCTGTCCTGCCTCCCTGCCTCTCACTTAAAAAAAGAAAGAAAGAAAGAAAAACCAGTTTAGTAATATATTAATTAACACATATTTGAAAGATCACAGGAAAACTTTTTTCTGAAATTTTCATGTCAGTAAATGCTATATTTGGAAAATTCCATGAGCTATAAAACACATCATGTGTCTATATCCAGCTAGGCGGGAAATAATTAAGTAATAAAGAATTTTACTTTATAATGACACAGAAATGTGCACTAATATTCTTGTTGGACATAACTTTGATGAGAAAAATCTTTAAAAATACTGTTTTTATAAGCAGTAGCCATAATGTTAGGGCCAAGTGATTATGAAAAACTACAGTGGCTAAGAGAAGATACCCTTGACACTATGATAGAAACTCCCTGGAGTGTTATGGATGACTATGTTGTATAAATATAACTTGAAAACATCTTCATGCTGAGATTTAATACTTGGGGGTCAATGTAGTGGTAGAGTTTGAAAAAAATAAACATATCAACTAAACAACCTTCATTATAGTGTCCACCAGGGAGTCTCAGTATGAAATGTTTGCACATCAGGGATTATTTCAACACTGAGTCAAAAAGCCGAAAGCATGTAGACCAACCAAGCAATGACAAAATTCTTAAAAGAACATGAGCACCTAAACTCTTCATATAAAGTTTTACATAAAATGTACTTAAATACATATATCATTTAAAGATGGGTTTTCCAAGTGTACTAAGGTATATATTCTTTGACCATTTACTCATTTTTCCAAAAAGTAGTTATTAAAAAGATAACAGTGTTATTTTATAATTACTAATCACATAAATATTAAAGTATTAAAAGAAATTAAATAAAAATTTTATTTTCTAGATGGAGAACAAATAATTTTTAGGTCAGCAAAACTATTCTGTATAATACAATAATGTTGGATACATGTCATTCTGCATTTGTCCAAACTCATAAAATGTACAATGCCATGAGTGAATCATAATGTAAACCATAAACTTTGCCTGATAGCGATTGTATCACAGTAGGTTTGTTGATTATAAAAAATATACCACTTTGCTGCGAGATGTTGCTGATGAGAGAGGCTTAGGTGGGGGTGGGAGGTGTATGGGCCATCTCTGCACATTCTGCTCAATAGTGCTATAAACTTAAAACTACTCTAGAAGGAAAATCTATTTTAAAAACCTTCATTTTGTTTATTTCTTTTTATATTAAAAACATTAACAGCTTTTTGGAAGTATAACAGGCATACATGTTGGTAGTATACATTTTGGCAAGTTTTGACACATCTATGCACCAGTGAGAGTCCATGCAATCCAGACAGTGAACATTACTGTCCCCTTGAAAGGTTTCATTATGCCCTTTGGAAATCTCACCTTCTCTTCCACCTGATATCAGTTCCCAGACAACCACTGTTCTGTCATTACAGGTAATCTGGTATTTTCTAAAGTTTACATAAATTGACTCATATAGTATGTAACCTTTTTGTCTTCTTTCACTGAGCAGAGTGTTTGAAAATCATCTGTGTTGTTGCGTTTATCTTTTTCCTGTTTGCTGAGTTTTTCCATTGTGTGAATGTACCCATACAGTTTGTTTACCCATTCACCTGTTGATGGAAATTTGGGTTGTCTCCAGTGTTTGGCAATTACACAAAACCTGCTATAAACATTGTGTACAAGTCTCTGTGTGGACACATGACTTCTCTTATCTTGGGAAACAACTAAAAAAAAGAAATGGCTGAGCATGTGATATGTATATTTAACTCTTTAATAAAGTGCCAAACTGTTTCCAACATAAAACAGCATTTTATATTACTACTAGTCGTGTGGTAATAGAGAGTGCCAGTTAGTCCCTCTAAATGTTTGCCAACCTTTGGGATAGCCAGTCTTTAATTTAATTTATTTTAATTTAATTTTTTAGTGAGAGAGAGAGAGAGGAGACAGAGACAGAGGGGCAGGCAGGGACAGATAGGAAGGCAGATGAGAAGCATGAACTTGGTGCAGCACTTTAGTTGTTCATTGATTGCTTTCTCATATGTGCCTTGAGCAGGGGGCTTCAGCTGAGCCAGTGACCCCTTATTCAAGCCAGTGACCTTTGGGCTCAAGCCGGCAACCATGGGGTCATATCTATGAGCCAACGCTCAAGCCAGCAACCCTGTGCTCAAGCTGGTGAGCCTGCACTCAATTCGACAACCTGGGGGGTTTCTAACCTGGGGCCCTCAGCATCCCAAGTCAACGCTCTATCCACTGTGCCACTGCCTGGTCAAACTAGCCAGTCTTTTTAATTTTCAACTTTCCAATGGGTGGTGGTATCCAACTGTAGTTTTAATTTGTATTTCCCTGTGACTAGTGAGGTGGAGTCCCTTGCATGTACTTATCTGCCATCCATGTATCTTCTTTGGTGAAATGTCTGTTAAAATCTTTTGCCTTTTAAAATTGGATTGTTTTATTATTATTGAGTTTTATATATTATATATAAGTTCTTTATCAGATATAGGCTTTGCAAATAATTTCTCCTAGTTTGTGGTTTGTACTTTATTTTCTTATATCTTTCTAAAACAAGAAACGTGTTATTATCCTTATTTCTGTTTCCCTATAAATAATGTTTTTCATTTTTCTTTTCGGTGCTTTCAAGATGTCCTCTTTATCATGATTTTAGTACTTAGATGATGTGCCTTACTATAGTTTATTTTTATTTTTATTCTTTATGTTTCTTGTGCTTGGGGTTTGTTGAGGTCTTAAATTTGTGGACTTAATTTTCATCAAATCTGAAAAAAATTCAGCCATTATTTCTTCAAATACATTTTATATTTTCCCCTCACTGCTTCTTTGGGGGACTCCAATGACACATAAACTATAATTTGTCCCAAGGTCACTAATTCACTGGGTATTTTAAAAAAAATATTTTTTCTCTCTCAATTTCATTTTTTAAATTTTCTGTCGCCATATCTTCAAGCTCACTTATTGTTTTCTCTTTTGCAATGCAAATCTGCTAGTAATCCCACCCAGTGAATTTTTTTTTTATCTTTTTTTTTTTGTATTTTTTCTGAAGCTGGAAACGGGGAGAGACAGTCAGACAGACTCCTGCATGCGCCCGACCGGGATCCACCCGGCACGCCCACCAGGGGGTGATGCTCTTCCCACCAGGGGGCGTCGCTCTGCCACGACCAGAGCCACTCTAGCGCCTGGGGCAGCGGCCAAGGAGCCATCCCCAGCGCCCGGGCCATCTTTGCTCCAATGGAGCCTTGGCTACGGGAGGGGAAGAGAGAGACAGAGAGGAAGGAGGTGGGGGTGGAGAAGCAAATGGGCGCTTCTCCTATGTGCCCTGGCCGGGAATCGAACCCGGGTGCCCCGCACGCCAGGCCGACGCTCTACCGCTGAGTCAACCGGCCAGGGCCCACCCAGTGAATTTTTAAACTCAGGCATTGTAGTTTTCATCTTTGGAAGTTTGATTTGGACTAATTTTATATTTTCAATGTCTCCATTTAACTTTTAGAACATAGGGAATATAGTTATAATGACTGTTTCAATGTCTTTGTCTAATCATTCTAATATCTGTGTTAATTCTGAGTCAATTGCTTCTCCTTAATCTAGGTTATACTTTCTTGCTTCTTTGCATGACTGATAATCTTGGATTGGATGCCAGCCATTGTAAATTTTATCTTATTAAATGTTGAATATTTTTGTGTTTCTATACATATTCTCAAGGCTAGTTCTAGGATGCTGTTAATTTACTTAAGATTAGTTTGATCATTTCATGTTTTATTTTTATGGTTGTTAGGTGGATCTGGAGTTGTGCTCAGTCTAAGACAGCGGTTCTTAATATGTATTTTCCAATGGCTTTAGGTGACCCCTGTGTTTTGGTCGTTCGACCCTCGCCAGGGTCGCAACCCACTGGTTGAGAACCGCTGGTCTAAGACTATAGTGGTACCTTGAGATACGAACAGACCAACATACTTTTTTTTTTTTAAGATACGAGCTGCGATTCGGTCCATATTTTTGTTCGAGATCCAAGCGAAATTCTGAGATACGAGTCGTGATTCAGAAAGCTGCCACCAGTTAGCCTGTTGGCGCGTTGGCACATGGGTCCAGTATCGGCAGTTTGATAAATGAGTTGACTGACTTACAAGCTCGGTTACAAAACAAATTAAATTCATATATCAAGGTACCACTGTAAATATTTCCCATCACTGAGGTAAGACCCTCCTAAATATTATAGCCAGGGTCCTATGAATGAGGTTTTGGAGTCTGGCTGTTGTGAACAGGCACTATTCCTAGTCCTGTGCAAACCTCTGGCACTGTTCTTCCAATTATTTCAAATGGTTCTTTCCCTGGTTGTGGGTACATGCCTCACACACAGGGCCAGTCAACACTCAGCTGAATACTCAAGGGAGACTTTCTGCTGGTTTCTACACTTCTCTTTCCATGTAGCTCTCTCCTATCTGATATTCTGTCCTATGAACTCTATCTAGCCTCTTTGGTCTCCCTGGACCCTCAACTGTGTCTCTTCAACTCAGAAAGTTCATCAGGCTCAGCCTAGTTCCCCTTTCTGTACCGAGTCCTGGAAACTGTTTCCTGTATTTCAAGGGTTGCTCTCCTTTATCTCTCATATCCAGGCTCTTCAAACTGTGCTTCATTGATTTGTTTGGGGTTTGCTGGGGTTTTTTTTGTTGATGTTATTGTTTGTTTGTTTTTGAGAGAGCCAAGGAGAGAGAGAGAGAGAGAGAGAGAGAGAGAGAGAGAGAGAGGAACATTGAACTGCTCCTGTATGTACCCTGACTGGGGAATGGAACTGGCAACCTCCACACTCTGGGATGACGCTCCAACCAACTGAGCTATTCAGCCAAGGCTTAATTTTTATTGATTTTTAGAGAGACAGAGAGAGAAGAAGGGAGAGATAAGGAGGGGAAAAGGGAAGCATTCATTTGTTGTTCCACTCAGTCGTGCATTCTTTGGTTGCTTCCTGTGTGTGCCCTGACTCAGGATAGAACCAGAAACCTTGTCATTTCAGGAGAACACTCTTAACCGACTGAGCTAACTGGCTAGTGCCTGGATTTTTTTTTTTAACTTCAGGCAAGGCATTACCTCATCTTGACTAGAAGTGGAGGTCTTCAAAAACTAGTTTTCTATATATACTGTTTTTAGAGAAAAATAAGTAATATTTTAAATATGTACATGAGATAGGTGACTGCAACATTTCTCTTTATGTACA
This sequence comes from Saccopteryx leptura, assembly GCF_036850995.1. Lineage (NCBI taxonomy): Eukaryota > Metazoa > Chordata > Mammalia > Chiroptera > Emballonuridae > Saccopteryx > Saccopteryx leptura. The sequence goes on along the minus strand of NC_089503.1, from coordinate 363,176,784 downwards.
GAACTTATCCTAAGGTACAATGTTAACAGTTTGGGCTTTCCTTTCATCTGTTTTGATATTGAAGTAATTATTATTTAATATATGTTAAGCCTTCTAGATATAGGCACCATAGCTGTATTTTAATTAATCAAATTCCTGTTTTGAGAAACTTGAAATCTAATGGCACAAAAAGATAAATAATATTAGAACTCAAATACAAAATTAAAATATAATTGGGAAAGAATTGCTAATGTGGAACTACATGAGGCTGAAATTTTCTTTTAGTGGGATAGTCAAGCTACAATATAATAATCAAAGAAATGATTATTGAGATTTATGAGAAGAGATAAATTAGATAAATTTCCATAATTGGAATATTATAGGATAATCATACAGATATAGAAAGGATGACATATACCATATAAAAATTCTATGAAGTATTTGGTAGGTGTTATTATCTCAATCTTAGAGATGAGAACACTGAAGTCTTGTGGATTCTTTGTTCAAAGACATACCTCCCCTGACTGCTACAGTAGAGCTAACTGTACCTTTTCTGAGGCCCCCTAACTGTTTCTTTCTTAATTAATGATGAGACTCCATCAAACCAAACCAACAGTTATTGCCCTTACTACAACATATACAAATTTATTACATGGAAAAAAATACATATTTGGGAGGTACAATTTGATCTGGAGGTGGTAGATACCTCCATGAAATGGCAGTTAAGAGTTTATGTATGTTTATAATTGTGAGCTGTATAAAATTTTTGTTCTTTTGACACTATTACTAAATTGTACTCTATCTTATCCATCTTTGAATTTCTATTACTTAGCATATATATATACATATATGTGTGTGTATATATATATATATATAGTAAATGGTCAGTAAATCATTGTGTAATTAATAAACAAGTAGATACTCTGAATTTAGAAAAACTAAAACTAAGGTATACTAACTTTAAACTTAAAACAGTACTATTTTTACTTTTTTATTGTTTTTTTATATTTTTCTATTGATTTGAGAGAGAGAGACAGAGATAGAAGGAAAAGCATCAACTCATTGTTCCACTTAGTTCCATTTAATTGTACACTTATTGACTGCTTCTCATATGTACCCTGACCAGGAATCGAAACTGTGACCTCAATGCATTGGGACAACACTTTATCCACTGAGTTACTCAGTCAGGGCCAAAATAGCACTATTTTTATTAATTTACTATTTCTCTTGAGATTTGTTAAAGAAGGGTAGAAGAAAACATTTTTAAAGAAACACAAGAGTCTCCTAATCTCATACCTTCAGTGCATGAAAGGGTAATAAGGATGGATTGTTTAGACACTTGACTTTTTCATATCTTCTATTCCTTTTCTTTCATTCACATGCAAATCACAAATCCAATCTAAGGACTTCCGACTTCCCACCACTTCCTTTGCTGCCCCACTACGGGAAGCCTCACCTGCACCCTAGCAAATGTCTCTCTGCTTCTCCTCTTGCCCTTTTATGGTCTGTTCTCCACATAGCAGCCAGAATGATTTTTAAATGTATCTTATCACTTCCGTGGCTAAATATTTTAATGGCTTCCCATCAAAATGAAAATGAATTTTAAACTCGGTTTCATGACCTATCAGGCCCAATCAGGGCCACTCTGCCTGTCTCATCTACCCATCTCCCCCACCTCACTGTGCTTACTCTGGATTTGGTGCTCTTTAAAGATAGTGTGTCTCACTGCTCTCTCTTCTTGGAATGCTTTGCCCAATTTTATCCCGGAGTTAGAATAAACATAGAAAGCTCCCAATGGATTCCTCTGAAAAACAACGCACATTTGGCTATACAGTCGACCCTCGGCATCCTGGGAGATTGGTTCCAGGATGCCCGTGGACATCCAAATCCACGGATGCTGAAGTCCTTTCTATAAAATGGCATAATAATTGCATATAACCTCTCCCGTATACTTTAAATCATCTCTGTATTACTTATAATACTGAATACAATGGAAATGCTATGTAAATAGTTGTTATTCTGTATTGTTTAGGAACTATGGCAAGAAAAAGTATGTAGATGTTCAGTACAGAGACAACTATGTAGGCTGAAGTTAAGTACATCATACACATCAGCAACAATGTAAAATTTTCTCTAATTCTTTTGATTCATAGTTGATAGAATCTGAGGATAGGAAACACATGGATACAGAGAGCTGACTGTATACATATTGTAGGTTCATTAAAGGACCAGTCACAGTGATACCTAGTTACAAGCTTTTGGAAATAAGGGTGGTTTACTCTCATTTTGCAATAGTGATGGTTTGTTGTCAAATGGAAGCCATTGCATGACTTCTCTAGAGAGACTGGCTTTACTGTTTGGGCCACGAATTATCCAGTGTCCACATTGGTAGATCTAACAGCTGTCATTCCTTCTGTCTCCTTAAGTGTGTTGTCACTTCCACAGCCTGCATTTTTCAGGTCCAATTAACATCCTTAGAGAAGTAACACCTAACCTTTCCTCCAAGGTCAACTGCAGTTTAGTTGGTAGGGACAGAGCTAATAGAGCTACGGCACTCAATTTGTTCTTTTACTGGGATCCATTTTATACCATTAATATGGATATGGCTGTTTTGCTAGAAAAAGGAGGATGTGTTCAAGGAGAACATGAAAAATGACCTGGGGAGAAACAGGATATTTCTAACAAAGAGATATATCAGTATAAAAACTTATGAAAAACGTACCATTTATAATGCACATTGTAGTCATTGCAATGGCCATCATTGTTATTCTGAACTGCTTCTCCAGACTGTCAAAGGAGACCCGTGTTCTCAGACAGTCTCTTTTGTCAATGATGGATTTTTCTTTTTATGTTGCGGGACTATAGGATTTGTTCCTCTGCTTAGTTCAAATGGCTGTACTTCTGTTCATCCCTGTTTTCACCAATTGCCCTTCCTCCTTGTTTCTTCTAAGGTGGTTATAGGAGTTAAGAATTATTGTTTCCTCTCTGAAAATAAACAGAAATTACCTTTCTGCTTCAGGGAATTTGAGACTTCCATAAAAATATTAATAAAAATGTGATCCCTGTAGAATCTCTGTAACAATCAATTTTGTTTCATATAAGAATGTTTCGACACCTTGTGTTTAAATGGCTAAGAGTAATATGCATTTGTATGATACTCAGGAAGACAATGCATTCTACCTCCGGTGGACTTTTTATACACCTGCATGAAGAATTTTTTGCAAATATTTGGCTTCTCTTTTTCAGGGTAGAAATAGCCACTGGGATGTCACTTGAACTAGTTCAACCAACATGCTAGTAATTGTGAACAAACAGCAGTAAACTATGCTGGTGACTAGAAATCAGAAAGTTGTTTAATTTGAAGAAAACATCTGTGTTAATGTCAGTGTGACAGGTATGGCAAATAGTTGTAAATGGAAGGAAGACAATAACTGATACAAAAAGAACTATGGATAATACTTTATTCTTTTCTATATTTATATAACTATACACTGGAGAAGTAATACAACTAGCAAAGGTGCTTTCCAGTGAAGAATGCATGATTCCCAGAGCTCACATCATGTAGGGTATTAGGTGCTATTTGTTCTGTGGGACATGGGCTATTATCTCCACCTCTGTCTACTCTTGTTAGCAGACTGCTTCCTCCCCGAGGGCTGGACCTCCCCCAACATGGTCTGGGACGTTTCAAGTGTGAAGTGACCTCTAAGTTTTTGACTCAGGTAGAAAAATATTTCAAGACATGAGTCCAGATGAAAGCAAGAATAAATTTATTAAAGCTTGGGACACTGAGGCAAAGAAAGGGCTGCTGGAGATAGCCTTGGGGGTAAACCCAGGATGAGCTGCTCATTGCTCTGCTAAATGCAAGTCTTGTAGGTACCCTTGGAGTTTACAGTAGAAAAAGCAAAATACATGCCTGGGGGCGGGGGCATGGTGTGCTTAAAGAAGAGAGAAGGCGGGTGTCCCTTGTCCTGAGGGCTTTATCTGTTTTCTATAGGTGGGACTTTTAGGGGAGATCCCAAGGGAGGATTTTAATCAAGAATTCCTTGTTTGGTGAGCTGATTTATTAACATGAGAGTATAATGGTGTCTAGGGGCATTTTCTGTTTAGCTTCACCTTCATCTTAGATTGGTCAGGCTCTTTTTTTTTTTTTTTTGTTATTTATCTCCCTGCATGAGGTGATTTAAACCACTTGCTCTTAGAGATCTCTGGTTAGGGAGGATAGTCTTGTGATTTATCAGGGCTGTTAATTGCTTAGGCATTCTGGTCATTTGTTCAAGCAGTTGTCTAGGTTCCCTCATTCCACTTGCCAAGAAATTTTCCTAGTTTCTTACCCACCTGCTTCACGCTGACATTGCTGCACGGGGCTCCACTCCTCAGTCCCATTTGCAGCGGCAGCTGAAGTTGTTCTGATACACCATTTCCTTCCGGTGTCTCTCCAGGCTTCCGGGGTCTTTCCTGCCCCCCAGCTCCCACTTCACCGAGGGCTGACAATGGGGCAGGATTGCGTGAGGACACCAGGAATCTCGGGTATGAAACACCATGGTCTCCCATCCCGCGTGATCTCCTCTCATTTCCCGCCCAGACTCAAAACAGCAGAGGCAATGTGCCTCTAGCTCCGAAAATCTGTTTCCCCAACCACTGTCTTGTGCAAAATGAGCGAAGGGAGGAAAAATGTGTGGCATTTTGTTTTAGTGATAACGATGAGTCATTCTTCTCTTTGTACCCCCATTGCACATGAATAAGAGCAGCGTTCAACACAGTTCTTTGTTGAACCACCTCCCTGTACTACATACACATGGCATCACCTCCAAGGTGAATAAGTACAAAGATGGGTAAAATCTGGTGTCTGGATGCAAAAGGCTTCCATCCTGAGGTGTTTTAGGAGAGTGGGTTAAGTAAGGCACTAAATAAAGAAATAGTAATGTGTGATATTTTCAGGTTGGGGAGAGAGAGGCTCAGTCAGGCGGAGAGAGAGGGAAGACTTAACTGGGCTTCCCAGAAAGTGAGCGTTTGAATGATAAATAGAAGTCAGCTATACATTTGAATTAAAGTATTATTTCAACAAATAGTAAGAAAAGACCATATTTTGGGGAGTCCCCTCAATACCTACTACCAATCACAAGTAAATTTTAATTGGAAAATATGAAATTTAGAAATTTAATTGATGCAAGGATGTCCTTTAAACTAGCCAACAAGCTTAGAACATCCAGGAATAAATCTAACCAAAATGTACAAGATCTACATCTTAGTGTCCTATTGCTGCTGTAACAAACTATTACAAAGATAATGCCTTAAGGCAACACACATTTTTGTCTTCTAGTTTTGAAGGTCAGAGTCCAAATGAGTTCAGAGAACTGCATTCTTTTTGGAGACTGTGAATTTTATTGTCCCTCTTGGATGTCTGCATTCCTTGGCTAATAGCCCCTTCCTCTGTCTTCAACGGCAGCAGTCACATCACTTTGATTTCTGCTTCTTTGCAGACTCTGCTGCTTCTTTCTTTCATTTTTTAAGGATTGTGATTACATTGTGTCTGCCTAGATAATCCAGGATAACCACAAAATCCTTGACTTAATCATATCCACAAAGTCTCTTTTGCCATGTAAGGTAACATATTCAAAGGGTCCAGAGATTATGATGTGGAAATCTTTTTGAGCTCATTATTCAACCTACTATATCTAATTAAAGAAAATGAAGTTATTAGAATGTAGTCACTAAAATTCTTAATTTTAAAGTTAGATTATTTGAGGAGGAATCCTAATTTTATCACTTAGATTAATTTCTTTTATGATCTTATAAAAATTAATGTAATTTTGCTAAGCTTTTTCCCCCCTTATTTGTAAAGTAATGATAATTATTACTCATCCCACAGAAAGTGATTCCAAAAAATTATAAGATAATCCATATAGAGTTTGGCATAATTTGATAATTTAAGAAAAGATTGCATCTATAAATAAGAGCAACATGCAATGAAAAAGAATGCTTCTAGACAATAATGCATTCTCAGCAAATACTGTTATACTTATCAGTATGACATTTCAATTAAAGAACTGGAAAAGTTCAGGAAATATCAAAATATAAGACAATGAAAGAAAATTATGAGATAACATTCAGAGACATAAAGAATAATTTCAGAAAGCCTGACCAGGTGGCAGCATAGTGGATAGAGTATCAGACTGGGACACGGAGGACCCAGGTTCAAAACCCCAAGGTCACCGGCTTGAGTGTGGGCTTATCTGGCTTGAGCATGGGCTCACCAGCTTGAGTGTGGGGTCACTGGCTTGAGTGTGGAATCATAGACATGACCCCATGGTCACTGACTTGAGCCCAAAGGTCACACTGGCTTGAAGCCCAAGGTCTCTGGCTTAAGTCCAAGGTTGCTGGCTTTAGCAGGGATCCCTAGCTTTGCTGGAGCCCTCATATGGTCAAGGCACATATGAGAAAGCAATCAATGAACAACTAAGATGGTACACAACGAAGAACTGATGCTTCTCATCTCTTTCCCTTCCTGTCTTTCTGTCCCTATCTTTCCTCTCTCTGTCTCTCTGTTTTGTCTCACAAAAAAAGAATAATTTCAGAAATTTCAACATATGATAAAAAGTCTTCCAGAAAGAGAGAGCAGAAAGACTGAACAAAGAAAGTTTTAAAAGAAGTAAAGCCATGTAGTTTCTCACGGTCAGAGAATGACATGATTCTTTAAATGGAAGAGGACTACTGAGTATTAAGTTAGATGAATATATCAGACTTCTCAAGGGAAATACTGGATTCTGGAAAGCAGTAGAACATAATGTTTAAAAAAATGGCTAAATGAAGTTCTACCTAACTTCTATACCTAGCCAAATTATCACTCAATATGAAGAGAAAATATATTTTTTAGACATGCAGGGACATATGTTTACCTTCCATGTATTTCTTTTTAATGAAGAAATACAAGGGAAGGAGAGAAGGAAGGGTCTGGAGATCTGGGAACAAAAGTAATCAATTAAAGAGGGAAATGCAGGCAGTCTCCAGAAGACTGACAACTGTGGGTCAGGACTAGAGAGGAATGATTTAAGGTGGAGCAGGAGGATAGGGGTCTTACTGATTCACATTCTGTTGTGTGTGGCCCTCATTTGTATTGCTGAAAATGGCTCATGACCATGTCAGCATTTCATCCAGCAGAAAGGAAAAGAAAAGAGGAGGACCTCTCATCAAGTATATGGTCCAGATGCTGCTCACATTATTTCTGCTCATATCTAATTGGCCAGAACTTAGCCATACATAGCTGAGCCTAATCACATCTAGCTGGAAGGGGAGCTCAGGCTCCGGACCATTTACTAAGTTATTTCATTTATTTTGCCTACTCTTGCTTAGCTTCCGAGTTTAGACAAGATAGGGCATGTTCAGGGTGGTATGGCTGTAGACAACTCTTTATTTTTTATTTTTATTTTTTTTTATTTTTCTGAAGTTAAAAGTGGTAGGCAGTCAGACAGACTCCTGCATGCGCCCAACCGGGATCCACCCGACATGCCCACCAGGGGCAATGCTCTGCCTATCTGGAGTCCTTGCTTTGTTGCAATGGGAGGCATTTTAGTGCCTGAGGTGAGTCCATGGAGCCGTCCTCAGCACTCAGGCCAACTTTTGCTCCAGTGAAGACTTGGCTGCAGAAGGGGAAGAGAGAGACAGAGAGGAAGGAGAGGGGGAAGGGTAGAGAAGCAGACAGGTGCTTTTCCTGTGTGCTGGGCCGGGAATCAAACCCAGAACTTCCACACACCGAGCCAACACTCTACTGCTGAGCCAACTAGCCAGGGCTGGCTGTAGACAACTCTTGAATATTATTTATTTAATGCTTACTATGTGCCAGACACTGACAAGTTCTTAACTTTTTTATCTTCTGAACAATCCGATGAAATGTTATTCTAACTTTGCCAATAAAATATAGGGACTCAGGCAGTTTAAATTATATTCCCAAAATCACACAGCTAGTAAGTAGAGGAGTCAGGACTAGAACTCACATCTCTCTGATTCTAGTGTTCATAATCTTCACTGCTAAACTATACTGCCTGCATCACCATTGTCAACCAATACAGTCATTCAGGCTCTGGACCACCAGAGCTGTCCTCTTGACTTGACAGCTGGGAGTATGCTGCACTCCTGCCCTGTATTATATTACTGGGAGCTGTGGTCTCCTGAATGGATACAGAGAGACATTGATGTGAGAGCTTCTTTATAGAATGGGGTGCTGAGGAGAGACTCTTAGCAATCTGGGATATAATTGCAGTTTCAAGTGTATAAATTTGGGATGGCTGGAAACCTCTTCCTATCTCTTATCTCTATATATGGAAGTGCTTTAGAAGTGACTCGGGTGCTAATTATTTCTCAGGTCCACTCATTTGCTTTTTATTTAGAGATAAATTGTTTTTTCCAAACTGGGGAATTTCTTTATTGATATTCTTTACTTAAATTGTTACAACTTCCAGTCTTTTTCTGTCTTCATGGGTCTTTTACTTGGAAGGCCAGGGAAGATGAGTCAGGCCCAGCTAGTTTGCTGCTGCCAGACTTAGAAACTGGCTCAGAGCCTGTCATGGTTCGCTGAGCTACGTTCTAGTTTCAGCAGACATAATTTGATATTGATATCAAAGAAAATTTTGTTTTTTAAAAGGAAAGGGAAAATGACAGTATTACTTAGTACATACTTAGATATGTGTGTGTTTGTGATTTTATGTGTATTTGCGTGTGTAGGTGAGCAAGTGTTTTAGTGGTTGGGAGAATGAAAAGGTATGATCGAAGGTGGCCTGGCAGAGATATTTTGAAGGGTGCCATGCTTGAAAGTGACCCCTCTGTCCTGGAGGACTTTGAGGATCAAGGTTATACCTCATTCCTCAAGTCAAATACTAACACTGATTAGAAAGCTGAGGCCATCCAAGATTTTATTCTAGGCCAAATTAACCTGAGTTAAAGAAATGTACTACTTGGGAGAAAGAGGTGAATCTGGTTTGAGAACAGCCTGTGGGTGTACAGTGGGATTTACCATGAGGTAAGTCTGCAGCCCAGGCAGGGTTGGGAGGGGCATAGGAAGGAGCCAGCGGAAAAGTGCAGACCTCAGGGCAGCAGAGAAGGGTTACGAATGAGAAGCAACTGTGTGAGGAGTCCTGGGAAGGGGTCTTTACATCTTGACGTTTTTTCTTTGGACTCTGAGAAAAGCCACGTTCACTATACAGTTCAGAGTTCTCTCCCATGCATAATTCTCTTTCATTCCTCCAACCTTTGAGTCAAGCTGAACACCCCAGTACGGCTGTGTGGGGTAGCATTAAAGTGAGAGTAAAGGGAAATGGGACTTTCCCCAGAGCTATACCAAAGGAACAAGCTCAGACTCAGGGCCTCAGGGGCATCCGGCTGTCCGGCCGGCCATTCTGGTACTCTGCTTGTCAGGGACAGCCCCTGATGGTGATCGAGACTGAGGAGCAGGAGGTCAGAAGGACTCGGAAAACTTATCCCTTCTCTTCCAATATAACAGAGGGAGGTGAGACTTTTAAGAGGGGAGGGAGAGGGCCCTGGCCAGTTGTCTCAGTGGTAGAGTGTCGGCCTAGCGTGCAGAAGTCCTGGGTTTGATTCCCGGCCAGGGCACACAGGAGAGGCGCCCATCTGCTTCTCCACCCCTCCCCCTCTCCTTCCTCTCTGTCTCTCTCTTCCCCTCCTGCAGCCGAGGCTCCATTGGAGCAAAGATGGCCCGGGCGCTGGGGATGGCTCTGTGGCCTCTGCCCCAGGCGCTAGAGTGGCTCTGGTCGTGGCAGAGCGACGCCCCGGAGGGGCAGAGCATCGCCCCCTGGTGGGCAGAGCGTTGCCCTGGTGGGCATGCCGGGTGGATCCTGGTCGGGCGCATGCGGGAGTCTGTCTGTCTCTCCCCGTTTCCAGCTTCAGAAAAATACAAAAAAAAAAAAAAAAAAAGGAGGGGGGGAGGGAGATGGTGAGAATATATTTTGATATAAAGTGCTTATTTTTTTGTTTGTTTGCATTGCCATAACTTTCTGACCAGTCTCCTAGTAAGATTAACAGAGAATAAATGGTTTCTTCAGAGAAATGGCTACCACAAAACCTTGCTTAGTTGTTACTTTTATCTACCTATATCCTATTAAAAAACAAACAAACAAATAAACTTTTTAAAGACATTTCCTATAAGGACATTTGTACGTAGAATAAATGCTCATATACTCTTTCACAAGAACAATACTGGTTAAAAACCAATATGCTTAGATTAGCATTTAGAGTGCAATTCAAAGATAACTATGTGTACAGAACATATACTGTGCCTGCTGAAAACTTGCCTGGAGAGAATGTGTAAATAATTTAATAGTCTTCAGTAGTACAGTCTGTGGAGCATCTGGAATCTCTTCTTTTTTGGACAGCACAATTTCAGGTTTGTTTTGCCATCTTTCCTGGATTTTTTTCCAAAGCACCCAATAAGGGACAACTTAAAATCTGAAATGTGCTTATCTTCCTGTTTTGTTTCACCCTTTTGACTTCCTTGGCATCAGATTATAGAAGGAATTTCATTGTCATCATCAAGACACACTGGTCCTATTGAGAACTCGTTCTCAGGGCTGACCTCTTATTGGTGCCCCACTGTCTGAAGAGTTACGTGGCTCCAATGAAGGTGATCTTGTGCTTTTTCTGGCTATAGCTGCTGCACAACAATGAGGTAATGGAAGTCTTAGAGTCATTTTATATCCTACTTTTCCATGTTCTCTGAGTCAAGAAATCTCTGGGTCCTGATTGAGATGGTTTTGCCTCCACTCTAAGGATCCAAATTATAGTTTTAAAGCATACCTCTGATGATGTGACTAAAGAGACTGGAAATTCGTGCCTGGTTGAAAGGAGAGCAGGTGTTGTTCTGACTAGGGAAATCCATATGCATGGTTGCGAAGGTTCTGACCTTGTCTATCACAGCTAATCTTGTGTGGGAGATAATGGCTAGGAGCCGTCAACAGTTCCCTTGTGGCCTTCCAGGTCAAGAGCTTTTCTGGACTGCGTTGTGAAGTGCTCCTGTTGTGAGCTGTGTACTTTCACAGTCTTGTTCAACTAAGAATCCAACGGACAGCCAGAGACTTTGAGAGTCACCTGCCCTCGTCCTCTTATCTTTAACCGGTGGAAAATTTGACTTGCATGGACAGAGAACATAGGAATGACTGTATCTTTTATAGAGTTGCCTGCTAGTTTAGATCCTGTGCAGCTGAAGATTTTGAGAGTTTGTATGCTCTCGTGATAAGGAAGATATTTGCAGAGTGATTCCACTGTAGAGTGACATGTTTCCAATTTGCAGGCCAATTAAGAGTCAGAGTGATAAATCAAAGACACACAGGTGTATTCATGATAGCCTTTGGAGCTTTTGGGGAAATTGGTACTATTGTTAATAGACAAACCTAAAATCTCTGTGGCATTGAACAATAAAAGCTGATTTTTCTCACACACACAAGGTCCAGGGGGATAGGAGGAGCTTTGTTACATGCAGTAATTCAAGAATTTAGACTTCTTCCATATTTTGAGGCAGACACCTTCAAATATGCTCTGATAATGTTATTGCATAATAGAAAGAGAGAGGGGACCAGAGCAGGATTGGCAAACTTTTTTTGTAAAAAGCGAGATAGTCAATATTTTGGTTTTCCAAGCCACATGGTTTTATTGAAACTACTCAAATAGGCCATTGTACCAGAAAAGCAACTGTAACTTTATCCTAATAAAATTTTATTTACAAATCATAGGGTGGGCTGGATTTAGCCATCCAGCTATTGTTTGCTGACCGCTAGACTAGTTTTGTGTAGAATTTCTTTATGATTCTGCCATAGAAGTAGCATATATTTCTTCTACTCAGTCTGTTGGCCAGAAGTGAGTCACATGGTCTGTTGGGAAAACAGCTGTGTTAGGTCTGCTCACTTGTCTTTTACCTGACTAGTGCGGGAACACGTGGCAGCGCCAGGTGTGTACAGTCAGGTTATGGTTGTTTGCCCTCAGGGTGGATTGCAGATTGCCTGCCTGCCCCTGTGAGGGGTTATATTTGCTTTTATTTGCTTTGCTGCTGTGAGAAGAGGTTTCTCCTGCCTGTTTGCGTGTCCACCGTTACGAGACTAAATTAAATGGGAACGGCCCAGTGCTTTCTGGCTCCTCATTTTCTCTATGGGCTGCCCGAGTCCAGTGTGAACCAGCCTGGCCTCAGCCACCAGCATCACATGGTCTTAACCTAAACGCAAGAGAGTTGAAAATGTAGTTTAGTTGGGTGCCCAGAAGAAGAGAAGAGGTATTATGGGCTCCAGCGTCTCTATTATACTCTTTAACAGCATAATGTAATTGTCTTTTCCAGAGAAAACAGAAGCTCCTAATGACTCGGTTTTATGGTCAGCATGTTAGATTATTTAAGTCATATATATTATATATTTCCTACTGTGGTTTTTGTTTGAAAACTACCACAGTCACAAAGGTCCAGGAATGGGTCATTTTGCAAGGTACACTGAGAATTTCATTGCCTTTGTGGGCTCGGTGCTGCTGTTTCAAAGGACCAAAAGAACATTGCTTATGATTACCAGGAACGAGTGAGTGCTGCCTCAGTCTATGTTGTGACTGGCTTTTCTCACTTAGCACAATGACTGAGAAGTTCACTTTACACCGCAAAGAAGTCCACACCACGGTGCCCACTGAGATGAGGCTGTGCCATTGAGGGAACACTCCCAGGCCCTGACCTAGAGAAATTAACTACAATTTATACCTGCCATAGAATCAGCTTTCAATGACAGAAGTGCCAGTCTCGGGTAGGGCATACTGTCTCTGACAGTGGAGGGACCGGAGTAAGATTCAGTGTGGATCCGAGGAGCACAGCTCTCCCCAAAGCGCCAGGCCCTCCTCACCACCAAGTACCCACAGGCAAACTCATGGAGAGAAGCAGCAGGAGGGGAGCCTCTGAGAAGCACTTTTATCCAAGAGAAACCGAGTAATATTCGGATGGTACTAGTTACACTACAGGATCAGACCTCAAATAAACAGACTAGACATGTTGGTTATTTTCTTCTTGCTAATCTGCTTGAGACAAAGGCTAATTAATTATAGACAAACCAAAATGTTTCATTTTCTCTGCACATCTGAATTGATTCATCAGTTAAATTTTTGCTATTCTGCTATACTGGTTAATGAATTCAAAGAAAATCTAAAAAGCATGTAAAAATTTTATTGAATTTCAAACTCTCAGTTAATTGGAAAATATTTGTATTTTCCAAATATATATATATATATATATTAACATCCACTTATCCTGAAAGAATCAATTATAGTAAGTAAAAAGCACTTTATCTTAACACTTGGTAGAGATGTAAATTGGATGTTCTTTAAGCATTATAATAATAACCTTCATAAGCTGACTTAGTAAACACATAATAGTTTAATTTACCTCAAAAATATAAATGTATCTATAAAAATAGGTTAAAAAATATGTTGTTATAGGAAAGTTGCTTCCTTTTTATGCAATTGACTGAATCACGGAAAAAGGCAAATCATGACATATTTGCCTGTTGTTCACATTGACTAATATCAGATGCCATTTTTCACATTTAAGCTTCCTGCCTATTCTGCATGGTATCCCTTTGTGCCTAAGATACAAATTTATCAGAAACAATTCGATAAATATTGAGGAGGGGGAAGTATTCTCATGTAAGGCGGAGGGGGAGCAACATTTGTTTCCGCTGTTTATAAGGAAATCTTCATTTCTTCCTCTCTCTCTACAGGGAGCACACAGCGTTGCTCCACTGTTTCTCACTGCCCTGCTCGCCCCTCTTCCCTCTGCTCTCATGGCTATGTTTGACTGAGAGGACGCTCTCTGGGCTCATCTGGGAACGCATGGGGCCAGCTAAGCCTCCCCATCAGCCTTGCTATTTCTGAGACAGGGCCCTTGTCTCGCTGGTAGCGGTAGCTGCCACCAAAGGCTGGAGAGAGGCTGGGCCCTGTGGAGAGGCTCTCCTGGGCTCCCTCTGCACACTGCAGCTGCCAACCACATTGGATTGTGCTTCAATACAATTCGAATCTTTAGCTGCCTGGAGTAGCCAGATAGCAGGCCCAGAGGCCCTTTCAAATCAGGGATTTTACTGTTATTTTCATCCATGGGAGGTGCTAGTCTTTCTCTGCCTCACAAAGACAAGCAAAACTGTACTTACACAGAGACGGGTGAGACACAAAGTTTTAAGGAGGAAGTTGAGCCAGATTCTCTTGTGGCAGAAAAAAAAAAAAATGAGAGCAGATCCCTGTGTATTGTTCGTTGTGCTAATCTGTTGTGCATTTTCAATTCTCAGGGACAAATTCAAGTGGAAATGATACAATAAATAAATGATGGGAAAATGTATATGCAGACACACCAATTTGTGTAACAAGCCCGTAGCCAGCTCACAGCGGACAATATGAATTACACGCCATGTGAATATTATTAGAGTCATTTCCTCTTCCTGTTGGATTAAATTGGATACTAGACAGATGGTTACAATGACTTAACCTTGCCAGGGCATCCGGATTAAGGTTAGCACTAATTCTACTCAGAGATGTTGAGGGGCAGTTCCACGGCATGGCCTGCAAAGAGCAGTGCTGCTCAGTGGTTATACCAGCAGAGGACCTATAGTGAGAATGAAATGAATAAACATGTGCAAAGAGCACTAAGCAGTATCTGGCACATAGCTGCTAGTCACAGTGTGGTCTGCAGACCAGCAACGTGAGCGTATTAGACATGCAGATTCCCAGGCCTGGTTTCAGAGCTACACCATCAAAATCTGAATTTCAACAAAATTCCTATTGACATGAACCGTGAGATGTGTGGCTATGTAAATGTTGGCTTTGGTAATTCAGGCTGGCTTTAATTAGCCCCGATGGTCAAGGTGAGCTGGACATTCCTGCTGATTGCCTTTCTGTTCCAGGCCTTGAGCCCCAAAAGAGACTTTGTCCTCTCTACACTGAGAGGCGCCTGTTTATCCTGAATTCTTGGTGGCCAATTAACTGTCCTCCTTTGAGCCTATGTCCAGTATCACCCTCAGCCTACCTCCTGACCTTGAATGTTCACTTTGCATCCGGATCCCGATGTTTCTGACCGTACCAGCCCCCGCCTCCATTAGTGCCTTTGCTTGTCAGCTGTATTGAGTGTCTTAAATCATATTCTGCGTGCTAATGCCATTGCAGTTTAGCTGGCAGGTTCTATGGCCAACTGTACTCCCTGAACAAAACAAAACAATGCAAAACAAACAAACAAAATAGTAGGAACATATTAGGAGGAATAAAAAAAAGAAGTTGGGGTTATTTAACACTTTCCTCCTAGGCTCCACACTGCACAGAAACATTTGGTTTTTATAGTTGGCTCCTAGAGGCAATTTGCTAACAGATTTTATTATAGCAGAGAAGAGAGCTAGAATGCAAAGGTCGACAAAGCAAAATTTGCTCTATTTATGGTATGGGTGTGACATTTGGACCTCTTCGCAGCCAATATTCTTTTGGCATTAGGAAGGAGTTCATCCCCGTACCTACGTGCATTATTTCACATCAAATTGTCTTCCGTAAAAAGAGGTTTGGAAACGGAGACCTTCCATAGGCATTCATGCCAAGCTTATCACAATTCCATGATGCTTGACCAGTAATGCAATGAGAATGGATGACACCCGGACGCCAGGGCCCGTGGTGTGCGCCGAGCTGAAGGAATATAATTGTATGTGAAATGGAGAGAGGAGATGTTTCAAGGGCGCGCTGGCACCTACCCTGAAGTAGCAGAGCAGCCCTGCGAGGGGCGGGAATTCACAGCGTAAGCTTTGCATCCGGGCACTGATCAAATTAGAAAAGAGGAGATGTTAGTTATTTGTAGACTGTGAGATTAATGTGTGCCCCATAAACCATGTCAATCATGGATTTCTAAGCTGCTTTGAAGGACTGCCCAGCCATCCATGATTACTGATTGCCTCCTCTGTGTATGGCATGAAGAAAGCAGCCAAGGGGCAGAAAGGAGAAGTATATCACTTAGATACTTTCTTCTAGAGAACTCACAGTCACATATCACGTGTGAGAAATGCATATAGGCTGGGGAAGGCCATTAAGACATGTCTGCCTGTATGACCCACAAGGCGGATCCTGGCATTGAAGGCTCCGTGATCCCTCTCCTGTGCTTGGGAATGTGCCTTCCGCTCACGTTCCGTCCCTTCTCCCAGAACCTGCTCCAAGGCTGTATCCTTGAAATAGAAATATGACATTGAGACTCTCTGGACTGGCTTTGAGACTGAACTCAGTTGAGTTCTCTATATAAACTTTTAAGATCTGGCGGGCAGGTGTGGAAAACGACTCGTCTGGCAGCCGCCCAAGACAACCCTCGTAAGTTCCCTGTTATTAAACCTGCCAGCTCCCAATCTGGAGTGGTCTGCCTCTGTTCCTCAGTCTCCTCCACACTCCTCTGACGGGGGGACGGTTTCTCATCACACCTGGAAAGCTCTTGGCTAGGGTTGTGAACCAACAATATGTGAATATGAAATGGAAGTAAACTTTTGCAAGGAGTAAGTTAATGGTCCCAAATGAGTCACAGCGAAGGTTACCTCCATCTAGTCCACAGGAGTCCGTGCTGCTTCAAGGAGGAAGGGGGACTGCAACTGTAACTTTGGAGGGTCCATTTATATTCGTGATGTGTTGCACTTCCAAAGGTGTAAACCCAGAAGCTGTGACCCAGCTGAAGCCTGGATGGGAAAAGAAGATGCATTTTACGGGCCCAATAAGTAATCATTTTTTGCCCTCCCAAGTCTAAACGTATTGAGAGAAAAAAACATAGGAGTCGGGACATGTGGAGAGGATATCGGTTTTATTACTGATAGAAGCTCAGTCGAAGGGCTGCGTTCATTTTAATGCTTGACTGCTGACATAGGCAGAATTAGCTGCCCAATCACTGGAAGAGCTGGTCAGCCACAGGCTGTGGTCCACAGAGACAGGGCCTTACCGCTTGGCAGAGGACAGATAAAATGCCATCTGCCTTCAGGCCGGCAACTGTAAAGAGAACCAGAAGGTGCCCTACCTCACTGGCTCATCACTTTTTCCAAAGTTCACTGATCAGAAAAGTAATTTCTCCTCTCTTGGGAATATTGTATCTCCCTTCTACATTCCGCCATCCATTTGCCCAATATTATCCACCAGACTTCATTCTATTTATTTTAAAATATTTTTAAAGACTTTATCTATTCATTTTTAGAGAGAGGAGAGAGAGAGATGGGGGAGGAGCAGGAAGCATCAACTCCCATACGTGGCTTGACCCAGCAAGCTCAGGGTTTCGAACTGGCGACCTCAGCGTTCCAGGTCAATGCTTTATCCACTGAGCTGCTACAAGTCAAGAAGTTCATTCTATTTTTATTGGACTCTGTAAGTTGATTTTTAGGCAACCAATCAAATGAACAAACAACACCATCACTTATCTTCAAATCTGTATATTTTTTGTGATGTCAGTCTGTATATATTATATATTGAGTGTACATATACTATAGTTTTTTATTGTTAAACTATTTTTTCTGTGTTTGATACAGTATTTAACTATAAAGGCTTTTAGACTAGACTATAGTAACTTGAAAACTGTAGCCACTTTCCCTGACCAATAAATATGTTACATACTAATAATAATATGGTTATTGTCCCAAGGATCTTGATATAGACAATTGCTGGAGAGCTCCTTTTCCACCATCCTGATTAAAGAGACTCTGCATGATAAGAGAAGACAAGGCTTAGGAGAAAGAAGAAAACTGCAGTGTTTTGACTGTTATATAGAAGGCTAATGAGATTTACTCTGAATGGCTTACTGCATGTAACTAAGACCAAAGGTTAGAAGTCATGTGGAGATATTTTACATGCACATACAAGAAAATTTTTCAACAGTGTGAACCACTTAAATATTGAAGAGGGCTGTCGTGGGAGATTGTGAATTTCCTATCTGTAGAAATTTACAAATCATATGACAAGGATATTTTTTTAGAGGTTATTTTAAGTAGCACATGGCTGGTTGGCTAGATCAGAAGCTTCTAAAACCTGTTTAAAACTAGTGGCTCACTAGCTATGTTAGATTAACCCAGGGAGTGTGTAAACTATAAAGATTTCTGGATAGAGATTCTGGTTCAGTGAGCTTTGGAAGAGCCGCATTATGTACATCATAGCTTCCCGATGGGTGTTATGTTGTGCCATGACTAGGCTTTTTTGGGGGGTCACCAAGACCACCTTTGGGTTCATGACTCACTAGAAAGACCCACAGGATTCAGAAAAGCTATTATACTCATGGTTGTGATCTATTGTGAAAGGATACAGTTAACAACCACAAATGCAAAAAGGTGCATAGGTCAAAGTCCTGGAGTAACCAGGTGAAAGTGTCCCCACTCAGTGCAATTGCTTGGACAGAGATCTATTTAATTCTCCCAGCAGCAATGTGTGACATGTGCAAAGTATTGCCAACCAGGTAGTCTCACCTAAGCTTTAGTGTCCAGGGTTTTTACTGGGGGTCAGTGAAGCATTCAGCATCTGAGTGATTGACCTTAGTTATTCAGTCTCCAGCCCCCTGAGATCAAAATGATACAGCATGGTCCAGGGCCTCATGCATACAGAATCATTCACATCATTTGGGATATTCCAAGTGCTCTGAGGTTATCAACCATAACCAGTCAAAGGCCAGTCCTTACTTTGGAAAGCTTAGCATTGAGCAATCTTGACCTGAGTTAAACCTTGACTTTACAGGGCTGAGGATGTGGATTGATATATTGATCCCTTTGGTCCTCAGGAGGTCAGTGACCCCTGGCCAGGTGCTATACTATAGCTTGATCAGCCTCTTTGGAATTCCTTAGGGCCTAATACAAGTGGGTTAGGAGGTTGGAAGAGTTGAAAAGCACTGATAGATATGTAAATAATACCCCAGGTGATTCTGAGAAACAATAAAGCTTGGGATATTTAGGACTAGATGATTAAGGATTTTTAAACCACTGCTTCTATGATTCTTGGAACTAATGTTCCTTGCAGATGCCTAAGTGTTTTTCTCTTACTCTGGATCCTTATTTGATTAAGTTTAGTTTCCGACCAAAGAAAAGGAATTTTGGAGAAGTATTTACAACAAACACAATGGCCTTTTGAGGATGAGAAAGAAACACGAGATGTACCCTAACTGCATCCCCAGAGGAGGAGATGTTGGGAAACCCTCAGTTTAAACAGTACTACTTATGTTAACAGGGAGTTTGAAGGGAGGGTTCTCGGATAGGCTTTCACAAAGACCTCAGAACATTGAAAAATGATGCAGTAAAGGATGTGTAACAAACTGTTGAACAAGGTATTTTCAATTTTGTGGGATTTCTATTTTGTGGGAAATATAGCACGTTACCTGTTTTTCTAGGTCCCAGTTGTCTTATTAGCTAAATGAATTAAATGAAACTATGTTTGCATGACTGTAGTGCTAAATACAAAAAAATATTTTTGAGAAATTTGCAAATATAAATGTTAAATAATTACCAGATTCAAATTTTTCAGTCTTTAAAGCTAGTTTATAGCAGATATCTGCCCACAGAGGTTGAATATGTTCTAGAAATGAATTAATTTGCATTTTAGTGTCAGCTTTCTTCTTTGTAATTTGCTACCATCTATAGCTCTCCAATTTTGTTCCTGACACGTTATTATTCTTTCCTGGCATCTAACACATCTTTCTTTCCTGAGTCTCTCCCCTTCTCTCTGACATTTTCTTGTTCTCCTTTTTGGAATCTCTACTTTTGCCTGGCCCTTGTGTATATGATAGTTGTGTTCCAAATATATTTATAGGGTCCTATGTTCAATGCCTTATCTTTTCCTTTTATGCTTATTCCTTTAGAAATATAATTAAATATTTATTGAGTGCCTATTACATTTCTGACAGTATGCAAGGCACTGGAAAAAAGTCGTAAAAAGTAAAGACCCTGGCCTCAAAGACTTGAACTTCTCAGAAATTTGACAGTCACATCAGTTTCTTGACTCTGCAGTCCCAGTCCCAAATGGTACAGTGAGCAAATCTGCTTGGAAGTCCTGTAGGTAATGCACACCCGTATGGAAAAATGCTGAACTCATTTTCTTTCCCTGTAAACCTACTCTTTGTGTTCCTTCTCTCTATTAAATGGCATTATCCCACACTTCCATATCAGTAAGTTCGCCTCTCTCTGTGTATCTATTCAGTTGTCAATTCTTGTTTGGTCTTCCTCTGAAATGTCTCTCAGGTCCATTTCCCTTTCTTAGCTGAGGTCCCCATTGGCCATCACTGGCTCAGTTATAGCAGCCTCTTAGCTGTGTCCATGCTTCCAGGTTATCCCATGACCTCAGAGTTGTCTGTCAACTCATGCTACTCACACTTCTGTGCATCTTGTTTTGCTTGCTTTCATGTGGCCCACAGTCCTTCCATATGCAAGCCACCATTTTACACATGCACTCATGTCCTAGCAGCATTGTACTAGACAGAATTCCCTGCACAAGCTTATGTCTTGCCATATTTTGCTGCCTCTTTTTACTCCCGAGACTGAGATTTCCTTTTTCTCCATCTTTGCTTAGTGGACTTAAGATTGAAGGCTTAGATCAGGGGTCCCCAAACTACGGCCTGCAGGCCGCATGCGGCCCCCTGAGGCCATTTATCCGGCCCCTGCCGCACTTCCGGAAGGGGCACCTCTTTCATTGGTGGTCAGTAAGAGCACTGTATGTGGTGACGCTGCGGCTCACGTACAGTACCACTTCCAGTGATGCGGGGCGCAGGCGTCACGGCTCCGGAAGCACGTCATATCACTTGTTACGGCTAGCAGTGACAAATATGGAACTGGACATTGACCATCTCATTAGCCAAAAGCAGGCCCATAGTTCCCATTGAAATACTGGTTAGTTTGTTGACTTAAATTTACTTGTTCTTTATTTTAAATATTGTGTTTGTTCCCGTTTTGTTTTTCTACTTTAAAATAAGATATGTGCAGTGTGCATAAGGATTTGTTCATAGTTTTTTTATAGTCCGGCCCTCCAACGGTCTGAGGGACAGTGAACTGGCCCCCTGTGTAAAAAGTTTGGGGACCCCTGACTTAGATTCTTCTTCTGTGAAGAGCCTTCATCTATGAAACTGTCTCCTGTTGCCCAAGGAGCTGTCTCCATATCTCCTGATTCTTCCTATTTCTCTTGTAACACTTTTCACATGGTTTTTCTGTTCCCAGAAAGTGTTCAAAGTCTGGAACAGAGTAGGTAGTCAGATAGTCAGTTCTTTTATTATTATTTTCTTTTAGTGGCTGCTGAATAAGCCAAATGCAATTTATCACACATTTATATCTAAGGCTCTGTCTCTAAATGATCCTTAACAACTTATTTTAGCCTAAGAAAAAGACTGGACTTGTAAACAGTTGATGTATGTAATTGATATAAGTGCAATTGTGAAATGTAACCTTTGACTTGCTGAGTTTCCATTTAGCTGGGAATTACATTAGTACAAAAAGAAAATTCATTGTTTTCCATATTTGTAGGCTTCTTTTTCCTTAAAATGTATCTTGAGAAGTTGCACCTGAAAAATTAAGGAAGTCCAGTTGTATCACCTCTTTTCAGCATTTGAGTTAAAGGAACTGAAAACATTTTGAGATTTTACAAAGCAGAATTGGTTTAGATCTATGCCTACATTGTTCTTAATGTTTACTTTACACTTTAATGAAGAATATGCTGAATAATAATATGATTTTCTTAGAGGTTATTTCCATAAGTTATTGAGAATATAATTGGGAAGACATATAGTTAATTGTACTTACTCTGTTTATATGTTTATTCATGAGCTGGTTATACAACCTATTATCACCATTTTTCATGGTAGTATTATTTAGTCCAGTTATTATGTGAAACTTTGGGTTTTCCTTTAAGTTTTAGGTATTCTAGGGTAATGCATGGTAAGTTAATTATTGCTGCAGTCTGCTGCAGAAGTATGTTCGGACTAATCTGATTGTCTCCACAGGGTGCATTTTGTAGATACACTTCAACTCATTTACAGCTCAGAATGATATGAGAGTGGGGGACAATAAAGATTAATAATGCTATTGGTGTGGTGTTAGGCTGCCCATGGGTATTTTCGTAGATTCTTCTCGGACTTAATATTATTTTCAAGGGATTTTTGCTACGGTGTTTAATCTAAGATTGTTAACAGACAGAGCAAAAAAAGAGTTAGAATTCCCTTTGACTAAACATTTAAATAAAATTACTCGGAATACAGTAAAAAAGGGGGGGGCAATGAAAAGTGGAGAAAATATTAAACTGACTTCAAACTTTAACTGTTTTTAGTGAAGTGGGTAGTACCATAGGAATCTACCAGAATGGTACTATTAAAACTAAGTTTGCAATATCTTTTTCCCTAAACAAATGCATACTATGTTATGACACTTCAGTTAATACTATTTTAATGATTGCATAATTTGTGAGACAAATCAAATGCAGATCTGCAGTGATCAGAGAAGTGGTCCACCCTCTGGCAGCTTCAATTGTTGTGGCTGCGTGGACACCCCAGCTGATTTTACCGCCCTTTGTCTTTCCTGACTTGGTCCCGTCTGCTGAAGTCTACATAACTCCTCCCTCAGTCATTAAGGCTCATAGCAGGTGTGCCTGACTTCAGGATGTTACATCACCCTGAGGCCGGGCTAGGTGCCTGTGTACTGCATGTTTCTATCACTAATTCTTCATTCCATGTTTATAGTTATCTGTTCCTGTGTCAGTTTCCACCATTAGACTATGAGCCCCTTGAGATCAGAGGCTGTTCTTGACTCATCTATGCCCAGCACTCTGTCTTCAGTGGAGTAGTAGTAAATAAACACCATGTGAGTGTTTGTGTAATGAATAAATGAAACCAACTCTCAGGACTAGAATTTTCATTGCTGTGCAGCACCACAAAAAGCTCTTATTTTGAAAAACTGGATCACATATAATATCACCTATATTTTATGAGCATATATGAATCACTGTATTAAACTACTGTGTTTAATCTAGTTCTAAAGTAAAGGCAATAGCTTTGCCCTCCAGTTATTTAAAGGGTATATTCTTAAAACAGAAAGTGGAGGTGTATTAAAAAGTATAGAGAAAGTCATAAGTGTAAATTACTTCCCAATATAATCTTGGGTTCATATTTAATAAAGATAAGTTACTCTATCAACAATTACTCCATGTGTGGGGATATTTGTACATAAATCACTCAGTTTGGCTTGGCTCTAACACTGATGGGACATAATTGATCTTTAATTTTTATGAAGAATCACAGACTGTGAAATTAAAAGCGGTTATATTGTCTGATTTTACCTTTCCATCAAGCAGACACCTGTTTTCTTGGTAGTGGAAACCTTGTTTTATATGTATTATTGACCAGTTCATCAATTAACTCTGTCTCACAATAATTAACATCATGTTATTTTCTACTTTGTATCCGGAAAGTATACTAGAACTTTCTAACCTGATACACAGCCAGCTAGGGTTTTTTTTCTCACCCCCTAAAAATGTTCATAGCAGGCATTAAAGTCTACGCATTATGTTTTCTGGCTCATGATTTAATAAACCAGTTTGTCATTTCAACTTTTGTATTGCATAATGTTGCTGTGAGTGATGAGAGTTGGAATGTCCAGTGAGCCAGTTTTGTTCTTTCGTCAATTTATAATATAACACTGTCCCTTTAAATTTTACTTTCTTTTCTTTTATCTTTTAAATTTCTTTGATTATTTTTTTAAGAAACTTTTTATTTTCCATCAACCTTATTTTCATCTTCCATTTGAGAGTCTGAGGAAGGGCAGCTTAAGACCACTCTGATGGTTCCTAGGCACTCAGTAGCCCGAGCCGTGAGGGCCGTGGACCAGTCTTCCGTCGGGAACCGCTCTATGTAGACACATAAGGCACCTACCCCTCCAGATCAGTCTGTGACTTTGAGCTGAGGAGCAGCCAGTTCAGAAACTAGCACGGTCCATTCCCCCTGAAATCCCTCGTTGATCACAGCCTTTTCAGAACTTGTCTGCTCTTCTTTTTCAGTCTCTTCAGGATCTGTGTGGAGGTAGAGATCAGGCGTGACCTCTGATGGATGCTCATGAGAGATGGTACCACATATGCTCAGACCCACTGAGTGAGCTGGGCCAGCATCCAGCACCTCAGAGTGAGCCACTGAGTGAGCTCCCTGGTGTTGCATAGGATGGCAATGTCCACATAGCACAGAAGGGAGTCTGTGTTACATAGAGCGGTGCTGGGCAGGTTAATCCAAAATACCTCTGTGAGAGACTGGTGGTCAGCCTGCCATCAGTGACCACCGGAAGCTGTGGCTTCTGGAGGGCTGCCTGGACCTGGTAGCGAAGATTCCAGGAGTGAAGAGGCCAACAATAGGAGTGGCTTCAGTGGTAGCAGCGAACTTCAGCACCGCTCGCTGGTCAGTATTCCTGAAGGATATGACACGACAGCAGGCTTTTAATGGCAAATGACAGAAGCTGGCAGTAGAAGCCTTTCCCAGGTTCTTTTCAGATATATGATGTAGATGCCATAACTTTTCTTTTTGCATATGGAAGTCAAAGTTGGTACTACCTAAGTAGGTTCCTAATGTAAGAAATTTAAGGACATCCTACTCTTATATTTACAGGACATCCATGGCTCTGGACATTGGGAAAGTTTCCTTTTAGGTTATGATGGGAACCCAGAACAACATCATATGGGCCCCTCTTTGATAGCATGGAAAGATTTTACTTGCTGATTATTCATAACTATTGTCATTATCTTTGGAAAGAGAATAGTTAGGATAAACTGGATAGTGCACGAAAGTTAAAGCTTGCATTGAAACTGGAAGTATTATGGGTCTATGTGTTTGTCTCCTCCATAAAAATTCATGCTCCTTTAGGACATCCATATTAGTTTCTTAGTGCTGCTGTAACAAATTACCACAAATTTATTGTCTTAAAACAGCACAAATCTCCTGTCTTACAGCACTGGAGGTCAGAAGTCCAAAATGAGTGTCATAGGTGTTGACAGGATTCCTTTTAGAGGCTTTATGGAAAAGTCTATTTTGTTATCTTTTCTAGACTCTTGAGGTTGCCTATATTCCTTGGCTTATGACCCATTCCTTCATCTTCAGAATCAGCAATCACATCACTCTGACTTCTACTTTGATTACATTGAGTCCACACAGATAATCCAAGACAATCCCCCTACATTAAGGAGGTCCCCGAGATCACCCTCAGACTTTGCTAAGAGGACAGATCTCAGCACATAGTCATATAGCCATGATTTAGTAAGGTGAAAAAATACAAAGCAAAGCCAACCAAAGGAAAAGGCACATGGCACAAAGTCTAGGGGAAACCAGGTGCAGGCTTTCCAAGGTCTTTTCACGGTGTAGTAAACAGAACATGCTTAATTCTTCCAGCAATGATTTGTGACAACACATATAAAATGTTGCTGCTAACCAGAGAAGCTCATTCAAGTCCCAGCGTCCAGTGTTTTTACTGGAGTTGGTCTTGTAAGCATCCTTTGCGCGTCTTGTACCCAAACTTCAGACTCCAAAGAAGAAAGCAGGTGTTTACCATAAACCATATTGTTTGAACAAAACTTTTAGGCACAGTGAGTGGCTCTTATCAGTTGATGGTGGCAACCATATAAAATATAGATTCCCAGATGCTAGCCAAGGGCTAATTTTTCAAGATGGTCTTTTCAAGGATAGCAATTTAGGATTGCTCTGTTAACTTTTCTGTATACCATGTAAGGCAATGTATTTGAAGGCTTAAGGGATTAGGATGTGGACATGTTTGGAGGTTTTATTATTCTGCCTACAGCATGTTTATTTTATTTAGTTTTATTTTCACAGCTCTAGCCCAGTGCCTTACATATAGTGAGTATACGGGAAATGCTTCTTTGTTCATTGACCTGAGGATCATGATCTGGCATACTCCCTATAGCTCTGTCTTAGTCAATGGCATTACCATCCATCCGGTACCTAAATAGAAAATCTATTTTGACTCTTCCCTTTTTCTTGCCCTCCACATGCAATCAATCACCAAGTCCTATTGATTCTACTCTCGAGATGTCTCTTGATTCCACCCCACTCCCCCAGGTCCACTCCCCCTGCTGTAGTCTGGGCTACCAGAACTTCTCGACTATCTTTGTCTATAACCTCTAGGCTTGTTTCAGTCGTCTAGTTTTGCTTCTCTTCAATCTATTCTCCAGATAGACGCAAGTGTGTTCTTTAAGGAACACAAACTAATTGTGTTACTGCTCTATTAAAACCCTTCATAGCCCCTGTCTACTTCTCCAGACTCAATTTTTATCCCCGCTGGCCTTGCACATCATACAGCTCACAGTTACATTGAATTTCTCTCGTTTCCTAAGTGGAACATGCTCCTTCCTTACCTTTAGGATTTTATATGAGTTTGTTCCTTTGTAGCAAATACTTTCACCCTTCTTTGCCAAGTTAATTCCAATCACCCTTCACTTGAGTTTCAGTGAAAACATTTCTTCCTCAAGGAGAACTTACCAGGCATCTAAACAGGTCAGGCCCCTCTGTTTCCTGGTCCTGTGTACTCTGTGCCTTACCTAGCTTTACCTATCCCAAACATTATTATTTTGTTTATTTTCCCTGATAAATTATAATCTCCATTTTGGTAGAGACTCTGTTTTATTTTCCACTGTATTACTAATACCTAGCACATGGAATTGGATATAGTAAGTTTTCAGTTAATATTTCCTAAAGGAGTGACTAAACTAGTGCTGAAAGCTTTTACAAATGACTGCATGGTTGCTTTGGAAAACAGTCTGGCAGTGCCTCAAAAGGTCAAACATAAGAGTTACTATATAACCCAGCAATTTCACTCCCAAGAGAAATGAAAACAAAACCCACATAAAATTCATAGCAGGATATCATTATCATAATAGCCCCAAAGTGGAAACAACACAAATCCCCATTAACTGGTGAAATAAAGAAAACATGGTCTATTCATACAGTGGAATATTATTTGTCAATAGAAAAGAATAAAGTAGTGATACATGCTACAATGTGGATGAACCTTAAAAGCATGCTAAGTGAAAGAAACCAGTCAGAAAAGATCATATATTGTATGATTTATGTGAAATGTCCAGCATAGACTAATTTACATAAAAAAAGGTAAGTCAGTGATTGTCTACAATGGAGAAGTTGGAAAGAAATGGGAATGATTGCTAATGATTGTGGGTGTTTCATTTTGAGGTGATAAAAATGTTCTAAAATTGATTATGGTGATGGTTGCACAATTCTATGAATATACTAAACTCCATTGAATTATATATTTTAAAGTTGTGAATTATACAGTATGTAAATAGATTATATGTCAGTAAAACTATTATTATAAAAAAATGATTGAAGCCTGACCAGGTGGTGGCACAATGGATAGAACATTGGGCTGGGTTGCAGAGGACCCAAGTTCAAAACCCCGAGGTAGCTAGCTTGAGTGCAGGCTAATTTGGCTTGAGCATAGGCTTACCAGCTTGAATGCGAGGTCTCTGGCTTGAATGTGGGATCATAGACATGACCCCATGGTCTCTGGCTTGAACTCAAAGGTTGCTGGCTTGAAGCCCAAGGTTTCTGGCTTGAGCAAGGGGTCACTCATTCTGCTGTAACCCCCCAGTCAAGGCACATATGAGAAAGCAATCAATGAACAACTAAGGAGTCGCAATGAAGAATTGATGCTTCTCATCTCTCTCCCTTCCTGTCTGTCCCTATCTGTCCCTCTCTCTGTCTCTCTCACTGTCTCTGTCACACACACAAAAAATTAAAAACTTACCATTGCATCATTCAACTCTGAGAGACCACTAATGGTGATTTGCCTAATCTAGACTAAGAAGAACACTGACCTCAAAAAATACTTGGGTGAGTCAATCAATAACTTATCTATTGACTGGAATGTCTGGCCAGTTAGTAACTTGATCGTGAAAGTGCTTTTTCTTATGACAACCATTGTACTTTGATATACAACAGAAGAGCTTTATGCATATTTTGTCACATGAAATATTTAAAAAGAAGTGAAATTAGGATTGAGAGTCAGTAAAGTTAATTTTTATTGATTCATCAAGGACACTCAAGTAAAAGAACACCTCCCCCAACACTCACACACATACACACACATACACCTATACACGCTAGGTACAGAAGAATGCAAGGACTGATTCAGGCAAAGGTGCCAGTAGTTCAACCCATTAACTCATATTTTCTACTGTAAATGCTATATCAACCATAGGAAAAATGCAAATGGTTGATTCTTATTATTGTGAAAATAGTTTTGAACTGATAAGGACCTTGAGGACCCCTGGTAGGTAGACTGCATTGCC
This sequence comes from Saccopteryx leptura, assembly GCF_036850995.1. Taxonomy (NCBI): domain Eukaryota; kingdom Metazoa; phylum Chordata; class Mammalia; order Chiroptera; family Emballonuridae; genus Saccopteryx; species Saccopteryx leptura. The sequence goes on along the minus strand of NC_089503.1, from coordinate 363,148,488 downwards.
CACTCGTGTAGGCCACACTTTGAGAACTGCTGTCCTACATGATATATAAAATCACGGAAAGGCTTAATAACAAGTATCCAGAATGTGTTTACAGAGTTCCCTAGTACTGAGTTGTGTCCAGTGGTCCTTACTTCTAGGGTTGATAATCATCTTAATGAAGTTGGAAATGTTGGGGTTAAGTTTCTCCTTCGTGTGGTACACTTCTAATTATGGGAAGAGCATTGCTAGCTTTTCGCTGTCGGAGGATGCTTAATAGAAATCATTTCAACCTTGTTTTATCTCAAGTTTCCATGCTTTTTTTCCTTTTTGCTCTCTTATCTAGAATAGCAAAGAAGCCTAGGAGGTAGAGATAGAGTTAGGACCTTTGTGATAAGTAACCTTTTATGGCTTAAGAAATTCACAAAACTCTTTTCTGAGTATCTTTTCTGGATGCCTACATTTTGTATGGATTAAAACACTCTGGCTGCTTTACATCTGGGAATTGAGAAGCCAGCCACCAAATTCTTGATTTGAGTTTAAAAGATGATAATTCAGAGCTTAGTTGTGGGCATAGTGAACATGAATAATTCTCCCTGCAGTGATAGAAGGGAGAAGCTACCAAACCATTCTGTAATTTGCACTTAGGTTTTTAAATTGAGCTCCCATAATTTTTGACAACACTATAATATGTTAGGGACAGGTTAGAGTTTTGTATTGTGTTAACATTGCCTTTGTTTAGCTTGTTCCAACACCTTTCTTTGGGAAACACTAAAATTCATCTTTGTATTGTAGATTTCTCAGCGTGGCCAGGTGGCATTTTAAGAGCCTAATGAGAAAGATGACTTGGTTCCAAGTGGCAATGTCAAAAGACACATTGCAGCTGCCCTGTCTCGGAGGTCTGGAACGAGACCGACATTCTCAATTACTGCCCAGTGTTACATTGTCACTACTGCCTTCTCAGCATCCACCTTCTTCAAGCAGTATTCACGCCTTCTCTTCATCTGTTCGAGTGGGTGCTTTGGCATGAAGATTGCTGTGCTTTATCTCCCTAATGCATCTTGCTGTCTTTGGCACATTTGTTTGTTGGTGGTGGTGCCAGGGCTCAGCTGTTACATGACAGGCTATGATAGAGTGAATAAATTGTAGTTGGTTTTTCCTCTTGAAATACTCATCAGACTTTGTACTTCTCCTTTAAAGATGAAGGCTGCTTCTTAATAGTTACCATCCGGAAGAAGAAAAAAATGTCACAAGAAATTTATACCATTTTCACATTTGCTCATGTTGGATGAATTGTAAGGAGAAAAGTCTTGATTTTTTCATAGTATTCATTTAGATGTGGAAAAAATTCAGATTTTCTAGAAATCTCACTTTATGGGAATAAAGTGTTAAGAGTATATTGATTTGGCCAAAGCTTTTATATATATATTTAGAGAGAGAGAGAGAGAGAGAGAGAATGTCATTACTTCTAGCCTTCCTCTATACCAGAGTGTCAGGAGCCCTCAAAGGAGTACATTTTGGGAGTCCAGGAGATTGCTTTTCACTTCAATGTTATTTGAAATTTTCTGTGGATGGTGAATCTAAAAGCCTTCAGGTCAAGGTTGAGGATTTGTGATATAAACATTCTTGACCTTGCTTCCTATAAAACCACAACTTAATACTGCTGGCACTCATTACCACAGGGTAACTATCAGAATCCAGATGAAGCAGAGTCATAAATTTAGAAAGTTGAATGTTCCCTGTTTTTTATTTTTATTTATTTATTTTGTGTGTGTGTGTGTGTATGACAGAGAGAGAGAGAGAGAGAGAGAGAGAGAGAGAGAGACAAATAGGGACAGACAGACAGGAAGGGAGAGAGATGAGAAGCATCAATTATTTGTTGTGGCACCTTAGTTGTTCATTGATTGCTTTCTCATATATGCTTTGACTGGGGGGACTACAGCAGAGTGAGTGACCCCTTGCTTGAGCCAGCGACCTTGGGTTCAAGCTGGTGAGCTGTGATCAAACCAGATGAGCCTGCACTCAAGCTGGCGACTTTGAGGATTTGAACCTGGGTCCTCTGTGTCCCAGTCAGATGCTCTATCCACTGCACCACCACCTAATCAAGAATGTTCCCTGGTTTTGAACAATTAAGTTAAACCTTTTTCTCTTGCTAATGTTATTTAAATCTAAAGCCATTCCAAGTTAAAAACTATCATAAGAAAACTCCAACTCTGTAAAGTTTTTAGAATGATGTTGAAGATATGACTGACTCTAATTTGCAGTTTTAAAAAAAAATAACAAAGGGAAAAACCAGACCACATTTATGTGTTATTTTTGTCTGTGGTTCACATTTTCAGAGGAAGCCTCCACAGCATTGTGCAGACAGGGGTATGCCGAAGCTTCTTGAGGTCAGTGGCTCCTCTTATCTGTACTAAAGATCAAAATGAGCAATTTTACCAGTTAAAAGACCTTGAACAAAGTCACCTCCTCATGCCTTAGTTTCTTCAGATGTCAAATGAGGATAAGAATAGTGCTATTTCAGAAAGTTGTATAAGTATTAGATGAGTAAACATAATAAAGCACTAGAATAATGCTTGACACATAATAAACACAATCTAATTGTTAGTTTTTGTTGTATTATATAATGATTATATAATTGTAATTGAGATGATGCCAAATGTCCCCCTCCCCCCCAGAAAAGAGAAAGAAGGAGAAAGAGGGAAGGCAAGAGAAAGAGAGGGTCTTCTTCCTGATTGGGAAGGGGAGAGAAGTCGGCAGACCACAGCGGGTGTGTCCCCTGGCACTCTGAATGGTTGGAGAGTCTCCTGGAAGAAGAGGAAGACCACATGGTTCTCACAGAGGCTTCAGTTTGGGCGCAGGGCCTTGTCCATGACTTCTGTGTCCCACTGAAGGTATGGTTCTAGTCAGGCCTCAGCAGTACTTAGTGAAGATGGATGAGCTAAGACTGGGGGCCAAGGGGATCTCTTTCTATCCCTGGTGCTAAAACACACAACCTCTGTGCATTATGGAAGGAGGGAAACTTAGGCTGGGTATTTGGAGCTGGATTTAGTTTATGTGAAGATAGTAAAGAAATTCAATGTATTCTCTGCACCTGGATTGTGGACTGAGATTTATACCCTCTACATTAATTGGTTCTTGTAACGATATTATTTATAGATGAGTTCTTTGCACATTTCACATATGTCCTGAAGCATATTATGTCTTTGATGGCAGGGACCGTTTAAAAATATGTCAGCATCCTCCACTGTACCTGGAATATCTCTCTCTGTACCCAGAGAGTGTTTAGCCTATTGATGTGAGGTCCAGAGCCTCCAGACAGTGGTTCTCATCTGGTGTGCTAGGTATATCCCATCACTAAACTACATGACACAACATTTTTATCAATGTATAACATTTTGTCTTTGCTATGATTCAATACTGTCACTTGGAGCCTGTTGAGATGTATTGTGGAGTGAATGGGTGGCATGATGCAGTTTAGTCAATGTGAAACTGGCATTAAGGAAAGAGCATATGCTTACACATATGGGACCTGTGAAGGTGTAAGAGGATAAGTTCTGACCAGGAGGCACTGTCCCTCTAGAAAGGCTACAAGGGAATGATTAAAGTCATACTAGGGAAGCTTTTTGGAAACTGTGCGTTATTATTACATTGTGGTAGTGATTTGTGTTATTGTTAATGACTTTGATGATAATGATTTTGGTATTTCCCTTCAAGTATATTGCCAAATTTCTAGAATTCAAGAGTGTGATAAATTCCAAAAGGTTGAGAACTAGTGCTTTGGGAGAATTATGTCTTAAAAAAATGGTGTGAGGCACTTGAATGGTAGGTCTTGATTCTTTCAATATCATCCTGTTGGATCAAAAAGAGCAATTCAACTTGATTCACTAAACATTTCCTGTGTATTGTCCGGTGGTCAAGCAGACTCTAAGCAGCGGGGACCACTGCAGTTGCTAGGTCGACTTGCCACAGTTGCACAGATTCCTTCAGTAAAGAGACAAGCCCAAATGTATTGAGACACTTGATGCATGAGCTGCATGTTTACATCAGTTTCCCTTGTGCCCAAATTGTGTGGGTGGTCAGATGTGGGCCCAGGTGAGAACTCCACACACAGAGGAATATGTTACAGATGAGGAACCCTGAACTGAGGAAGCCCCTAAACTTACGGGGTGTGGGCAAACCGGTCCTATCTTTGTCCTGAAGAAAGACGTTATTTTTATTACTTTGTAATGCAAGCAAGTCTCTAAGGAAAGCAGGGAGATTTTATTATCCTAGAGTGAGTAAATAAATATGTTCTCTGACTAGGCTTCTGTGGCTGTTTACGATGCTAACTTCTCCAAATACAGCTGTTGCTGCTCAGTCATCTGCACACAACGTACTGGGTTGAGCACAGTGGAGGAAGCAGTGGAGACAATCAGATCTGGATTGGAGTTTGAGTTCTGCTACTTTACTAGCTGGGTCTTCCTGGAGAAGTTATTTACCATCCTTGTAAAATTTTTTTTTCCTTCTAGAGCTACTTAAAAACAAATTAGATGCTGTAAAGCAGCTAGTACTGTACTTAGCACAGTAACACATTGTGAAAGTTAGGACTGCATTAGCTCAAGTGTATCCGAGCACTTAATCAGCTATAGCTGAGAAGATTAAGGAGGTTTTTTCCTCACACAGACAAAAAGAAAAAAAAAAGGCAAGAGATAGACACCCTAGAACTGGTTCTGCTTGTCACCAATGTTGCCAGTGACAGCTTGCTGTCTTCACATTGCTCTGCCTTAGCACGTGGCTCCTGTTATGGTAACGAATGCTGTTCCTCTAGGCCTAGAAAGAAGGTGGCAGGTCTGGAAAACCTTCTACTTGCAAACTCTGCATCTTTATTCTGGAGGAAATGCCCTTCTTAGGGACTTTCTCTGTATACTAATTGGCAGGTTCTGGGTTACATGGCCACTCTTAGCTGGGGGATTGGATATTTTTAGTTGACTACACAGTTGCCCCAAACGAAACTGAAGTTCTGTTGGAAAGGAAGGTAGAACGGATATTGGTGGCCGACTGGCAGTGTCTGCCGCAGACAACCGTGTGGTTCAAGCTGTTCGCATTCTGATATGGGGCTTCAGTGAGCAATAAAACTTCCATCCTGGCAAGATGGACTCTAGTTGGAATATGCTTTCTAGTAGGCATTTATATTTAAATTTGAAAAGGTTAATTCTACTTGCTTTTGTGGTCAAAGGACAGCTATATTCCCAGTTTCCAGATTTTAGATAAGTTGAGTAGCATATTCGGTGAACTTGAAAATGGAATAGCATTAACATATTAAAGCTAATTAGGTCTAATGGAAAGCCTTATTGCCCCTAACATAGGCAGCCTAATTACCTTATATTTTAATTTTCTCTTTTTCTGTAACAGGTACTGAGGGGCATCTTCAATGAATTGGTTCTCTGAATTTTGGCTTTGAGCTTCTGTTTCCATCTTTATATTATCAAGAATTGGTCAACTGAGTATCAAGTCATTCTGTGTAGCCAAGTTTCTTGGATGTGAGTGAACCTATTAAATTCAGGAATATTTATTTCAGCCTTTCTCTCTGATATAAATGTATTTCTCACTCCTTAATAGAGGATACTGGAAATAATTTACCCCAATTTTGATGATTCAGAATTACCTTTTGAATAGTCATTATGAAATTTTTTAGTCATGAATCTTGAGGTAAAACTCCTATTGTCAACTTACTCTGCTTACTTGCTTCTTTCTCATAGAATAAAGCTTAATTGTGAGATCTTTTGGGCCAGTGTAATAGGCCTCCTTCAAGAGCCTTTATCACCTTCAGAGAAGTCATCAGTGTCTTCACTTTTGCTTCCCTTGCTCTTGACTTTTCATCCCTGTTTGAATAATTATTTTTTAAGTCTGTAACATCTATAGTTGGACCATAAGCTCTAACCTGTGATCTTGCCTCATCCTCTCTTCTCATTTGTACTAATTTCATTAATAAAGTGAGAAAGAGAATCTCCCTCTTCCTTTCAAACACTTTCAGAGGTATTTTAAGTGGGCTTACTCCAGGGTAGATGTTGGCAAATATTTTCTGTAAAGGACAGTTACTATAGGTCTTAATCTTTGTGGGCCATGCACAGTCTCTGTCACATACCCTCCCCATATATCTGCGTCTTTCATTCTCACTTGGAGGGCTGTACCAAAACAGACCATGGGTCAGAGTTGGCCGGCGGCTGAATTTTGGTGATCCTTGCTCCGAACATGCAGTTCTTTATCATTAGAGCCATTGTATCCAAATTTTTAGAGTGGGCCTTTATTATTAAAAGTTTTGAGAATGTATTCATGATTTTTATGTATAAAATAACTATATTTTACTGAACTAATAAATTACGTGCATTATGAAACATGCACAGAAATAGAAATTTAAAAAGCATGAGATAAATTATGAAAATAAATAGAAGCCCTAGAGGTTCTTACTGTGCCTCAGAAGATCATCTTGCTTGCTTCTTGAGGAGTTTACATTTCATCTTGGAGTTATCTCTACTAGGAAAAAAGATGACATGTCTCACATGACACCAGCCCTACAGTATTCTAGATCTTAATATCAGCTTTTACCTTGAGCCTACTTAAACCAAGTGAACTTGATTCATTGGGAACTGCCAGAATAAAGGTTATAAAATATTACAAGAATAGACTTTAAAAAAATCATTTCTCTAAAGTTATTCAGAGAATAAACTATGATCTAAAAGGAGCTCCTCAAGACCATGAAATTCCCTTTCAGGAATATGATGTACTAACCATTTTTCACTGGTGAATATGTCGTCTTCTAATGTGATGTTTCACTTGAAATGCCAAGGCCACCTTTCAGGAAACAGCACACAACACAGGGAAATGCATTTACTTATAAAACTGAACCTTTTAGTGAGCAATAGCCTAGAACACAGTGCTTTCCAATGTTTTCTATGAGCCGTTACTGAACGTGTCTTGCATTAGACCCCTAGATTTTTAATCTTGGGTTCATGGATTCCATAAGGGACTGTCGGTGAATTTTAATGTATCAATGAACACAAAATTTTTATGGAGTGTATGGATGTAATAATATATCTGTATTTCTGGGAGTGTGGCCCATAACTATCTATTTAGGAACCAGAAATCACACCAGCTGTTTTACCAGAGAGAATTTTATATAAGGAACTATTAACTAAGTATAAATTATGAACAAGGTAACTGGAAAGGCAAAAAGAGAATTCTAAGTTATCTGAAAGCAATTTCAGGAAGCTGCTGCTATTCTCAGACCTGGAGAAACATAGAAAAGGGGCTGGTATAGTTAAAATTTAGAAATATGGGGAAGGGACCCTACAGACCTGAAACTAAGATCTCAGAGGACCCTCTCTTAACACGGTGCTGGGATGCTGGGACCCAGGACTCCCCGGTGGAACGAGGGCGTCCTGGAGCTCGTTCTTCACGCTAGACTCATCTGCGCCCTCAGAGCTGGATTCCGGGCTGGGTGAAAACGCATAACTGGGGCTGTGCTCAAGGAAACCTCGAGTTGAAAGGGAAAATGCATGGCCTTCCTTCCTCTGCCCAACCCGCAGTCTCCCTGAGGTGCCCCCTCTTGGTGGACTCCAACAGGCATCAGCTGGCGAAGTAGAAATGGGATTTGCAGCATCTCAAAGCTGGGTGGATTTAAAGCTCAGAGATAGTAGCCTCATTACTGGACATGGTCCATAGATTTAATCAAATTCTTAAAGGGGATTGGAACTCCAAAAGTTAAAACCTCTACTTGCTACTTCTTAATATTTAGAGAAGAGGATTACTTTATGAATGAAGGTGTTGCTTCCTAGGAACAGATAAATACGACTTTGAATATTCTGAGTACAGTTGACCCTTGAAAAACATTTAAACTAAGTCCATTTATATGCAGTTTTGTCCTCAATAAATACTGTAAATGTATTTTTTAAATTATTTTTCAATAAGATTTTTTTTCCTCTAGCTTACTTTAGTATAAGAATACAGTAGAACACAAGCCCTGGCTGGATAGCTTAGGTGGTTGGAGCCTTATTCTGGAGCGTGGAGATTGCTGGTTCGATTCCCTGGTCAGGATACACAAAGGAGCAGCTGGATGTTCCTGTCTCTCTCTCAGCAAAAAACAAAAACAAAACAAAAAAAGAATGCAAAATAATACATATATGAAATATGTGTTAAATCAATCATGTTATTGGTCAACAATAGTCTGTTAGTAGTTAAATCTTGAGGGAGTCAAAATTTTTTTCCTTTTTTTTTAATAAATAAATTTTTATTAATTTTAATGGGGTGATATCAATAAATCAGGGTACATATATTCAAAGAAAACATGTCCAGGTTATCTTGTCATTCAATTATGTTGCATACCCATCACCCAAAGTCAGATTGTCCTCCGTCACCTTCTGTCTAGTTTTCTTTGTGTCCCTCCCCCTCTCCCTCCTCTCCCCCCCCCCCCCCCCGTAACCACCACACTCTCGTCCATGTCTCTTAGTCTCGTTTTATGTCCCACCAATGTATGGAATCCTGCAGTTCTTGTTTTTTTCTGATTTAGTTATTTCACTCCATATAATGTTATCAAGATCCCACCATTTTTTTGTAAATGATCCGATGTTATCATTTCTTATGGCTGAGTAGTATTCCATAGTGTATGTATATGTGCCACATCTTCTATATCCAGTCTTATATATTTTTTTACAGTGATTAAAGCCTGTAAGCAAACTCTTGGCCAATACAGCAAGAATCCATAAAAGAGTAGTGTCCTTAACATGTTCACCAAGTCCAAGTTGGCACCATCACCATTCCAAATACCTGTGAATGCAACCCAACCCCAGTTCAGTCCGTTAGGAGCTGTTACAAGGAGCAGGAGTCCAGGAAAAGTCCATATCCAGGAAAAGTCCACATGGCACTGGAATTGTTGTCATAATTCTATACTCATGTTCAAGTCCCAATGACTGCTGCTTCTAGCTGGTAATGATTCAGGTAGACTGGAAAAGCTATCTGCAGTATGTGTGGAGATGGAGCTTCTGTTCTCCTCTGCCTGGAGAGATGAGACCAGGTTGCTTTTCCCTGGAGCTCTGCGACTGTGGCATGGCAAAGAGAACCTTGGGATACACTAAGCTGGGTGGCAAAGGTAAATTTATAATAGAAGTTGGCAAAAGGAGGAAAGAGAGCTCTAAATTAGGAGTAGGTCCCAGCCTGAAATATGAGTGGGGCATTGAGGTAGGAGGAATAAAGGAAACACTATATATTAAGCAAAGCAGCAGAAAATAGGACTATCAACACCCACAACAGAGATCTTTGAGGGAAGAATAAAAAACCTGACTATTCAGGCAAGACATAGTTAAGTGGTCCTTGTGCAAATGAGATCAGTTTACCTGCTTCTTGGAAGAAATACCCTAGGCTTGTCCACAGTATCGTAGATGGGGCTGATGGCCCTGGGCCCCTTCAGCCTTCAGTGGCAAACCCCAGCATTCTGGGCAAGGTTAGGTCATAGGTGGCTGGAGCAGGGCTGGAAGAGACTGAACCCTCCCTTAGAGGAGTGAGAGGGAAGCCTACCTTCCAGTGTCCCTTTTTCCTCACAGCAAAGGCATGTAAGCCTGGCAGGCTTTAGCTCAATGACCTTCCTATTCACTATTGAAGCAGGACCCAGATGGAATCCTATGAGACCCCTTTGGGGCATTGGAGCCTTTAAGGGCGTATCCTAAAAGCTGGTAGTTCACCTGATCTCTATTGGGCTTTTTCTGCCTCTTGGTACCTTAAAAGCCATGCTCAGAAGATCTCGCTGAGGGGTTTGAGGATCCCCACCTGCCTAAATAACCTTTTCCATATATCTGGAGCTATTTGGAAAAAGACAAAACAGTGTTATTAGTTGGATCAAATAAAAGAAGGTAGAAGTTTGCAGGAGAAAAAGATTTGGCATCTCCTGTTCATCAGCATTCAAAAGAAATTAAAAATTTTTTTAAATAAAAAGCATGATATGGTAGACCCATAGGAGTTCCAGGATATGACTACCCCCTTTTAAATTTTTTTAAATTGACCTTAAAATACTTGCTGGGTACATTTTGATAATACCTTGACTTTAAAGATTGTAAGAAATACCCATAATTCAAAAGGTTTGACAAAATACAGTAAATGCTTTTGCTACATATGCAGGAGCATTGTCAGTTTAACCAGTTTAGGAAATCCAATAATAGAAAAATGCATACAGACAATGAGCTATAACATGTTTAGCAGCCTCTCCTGTTCTGACAGAGGTTACTATAAATCCAGAATAGGTATCCACTGTAACGTGGACATAGGACTGTTTGCCAAATGAAGGTATATGAGTAACATCCATTTGCCAAAGTTGTCCTGGTAGGAGTCCTTGAGAATTAACTCCAAATGAAGGGAGAGATTGTAGTATAGGACCCTTTGGACAGGATTTCCCAATCTGCCATGCTACTTCCCGAGAAAGTTGAAACTGTTTACACAGGGCTGCAGAGTTCTGGTGATTAATAGTATGAGACTGAATTGCTCCATCTGTCATGGTTGCTCCAAATAATTTTCTTTTGGGTAGCTTGATCAACAAGGGCATTCCCTTGTGCTAAAGCTCCAGGGAGCATGGAGTGAGCTTGAGTATGTCCAATAAAACATGGAGCTCTATGTTGACATACAAGTCTTTGAAAAAGGAGGAACTGCTGAAATAGTTCATCAGCAGTTGTCCCTAAGACATCAGTCTTTATAGTGGAAACAACCATAAGTAAATATTTGCTGTCTGTATATAGTATAGATTAAAGGAGGAATATGGCAAATGCTGAAAAGCCATGATAATGACATATAATTCTAGTCTTTGAGCTTATTTTAAGTTGACTGTTTCAGTATAAAGTTGTCCATTGATTTGCAAAAGCAATTTGCCATTTAGTGGAAATTTTCCAGATCCATTGTTGTTGATCCTTTGAAAAAACAACAATAATTTTGAGGCTCAAAACCTATAAGCTGTAAGGGTTGCCTATGCCCCTTGATATTCCAGGAGGCAACAAGATCAAATTATGGAAGTGTATTCCATGGGCTATTAGATGGTTCAATGTGCCCAAGCTTTAGCTGCTCTTGTACCAATTGAGCAGCTGCCCTAAGTTTCTCCTGAGAAAGGGGCCATTGGTCTACCCATATAGGATTATCTGATTTCCAAGTAATTGGGTCTGCACAATGCATTATTGGGGTAGCAGGAGCTACCAAGACCCCTATGCTAAATTTTGATATCCTAATCCACACCTTCTGGTATTGGGTACCACTTCTATGGAGGTGAGAATTCCTCGCTGTTCTTTCCCTAGAAATTAGTGGGCAAAAATCTCCGATCAAGCATCTGAATACTGACTAAACCATTAGGACTGACAAGCAGCGCTCCTGTACTTTTCAAAACATCTCTAACCCACAAATTAACTGGCCATCCAGGGAGCACATAAGGCTTAAAAAATCCAGAATGACTTTCTTAATCTTTCCAATGTAGAAAACTAGAACTTTGTTGAGGGGATTTACTCTGCCCTATACCTTGTAATTCTGTGGCTGCTGCATGAGTGGGCCAGGAAGGAGGCCCATGTAGCTTAGCAATAACAGATACATCAGCTCCAGTATCTAAAAGTCCTTTAAAAAATTTAGTCCCGTGTATTACTAGTTCCATTTCAGGGCGTTCCTGACCTATTTTTTTTAATCCAATTGGCAAAATCAGAGGAGCTAAATCACCAATTTTCTTGGGGCCCCTTTTGCAGGATGTGGCAAATTCTGTGAGAAGCAGAATTAGCATCCTTATACTATTCTAACTGCCTGAATTAGCCGTGAGACAAATCTTTTTTTTTTTATTAATTTTAATGGGGTGACTGATAAATCAGGGTACATATGTTCAGAGAAAACATCTCTAGGTTATTTTGACATTTGATTATGCTGCATTCCCATCACCCAAAGTCCAATTGTCTTCCGTCACCTTCTAACTGGTTTTCTTTGTGCCCCTCCCCTCCCCCAACCCCCTCCCTCTCCACCCCCCACACTCTTGTCCATGTCTCTGAGTCTCATTTTTATGTCACACTTATGTATGGAATCATATAGTTCTTAGTTTTTTCTGATTTACTTATTTCACTCAGTATAATGTTATCAAGGTCCAGCCATGTTGTTGTAAAAGATCTGATGTCATTATTTCTTATGGCTGAGTAGTATTCCATAGTATATATGTACTAAAGCTTTTTAATCCACTCGTCCACTGATGGACACTTGGGCTGTTTCCAGATCTTCACTATTGTGAACAATGCTGCCATAAACACAAGGGTGCATTTCTCCTTTTCAAACAGTGCTATGGTGTTCTTGGGGTATATTTCTAAAAGTGAGGTAGCTGGGTTAAAACGCAGTTCAATTTTTAATTTCTTGAGGAATCTCCATACTGTTTTCCACAGTGGCTGCACCAGTCTGCATTCCCACCAGCAGTACAGGAGGGTTCCCTTTTCTCCACATCCTCGCCAGCACGTATTCTGTGTTGTTTTGTTGATGAGTGCCATTCTGACTGGTGTGAGGTGATATCTCATTGTGGTTTTAATTTGCATTTCTCTAATGATTAGTGATGTTGAGCATTTTTTCATATGCCTATTGGCCATCTGTATGTCCTCTTTGGAGAACTGTCTATTCATTTCTATTGCCCATTTTTGGATTGGATTGTTTGTCTTCCTGGTATTAAGTTTTACAAATTCTTTATAAATTTTTGTTAGTAACCCCTTATCAGATGCATTGTCAAATATATTGTCCAATTGTGTAGTTTGTCTTTTTATTCTGTTCTTATTGTCTTTAGCTGTGCAGAAGGTTTTTAGTTTGATAAAGTCCCATTTGTTTATCCTGTCTTTTATTTCACTTGCCTGTGGAGACAAATCGGCAAATATATTGCAGGAGAGATGTCAGAGAGCTTACTGCCTATGTTTTCTTCTAAGATGTTTATGATTTTACAGCTTACATTTAAGTCTTTTATCCATTTTGAGTTTATTTTTGTGAATGGTGTAAGTTGGTGGTCTAGTTTCATTTTTTTGCAGGTAGCTGTCCAATTTTCCCAACACCATTTGTTGAAGAGTCTGTCTTTACTCCAATGTATGCTCTTACCTCATTTTCAAATATCAATTGTCCATAAAAGTGGGGTTTTGGGGGGTTCTCTGTTCTATTCCATTGATCTATATACCTGTTCTTAATCCAGTACCAGGCTGTTTTGAGCACAAAGGCCTTATAATATAATTTGATATCCGGAAGTGTGATACCTCCCACTTTATTCTTCCTTTTCAAGATTGCTGAGGCTATTCGTGTTCTCTTTTGGTTCCATATAAATTTTTGGAATATGTGTTCTATGTCTTTGAAGTAAGTCATTGGTATTTTAATCAGTATTGCATTGAATTTATAAATTGCTTTGGGTAATATAGACATTTAAATTATGTTTATTCTTCCTAACCATGAGAACAGTATATGCTTCCACTTGTTTGTATCTTCCTTGATTTCTTTTATCAATGTTTTATAATTTTCTGAGTACAAGTCTTTAATCTTCCTGGTTAAATTTATTCCTAGGTACTTTACTTTTTTGGTTGCAATGGTAAAGGGGATTGATTCCTTAATTTCTCTTTCTGACAGTTCATTGTTAGTGTATAAAAATGCCTCTGGTTTCTGAGTATTAATTTTATATCCTGCCACCTTGCTGAATTCATTTATCAGGTCTAGTAGTTTTTTGACTACGAATTTAGGGTTTTCAATATACAATATCATATCATCTGCAAATAATGATAGTTTTATTTCTTCTTTTCAATTTGGATACCTTTTATGTCTTCTTTTCTTGTCTGATTGCTGTGGCTAGGACTTCCAGAACTATGTTGAATAAGAGTGGTGAAAGGGGGCACCCCTGCCTTTTTCCTGATCTTAAGGGGATTTATTTTAATTTTTTCCCATTGAGTATGATGTTGGCTGTGGGTTTGTCATAGATGGCTTTTATCATGTTGAGGTATGTTCCCTGTATTCCCACTTTGTTGAGAGTTTTGATCATGAATGGGTGCTGGATTTCACCAAATGCTTTTTCTGCATCTATTGAAATTATCATGTGGTTTTTCTCCTTCCCTTTGTTTATGTGATGAATCACATTGATTGATTTGTGAATATTGTACCAGCCTTGCCTCCCAAGAATGAATCCCACTTGATCATGGTGTATGATTTTTTTCATATATTGTTGGATCCAGTTTGCTAATATTTTGTTGAGGATTTTAGCATCTAAATTCATCAGGGATATTGGCCTATAATTTTCTTTTTTTGTGTTGTCTTTGCCTGGTTTTGGAATCAGAATTATGCTTGCCTCATAAAAGGAGCTTGGAAGTCTTCCATCCTCTTAAATTTTTTGAAATTGCTTGAGAGGGATAGGAGTTAGTTCTTCCTTGAATATTTGGTAGAATTCACTTGTGAAGCCATCAGACCCAGGACTTTTCTTTTTTGGGAGTTTTTTGATAACTGTTTCAATCTCATTTGTTGTAATTGGTCTGTTTAGGTTTCCAGAATCTTCCAGATTAATTTTTGGAAGATTATATGTTTCAAGAAATTTGTCCATTTCATCTAGGTTCTCTAGTTTTTTTGATGTACAGTTCTTCATAGTATTTCTTTACAATATTTTGTATTTCTGTTGTGTCAGTTGTTATTTCTCCACTCTCATTTCTAATTTTATTTATTTGAGTCCTCTCTCTTTTTTTCTTGGTGAGTCTGGTTAAAGGTTCATTGATGTTGTTTACCTTTTCAAAGAACCAGCTCCTGGTTTCATTGATCCTCTGTATTGTTTCTTTAGCCTCTATGTCATTTATTTCTGCTCTGATCTTTATTATTTCCTTCTTTCTACTAGCTCTGGGCTTTACTTGCTGTTCTTTTTCTAGTTCTTTTATATGTAGGGTCAAGTTGTTTATTTGAGCTTTTTCTAGCTTCTTGAGTTATGCCTGTAATGCTATGAACTTCCCTCTCAGGACTGCTTTTGCTGTGTCCCATAAATTTTGAGTTGATGTATGCTCATTATCGTTTGTTTCTAGGAATTTTTAAATTTCTTCTTTGATCTCATTGGTAATCCATTTATTATTTAATAACATGCTATTTAGTTTCCAAGTGTTTGGGTATTTTTCAGTTTTTATGTTGTGGTTGATTTCTAGTTTCATGCCATTGTGAGGAGAGAAAGTGCTCGATATGATTTCAATCTTCAATTAAATATGTTGAGACTGCTTTTGTTCCCTAAAATGTGGTCTATTCTAGAGAATGTACCATGAGCACTTGAAAAGAATGTATATTCTGCTGTTTTAGGGTGAAAGGTTCTGAAGATATCTATTAAATCAAGTTGATCTAGTATGTCCTTTAAGTCTGCTGTTTCTTTGTTAATTTTCTTTCTTGAGGATCTATCTGGTGATGTTAGTGGGTATTGAAATCCCCTACTATTATAGTATTGCTGTTGATCTTGCCCTTTAAATCCATCAAAGTCTGCTTTATATATTTAGGTGCTCCTATATTAGGTGCGTAGATACTTATAACGGTTATATTTTCCTGTTGGATTGCTCCCTTTATCATTATGTAGTGACCTTCTTTATCTCTAACTATAGTCTTTGTTTTAAAGTTCATTTTGTCTGATATAAGTATTGCTACCCCAGCTTTTTTTTCATTTCCACCTGCGTGAAATAATTTTTTCCATCCTTTTATCTTCAGTCTATGTGCATCTTTTGTTTTAAGGTGTGTCTTTTGTAGACAGCATATGTATGGGTCCTATTTTTTTTTTTTTTTTTTTGTATTTTTCTGAAGCTGGAAATGGGGAGAGACAGTCAGACAGACTCCTGCATGCGCCCGACCAGGATCCACCCGGCATGCCCACCAGGCGCGACACTCTTCCCACCAGGGGGTGATGCTTTGCCCCTCCGGGGGGTTGCTCTGCCGTGACCAGAGCCACTCTAGTGCCTGGGGCAGAGGCCAAGGAGCCATCCCCAGCTTCTGGGCCATCTTTGCTTCAATAGAGCCTTGGCTGCGGGAGGGGAAGAGAGAGACAGAGAGGAAGGAGGAGGTGGGAGTGGAGAAGCAAATGGGTGCTTCTCCTATGTGCCCTGGCTGGAAATCGAACCCGGGTCCCCCACACACCAGGCCGATGCTCTACCGCTGAGCCAACCGGCCAGGGCCTATTTTCTTATCCATGCAGCTACCCTATGTCTTTTGATTGGATCATTTAATCCATTTACATTTAAGGTTATTATTGATATATAATTGTTTATTGCCATTTTATTCTTTAAAACTGTATTTCTGTTTTGCTATATTCTTTTTCTTCTTTGATCTGTTTACAACAGGTCCCTTAGCATTTCTTGCAGCCTTGGTTTGGTTGTAGTGAATTCCTTGAGGTTTTTTTTTTTTTTTTTTGTCTGGAAAGCTTTTTATTTCTCCTTCAATTTTAAATGATGGCCTTGCTAGATAAAGTAGTCTTGGTTATAGGCTCATGTTCTGCATTACTTTGAATATTTCTTGCCATTCCCTTCTGGCCTCAAGTGTTTCTGTTGAGAAATCAGAAGTCATCCTTATGGGGGCTCCTTTGTAGGTGATAGTCTTTTTTTCTCTAGCAGCTTTTAATATTTTCTCTTTATTGCTTAGCTTTGGGATAGAAAGAACAAGGGATAGAGACATGGTCTCTATCCATGACCTATGACATGAAAAATCACCGTTGTACTTCAACTATAATATATTTTAATTATGATGTGTCTTGTTGTTTATTTCTTTGGGTTTCTCTTTAATGGAGTTCTCTGTGCTTCTTGAACATGTGAGATGTTTTCCTGCCTTAATTGAGGGAAGTTTTCAGCTACGATATGCTTGAACAAAGTCTCTATCCCTTGTTCTTTCTCTTCTTCTTCAGGAACCCCTACGATGCGGATGTTATTTCTCTTCATGTTATTACAGAGCTCTCTTAGAGTTTCCTCAGACTTTTTGAGTCTCTTTTCTTTTTTTCTGCTCTGCTTCCATGCCTTTATTTATCTTGTCCTCTAACTCCCTGATTCAATTCTCAGCTTCATCCATCCTGCTTTTAATTCCTTCCATTGTGTTCTTCATTTCTGATATTGTATTTGTCATTTCTGAGTGATTCTTTTTTATTATTTCAATGTCCTTTTTTATATTTGCTATCTTTTTATTTAGGTGTTCGCAATGACCATTTATTGTTGTTCTAATATCTTTGAGCATTCTAACAATCGTTATTTTAAACTCTGCATCTGGTAATGTGGTTATATCTGATTCATTCAGGTACTTTTCTGGGGATTTCTCTTGATTCATTTGTGTTGCATTTCTCTGCCTTCTCATTTTCTCTGTATAAAGGAAAGTTTTGGCCACTGGAGTCCACTGGGTATGGCCTCTGTTCCCTAGGTATGGTCTGTCTGCAGGCCCGCCACCCCCTCTGCTGTTGCTGCCTAGGGCGTTTGGGTATGGGCGTTGCTGGTGTCTGCCCACTGGAGCTGTTGCTGTGGTTTCAGCCTCTCCTTCACATTAGTGTGTGTGATCACGTGCTCAGGTGTACAAGCCTTGGTGGCCTTGGCCTTTGCCCTGCCCCCGTGTGTGGCATTATGCTTTGCCCTGAGAGCAGTGGCCAGCACATTTGCTCAGCTGTGGGTCTCCACCTGTTTCCAGGCTTTTGCCTCACCCTTGCAGAAGAAGCCTGCTCGTGGGATGGCTGCAAGCCTTGGCTCCACAGGCTAGGTGGGACTGCGTGCCCACACTCAGTAGCAGGACTCTGCCTGTTCTGGGTTTTTGCTCCACCCCCGTGGGAGGAGCCGGCTCCCAAGTCAGGTCACAAGCCTCGGTTCTGTGGGTGGGGCAAGGCTGTGCTCCTACACCCTTGCTCAAGGGCTGGTCTCCACCCCTTCTGGGGTTCCCGCCCTTCTCCCGCAGGCTGGATTGCAGGCTGCCTACAGCTGGGCTTGACCACTTTTGCACGCCCCCTCCTCCTCAGCCGGGCAAGACTGAGCCCCAGTGGTGGCCAGCCGGCTTCCGCCCTTGCCGACAGAACCGCGCTTCCATGTCCTGCCGCCATCCACCCTCTGGCAAGCCCTCAGCCTTGTGGGGTGTGGGCGCTGCAGCTCAGACCCTAACACTCACTACTGTAGTCCCAAAAGCTCCCTCCTTCTAAGCGACTCTGCTCTGAGTGCCGCGGGAGAGCTTGTTTGGCTGGTGTCCTGCTTCCCTTTGCTGGTATTGCTGTTTCCAGGGGAAATATTCACTTCAGATTTGGGGAGTGACTCGTCCCAGGGGTTAGGGTGGCTGTCTCCCAAAATGTTTCTCCCTGTGCCTCCTAGATTACACTCTCTTCCTGCTACTCTGGTACTCTCCTCTCTCCCCGTCCCCCGGAGCCCCGGGTAAGTGGTTGTGAGAGAGGTGTTCTGCTCAGTCCCTTTAAGAAGAATCCTGGGTCTGAGAAATCTGTCTCTTTCTCACAAACTGTATCCTTACTTGTTTCCAGCTAAATACTGTCCATACGCCTCTTCTGGGCTCTGGGGCTGCAGGCTGGGGCTTTGTTCCTGGGGCTCAGGACCCTCCCCTCTCTGCTAAACTCACTTCCCACCACACAAGTCTCTCCCGGCTGCTGTTCGCTTCAGGGAGCTGGGCAGCCCTCTCTGCATTTCCGCTTTTCCTACCAGTCTTGGTGTGGCTTTTTCAGTGTTCCTTGGTTGAAGAGTCCTCTTAGTTTAGTCAAAAGTTGGTTTTTCCAGATGATAGTTCTTAAAATTAGTTTGTAATCCACTTTGGTTCTGGGAGGTAGATGTTGGTACGTCCGCCTACTCCAGCGCCATCTTGTCTTCTGGGAGTCAAAATTTATACATGGATATTTGACAGTGAGGGGGTTGGTGCCCTTGACCCCTGAGCTGTTCATGGGTTGACTGCATTTTATTTCCTTGTGTTTTGGTATTGCATAAAGCAGACAAACCAGTAATTACTCTATCATGAATGTTCTGGAACTGAACTTCTGAAATTATGTAATGAGGTCCCATTTCTTTTCCTTTAATGACCTGCTTGTTTTCTTTGACTTTGTCTGGAAGTGAATTTACTTCTTAAGAGAATGTAGTATACCATCTGTGGTGGTCATCAACACTAGGATTCCTGGGGTCCTGTCTGTGAGCTCCCTGGCTTTTCCGGCCACGCAGATGCAGACGTTAGAGCGGAGGTCGTCAGGCAGCCCGCCCAAGCCCATTAGCCAGTCCGGGTTTAGGAAGAGGACATCTCTCTCGGGTGTTGAAGTTAGAAGGCATGAGCCAGAAGCTGCCTCCAGCCCGTTTCTCACCACTTTGAAGAAAGTGGGAATTGATCCCATCCAGTGAGGAAAGCAGAGAGGAGTGGCCCCAGCCCTTGTAAATACAGTTTGCTTATATGAATCAAACTTACTTTCTTTTTCCTCTTCAGCTTGTTCAGGGTGATTTTCTATCACTGATTTCCAGTAGAGGCCTGCCTAAAGTAGCTCTGCTGTTTTGCATACAACTGCTTTTATATACACCATTTGGACAATCTCCCAGGGACTCTGCTGCTGTAGCAGTAAATGGGTGATGGAACTTATCTCCAACATTGTTTGAGAAGTAAAAAAAAAAGAATTTATGTAAAGCACTTAGCACGGTGCCTATTATAAAGTACACATTAGAAAAAATTATTGTGGAGCTATTGTTGTATCAGTAGGCTAGCTTGTTACTAGACTGTGTTGTGTGTAGCAGTTTCTCCCTGAGTCGCTCTTTTTCTTTTTTGTAGCGAGAGAGACAGAGAGAAAGACAAAGAAAGGGACAGACAGACAGGAAGGGAGAGAGATGAGAATCATGAATTCTTTGTTGCAGCACCTTAGTTCATTGATTACTTTCTCATATATGCCTTGACTACAGGGCTGTAGCTGAGCCAGTAACCCCTTGCTGAAGCCAGGGACCTTGGGCTTCAAGCCATAAACCTTTGGGCTCAAGCCAGTGAGCATGGGGTCATGTCTATTATCCCACACTCAAGCCAGCGACCCCAAGCTTAAACTGGTGAGCCCACGCTCAAGCTGGCAACTTTGGGGTTTTGAACCTGAGTCCTCTGTGCCCCAGGCCAATACTCTATCCACTGTGCCACTGCCTGGTTAGGCTCCCTGAGTCTCTTATGCCATTTGGTTTGCTCTTTTCACAATTCCCTGATATCATTAAAGACCAACAAGTTTCGGGGAGATAGCTATTAACCTACAACAGCAATGTGTCATTTCTTCAACAACATTCACCTAAGTGCAGGTGTCCATAGGGGCAGACATCTGTTCAGGCTTTAAAGTTATTTCATTTTCTCTTTTTCTTCTGCTGTGCATTGCTGCTGCTCTTCTTCCTTCTCTACCACCATCAGCTGCGTCAAATCCCTGTTGTTGTTTCTAATTGGTGTTGTTGAAACTGCCTATTCAAGTCTACTCTCAAGCTTTTCCTTTTGTTATTTCTTCCAAAGCTTACTATAGCACTTGTGCTTCTCGTGTGAACAATTTAGTTATGTATGTATGTATTGCATTTCAGAAGATCAATGTAATAATTTCAATGAGAATTGCACGTCTCATGCAGAGCAGCATAGTCTTACTGGTTTAGGATAGGAAGCTAAATTATATTCAGAAGGTTGTTTGGGGATCTAGGAATCAGTTTAAGAGACATGAGACATAAGATGACTCCTTCACATACATCACTCCCCACCCATGCACAGACGCTGTTTGATCCAGCCATCATTGCTATAAGCTTGAAAGAATAAAATACTTTGTTTTTCAGAATTTATTTTTGATTTAACATTAAACCGAACAGCAAAAGAGTATGCAATTGCTGCTATTTAAAATAAATAATTTAAAAATCAGAAAAAGCTGAGAACTATATGATTTCACACATAGGTGGGATATAAAACTGAGACTCATGGATATAAGTAAAACTAAAGTGGTCACCAGAGGGAGGAGGCAAGGGGGAGGTGAGTAAAGAGGAACAGATATATGGTGACAAAAAATGATTTGACTTTAGGTGTTGGGCACACAACACAATCAATAGTTCAGATGCTATAGAAATATTACCTTAAATCTATGTACTCTTTTAGATCAATGTAACCCTGTGAAGTTTAATTTATAAATTAAAAAATGAATAATTAAAAAGATAAAAATTGTTTTATCTGACCAACTGTATCTGCTTCATAAATACAAAGAAATGAGGATCTACTTAATTCTAAAACAAAACAAAGCAAAACAAAAACAAAACTAACAAAGCAAGTAGGAGCAAGGGATAGTTGAAAATTTCCTATAATAATCAATAAACAAGACTGGCTGGTTGGCTCAGTGGTAGAGCATTGGACCAGTGTGTGGATGTCCCCAGTTCAATTCCTGGTAAAGGCACACAGGAAAAGCACCCGTCTACTTCTTCACTTCTCCCCCTTTTATCTCTCCCCCCCTTCCTCCCCTTTCCTGCAGCCATGGCTCGATTGGAGCAAGTTGGCCCCAGGCACTGAGGATGGCTCCATGGCCTCCACCTCAGGTGCTAAGAAGAGCTCAGTTGCTGAGCAACAGAGCAACACCCCATATGGGCAGAGCATCACCTTTTAGTGGGCTTGCTGGGTGGATCCTGGTTGGGGCACATGCAATAGTCTGTCTCTCTGCCTCCCCTACTCTTACTGGGTTAAAATAAATAAATAAATAAATAAATAAATAAATAAATAAATAAATAAATAAATAAATTATTGTTAGGGAGGTAAATGCCTTCGCATAAGCTCTACCCAGCATGTTCAAGTGTAGTATTATCAATTTAATACTTTCAGCCACATAATTTACTAATTTAAATGAGTTAATTGAAATTAACCTCTGTAGATGACTGACATACCTGTGCTGATTGATCAGCTATTTGAATTTTATGGGTACTGTTTGAGACAAATTTCAAGCTGCAGTAGTGTATGGAGACGCTGTGGTGTAATGATAATGCATCCACATTTCTATCTTGTACCCTGACTCTCCCCTGCTTTCTAGGTTCATACATTCAACTAACTGCCCACTGGATGAGTCACATGGACAACCAACAGATACTTTAGTAATAACACTTCTCAAACAGAATCCTTGGCTTCTGCTTGCAAAACCTGCTCGTCTCCTTCTTTTTCCTATTGCATCCAAACCCTGAGGTATTTTTTACTTCTCTCTTTTTTGCTCACATCCTACATCCACTCCATCAACTGTACCTTTAAAGTTTACCCAGTTCCAGATATCACATATCAGCACCCACAGTGGTCTCACCTGGTCCAAGCCTTTCTCACCTCTCTGCTGGGCCTGTCACAGCCCCCTAACAGCTCTCTTCTGTCTCTCGGGCTCTTTGACTACTCTCCATGGAACAGCTACAGGGAGAGGTAAAAAAGATGTCACCTCACATCGTTCCCATACTCAAAATGGTCAATATATATCCAATGCACTCCAAATAGGTGACTTTTAATTTTGTATTTACATATTCAATATTTTCTATAATTACCATATTTAATTTTTATAATCTGAAAAATAATTTGATTTTACATTTTTGCTTTTATTAGGAATATAACATTTTTAAGCCAAATTAAAGAAAGCATTTCTTGGTGCAGTTTTGCTTTCTTTAATCCCTTGGTTTGATACACATCCCCTGATGCTAATTTCAGAGGCTTCCTTTTGTACTGACTGCTGCTATTACCAGTTAAACAAAAGATAGTAGTCAGTGACACTAGGGGACAACATGCTGGAGTGGGAAAGCATGGATTTTAAATCACAGGGCCTAGGATCTAATTCATTTGACAATGGATTAGCCAAGTAGCTTTAACCAGTTGACTTAAATTTCCTGTCTCCCATCCTAAAAAAGTGAGACAATACTATCTGGCTTAGCTACCACATAGGCTTTTTGTGAAGATCAAATAGATATTTGGAAGTGTTTGCTGAAGTGTAAAACACTCAGTGAATGTTAGTTAAAAATAACAGAATTATACAATAGTCAAACGGTGAGTTGTAAAATCTAAAGTAAATAAGGGGTTCCAGTGAGGGTTATATTTGTCATATTCTATCTTAGCCCAATATCCATACGCATAGAGGGTGGTTAGATGAATGGCTGGCAGATGCTAACTGAATGAAAATGAAAAGGGCCGATGTGGAGTTGGAGCAGCCCTGTTCATCCAGAGGAGGCAGCTGTCCATAGCTCAGAGAAAAACTCTGCCTTGTTAAACAGATGGGCTCTCTGAAATACCTGGAAAGAGCACCTAACAGCACAGGTAAGTGTGGGTGGAAATAGTGTCCAGAGGGGAGAGAGCTTACCTCGCTGAGGCAGCCGTAGTCTGACCTTGAGCAAAGGGGCCCTCTTGGCCGGAGGATCTAGAAGAAATTTTGTTTGGTCAGTCCTGGAAGCACTGCAGGTAATAGTGATGGGGCCGAAGGGGAAAAGTCCTCTCTGTTCAATGGGAAAATTTAGAGTTGGAACCTCGGAAGAAGGAATAAGAGAAGTTTACATGTCATTAATCAGTTTAAAGCAACCAAACATTTACTGAGTGCCAGGCACACAGCTAGATCTGTTTACATATTACACTTCATCTTTTGCATTTATTTTTAGAAAAATATTACTGTTATCGTTTTAATAATGAGAAAACTCTAGACTCAGAGGTGTTAGAAAAGTTCTTCAAGATCACAGTACCAGTAAGTGATCAATCTGGGATTGAAATCGGTTCTGTTGGCCTCTTTACACTATATCCTCTTGAATGCCAGGGAACTTCTATGTAGTAGAGGCCTTGCTCTATTCATACTAATGATTTTCAAAAAGACAACCGTGAATTGTTCAGGGATGTTGGCACAGCCTTTGATACCAGGATATTTTGCAATTGAAAGCAGTGAATTTTGGTGATGTGTGAAGCTACTTTCTTTGACACTTAGGTTTGTAGCTCAGTATCTCTGAAAAATTATTGTGATTTTTTTCCCAAGTCAGATATTTTCTGGATAAAGAAATGTTTTGCTTGTTTAGGATAGCCTTTACAATATCCCATAGAAGCTCACCAAATCAGTGTGTACTGATGTAAGAAACCAAGGTTTTGTTTGCATTAAGAGCCCTGGACTGTTGTTGCATTCGGCGGTAGGTAAATGTCATAGCCGCCTATAATTCATGACCTGCTTCATGGAGTCAGGGACATCATTTGACAAGGACACTGATTCTTTATCATTTTTCTGCTCCAAGTCACAAAACAGAACTAATGATTTCAATGAGATCTTTTCAGTCAGGCAGGCTTCTTTTCAAATGCTTCCAGACAAGACTTTGTGTTGGGTAAAATCCAAAAGTTAGTGAAATCCCAGCCTTTTAAAATCCAATCTTCTTTTCACAAAGGTTCACATTATGTAATGTATCATGGGCAGACATAAGGTACTTTTTTGAACTTTGTTGGCTTCATATATATTTTTTAATTTATTGATTGATTTTAGAGAGAGAGGAAGGTACAGAGAGAGAGGGACAGAAACATTGATCTGTTTCTGTATGTGCCCTGATTGGGGATTGAACCAGCAACCTTTGCATAACCACATAATGCTCTAACCACCTGAGCTATCTGGCCAGGGCTGTTGACTTCATATTTTTAATGGAAAAACATCGTTTAATACCTAAAGCCCTGAAAATTTTGTTTTTAATTTATATTCAAATACAGAAGTAAAATCTAAAAAGATAGAAAATTTATCATACTTTCTTTTCTTTAGCATTTTACAACTCAGCCCCATAAAAAAATTTGTAAAAGTCAAATGTCCATAAGTATAATGACAAGTTTAGAGTCTCTTTCTTTTCAAAAGGCCTCAGTTCCTCATGATGTGGACCTTTCCATAGGGCTGCTCGAGAGACAGCCAGGTGGCCTCCTGTCATAGAAGTTAGCTTCACTCAGCATGAGTGAGGGAATGGGAGAGGGAGAAAGAGGAGACAGGGGTACCAAGGTACCTTTTCTGACCTAGCCTTGTATATAAGTCCCACATGCTAACTTCCGTGTGCCCTTGGAGGGAACCCCAGGGTGTGAGCACCAGGAGCCAGGGCTCTTTGGAGGCCACCATGGGAGCTGCCTCCCCCAGTGTCCCCCAGGGAAAATGTGTGTGTTCCTTCTCCTTTTGAGTTTCTAGTATTTGTCAATATTCCAAGCAGTCATGTGAGACAAAGCTGAACCAACCAAATTCTATACACAGGGTCCTCCACAGTGTAGCCAAGCTCCAATTTATCTGTGTTCTTTGTTCTCATTAGAGGAAAAAAATCAGAAAATAAATCATTTCTGAAAACCAGAAACAGTCATGACAATATTTACTGAGAATTCTGTTCTCGATCGTGGCAGGAGTGTTTCTGGATTGTTTGGAAATAATTTAGAGAACAGGACCTGAACTAGAAACATTGCTTTCTTATTCATATTCATTGCAGAAATAATGACAGGTTATTGTTGGCACACTTGTCTTTTAAAATGAATGATAAATTAGGCAGTGTAAACTGTGTGGTAGAAAAGCAATTTCCGTACTGACCCGTTCTGCCATTGCTTTCTTGCCATACTCATGGTGGAGCTGTTGGTTAAATCCTGTCTTTAACATGTCTGAGAAAATACTACAACTGTTCACATAATTATTGAGGAGAAAGTCACTTCCTGTACAACTGTGCTGCCCATGTCAGTGATTTGAGTCTAGCAGTGGATAAGAGCATAAATTATAAGTCGGGGATTCATGGTTTCAGATCTGCATTTGACCTTTTCTCAGCTATGTGTCCTTATGTGCTGTTCTAAGAGGCAGGTCGCTCATCTATAAAATGGGTATCATATATGTCACGGGGGGTTGTGTATAAAATACATGAGGCTCATAGTAAACAATAAATGTACTTATTATTAGCTAAGTGTTCTTTATTTATTACTATGAATGATTGGTGAATGCTTAGCATATTTTCTATAACAAGACTTTCCCTTTAAAGCAATTTCTTGTGTGTGCAGGTGTGTGCATGTGAGTGTGTGTTATGCACGTATGCTTTAAAAGAAGAGATTAAGGCACTAGATAAGCCAGGATTAAGAAAATATATTTTTTAGAAGTTCTTCTATTAGAAAATTTATTTGAACAATTTGAGTTGTATTACAATAGGCAAATAACTAGAAACCATTTATCTATCCATTTATCCAGCCAGCAAATCATTTTTCCAGTGTTTATAAAATATCCATTATGTGATGAGCACTAAAAATGCAAAGAAAAAGATGTAGTACCTTCCTTCCAGGGTTTTACAAGTTATGAAGATTTATATCAAAGAGAATATAAACAAATAATTAAAGCAGTGTGTCAGTTGCTATATTTGTAACATATGTTACGAGCTACATATGACACTAGGTGCGTGCACAGGCTGGAGTATTTAACTGCCCAAGAAAGGATTCCTGAAGGGTTGCTATTTCATCTGGGTCTTGAAGGTGGCTCAGGAAAGGACCGGGAAAGAATGGTCGGGGGAGACCCAGTACTTTCTGAACAGAGGCTATAGCCTGTGAGAAGGCAAGAAGGAATAGAAGAACAAGGTATATTCCAAGGAACCTCCATAGTTTAGAATGTCAGGACAGTGCAATGGTGCAATGGTGGCAGTCAGGGCAAGGCTAGAAAGGTAGCATGACCCTAGCCAGATAGCTCGGTTGTAAGAGCATCATCATGTGGCGCAAAGGTTGCTGGTTCGATCCCCAATCAGGGCATTTATAGGAACAGCTCAATGTTTCTCTCTCTCTCTCTCTCTCTCTCCTTCTCTCACTAAAATCAATAAATAAAACTTAAAATAAAAAAAGAATGGTAGAATGGGCCAAATCATGAAAGAACTCACATGCCATGGTGAAGTATGTGAACTTTACCTTGTAGGTATCGGTGACTGATTAAAGGATTAGCACTCATTTACTGCAGGCACTGGGTTTAACTATTCTATAATGAGATGCAAAGGTAATTTTTGGGTTCACAATCCTGGGTTTGACTCCTGACTCCATCACTTTCTGATTATATGATCTTAGCAAGTTATTCACATCTCCATGTGGTTTGCTTATCTACAAAATGGGGTAATAACATCTATCATAATTGTGAGATAACAAAGAGAAAAAATGCATGTAATAGTTAGCCCATAGTAAGCACTTAGTAAGCCATAGCTTTTTAAAACAATAACAATAATAGTAAGCTCTGGGTGATTTAAACAATTCAAATATCATTATTCGTTAGATAATATGAAAGTGAGAGGTAAGTCCAGGAGTGTTGATGTGAAGGCAGCTGAAGAGTTTTCGGAAACTCTAGGTAAGTTGGTTGTTGAGGAAAATTATTAGCCAGAGCAAACATCCAATATGGATAAAACCTCCCTATTCTGGAAACATCTGAAAGGACTTTCATTCCTAAGGAGGCCAAGCCAATGCCAGGCTTTAAGGCTCTTAAGGACAGGATAACAGTCTTGCCTGGGGGAGACATTGCAGCTACAAACTGAAATCCATGTGATCCTGCACAGTGAGAACTTTAGGGCCTTCCAGCATATTGATAAGCACACGCTGCCCGTGTCCTACAAGCGCAGTTAGAAGTCATGGATGGTCCAGCTCCTCTTCCAAGAAGGCCTCCTGAATTGCTGTACCAGCAAAATGGAGAAGTGATGTTTGGAGAATGATATGGATTTTGCTTATTGATGATGCTCTTGGACAGTCTCCTTTTACTGGTATCTTCACCCCAACATCCAAATGGTGTTTGTCCCTCTAAACACCACCTCTTTATCCAACCAATGGATCAAGGAGTTACAGCAGCTTTCAGGACTACTCCACGAGGAGGACCCTTGCCAGGCTGTAGCTGCCTCTGAGGGGGACCCTGTGAGGACACCGCTGCAGTCCTGCAGGGATCACAGCATCTGTTGCTGCGTCAGGACCCCTGAGGAGCCTGGGGTGATGTCACCAAAGAACGTATGAGTGGCACCCGGGAGAAGTTACTCAAGAGGTTCACCCATGACTTCAAAGGATTTGCAGAGGATGAGAGGTTGTAAAGTCAACAAGGCTGTAGTTGAGGTGGCGAACAACGTCCACCTGGGTGTGGATGAGGATGCCGTTGAGGAGCTCCTAGAGGCGGGTCCCGAGGCAGTGGCCCATGAGTAGCTGTTGGAACTGGAACCGGAATGCATAGGCGAAGAAGAGAGGCGAGAAAAAGGAAACTGCAGTTCAATAAAAATGAACAAGAAGCCCCCAGAAATTTACAGTGAAGAGTGTTACAGATCTCAGCAGGTCCTTAAAAAGTTGAAAAACCTGAACCACAACACCAAAATGTTTTCATTAATAGAGAGGAATGTTCAGGGTGCATCCTCTGTTTATAAGTAAATCTATGAGAATAAAGGAAACGAACCAAGCAAACGACCATGGACACGTTTCTGAAGACAGTGACCCCTTCTCAAGTAGAGCCTCAAGCAGGTCCTTCCGGAGAGAGATCCTGGAAAAAGGCATTGCTGACATAGGAGATGGCAACTCCATGCATATTATTGCTTTTAAAGACCTTCTTTTGGGATAATTCTCACCCTGTATAGGCCTAGGTTAATGCATGTGCTTGTGTTTTAGTTTAAAAAGGTAAAATATTAAAAAGTTAAAAGAATGTGTATATAAAGAAAGAAAATATTTTTGTTTAGTGTAAAATGTATTTGTATTTTAAGCTAAGCATTATGACAAAAGAATTGAAAAGTTAAGAAAATTAAAGTTTGTGAAGTAAAAAAGTTTCGGTAAGCTAAAGTTAATTTATTATTGAAGAAAGAAAGAAATTTTTTTTTTAGGTGAGAGAAGGGGAGATAATGAAGGAGACTCCCGCATGTGCCAGGATCCACCTGGCAACCTGTCTAGGGCTCATGCTCGAGTATCGAGCTATTTTTAGCCCCTGAAGCTGATGTGCTCTAATGGAGCTGTACTCAGCGCCCAGGGCCACACTCGAACCAATTGAGCCCCTGGCTATGGGAAGAGAAAAGGGAAAGAAGGGAGAGAGAGAGGAGGGGGGAGAAGAAGATGGTTGCTTCTCCTGTGTGCCCTAATCAGGAATCAAACCAGTGACATCCATACACCAGGCTGACACTCTATCTACTGAACCACTGGCCAGGGCCAGAAAAAATATTTTTATAAATTCAGTGGCCTGTAGGCCGCATGCGGCCCCCTGAGGCCATTTATCCGGCCCCTGCTGCACTTCCAGAAGGGGCACCTCTTTCATTGGTGGTCAGTGAGAGGAGCACAGGATGCTGATGCTCCTGGAGTACTGTATGTGGCGGTGCAGAAAAGCAGGCATCGCTCACGTACAGTACTACTTCCGGTGACATGGGACGCTCGTGTCAGGGCTCCGGAAGCGCGTCATATCACTTGTTACAGCTAACAGTGACAAATATGGAACCAAAAGCAGGCCCATAGTTCCCATTGAAATACTGGTCAGTTTGTTGACTTAAATTTACTTATTCTTTATTTTAAATATTGTATTTGTTCCCATTTTGTTTTTTTTACTTTAAAATAAGATATGTGCAGTGTGCATAGGGATTTGTTCATAGTTTTTTTTTATAGTCTGGCCCTCCAATGGTCTGAGGGACAGTGAACTGGCCCCTTGTGTAAAAAGTTTGGGGACCCCTGGATATAGTCTGCAGTAGCATAATATCCTAGGTCTTCATGTTCACTGACTCACTCACCCAGAGCGACTTTCAGCCCTGCAAGCTCCATTCATGGTAAGTGCCCTACATAGATATACCATTTTTTTCTTCTATTTCATATTTTGACTGTACCTTTTCTGTTCAGATATTTTGTTTGCTTAGATATGTTAAGTGATAGTAACACAAATAGTTATTGTGTTACAACTGCCTATAGTATTCAGTACAGTAACATGGTGCATAGGCTTGTAGCCTAGGAGCAACAAGTACAACCTAGGTGTGTAGTAGGCTATACCATCTAGGTTTGTGTCAGTGCATTCTGTGATATTCACACAACGAACTCACATGAAAATGCATGTCCCTGATGTTAAGCGACTATTTAGTTTAGCTTCACACTGAATGGTTCAACCAATAAGTAAATTACTAGGTGAGAGAGAGATCAGAGAGGTCTGGATTTATTCAGGAGAAATCCATGGGAAAGGCAGGGCTTGAGCAGAGCCCAGGGAAAACAAAAGTCAGGTCGGGGGCATCAAAATGCCGGAGAAAAAAATTCGAGGAGAAAGTAATACATCTGCTATATGTTTCAGGAAAAAGTATGTTCTGAGCCTGCTTTTTTTCCATATATAAAAAGGAAGTTCGCAGTTGTGTGCCTTTTAAAAAAAAATCACAATATATAAACTCTGCAAAAAAACAACAACCCTAAAATGTACTCACACAAAGAAACAAAACCCACCATGATATTTTCTCATTTGCACTTATCTTGAAGTTTGGGAGCCTTTTTCCTGGTGTGGATGTTGCCACAGGCTCCTGACATTCTTAACTTGATTGGATCCCTGCAGTGTAGTCTACTTCAGACTACCTTTTTTTAGACCACTTGAAAGTTTTTCGATTTATTCAGCAGAATATATCAGGCTGTCAGCTTTGGAGAGCTAGTGCGTGCAGAAGATATATCTTTCCTCTGCAGGTGGCACTGGCCGCCAATTTTTCTTTGGGGTGAGCTCTTGTTCCAAAGAAGCCCTCTCTGGTTTGATCACCAGTCACATTTGAGTTGATCTCCTGTTCTGTCTACCGCTGTATCTGGATAATGGCTATCCCTGCTGTGTGTGAGTGCAAAGAGGAGTCGATTGCCTTATTCCTTTGCTTTGTGATTAGCAAATTACTTTTTGCTTAAACTGGGTCATCCCATCTCTTTTTTCTTGCCCAAGCAATTTATCTGCCTCTATCATTTCCTAGATGTTGATATCAATGTCACTTTGCTACAGATGGTGTCCCTTGAGTCTTTGAAGTTCCCGCTACCTATCTTCTCTTTGATTATTTGCTACCCTCTCTGCAGAATGTTTTCACTCTCCTGCTGTCCGTCCTCATCACATAAGCAATCTGGTTCAGCAGAACTGCCATGAGTCTCCCCCGCTGGGCTTCAGTGAGGAAGCAGGAAGATTTCCTCCGGGATTGTCAGAGACCTCTAGAAGGCGCCTCCATTTACTCCGGATAGCACATGACAGAGCCTGAAGGCAAAACATCCCCACGGCTGCCAGTTTTACTAAGTGGCCTTTATAAGGTGACACTGACATCAAAAGTAATAATGGAAGAAGGGAAGGACATCTCTTTTCTTTCTGGGTTTTCGTTTTGCATTTTTTTTTTAATTCTTTCTGAATGTCAATTTCGTTTTTTCTTCTGCACAGTAAGATATCAGGAGATCAGTTAATTTTTAAAAAATTTTTATCAAATGATTTATAATTCTGGGCTGAGTTTTGAGGCATACTGAATTAAAGCAATGGAAAAGTCCACAAGAGGCCACTGAGTCCCTACCCCCTACTTCTAGGAGGGAAGGACCTCAAGAAATCCAGACAGATGGGTTTTGAGGCTATTTATAGGTATCTTGTATAACAGGCAACAAAGAGGATGTGGCTGAGGGTGGATGGGTCCGTGTTTAACAAGTAACAGTTAGTAGTAATGAGGATTGTACACTATTAATAAAACAGCTAAGAAAAGGACTAGAGAATTATGGTAGGTAATGGTCTGAGGAACATTTACTATAAACCTGATTTTATGATACATTTTAGAAGAGCAATTTGATCATAAATATTCACTCTCTTGTGACATGTTCCACATAAAATCTGATCCCAGGAACATTTTAAAAATACCTTTTAAAATTATAGGAGACAAGAAAAGATAGCTTTCATATGCAAGGGAAGTTCTCAAATTATTTCTACTAAAGATTTACCCTTAGGGAAACTCATAGTAAAGTGAAAAGTTCAACTCACTAAGAATATTTTAAATTCTATAAAAGGATGAGACATTTGATCAGGTGGTAAGTGGCTCACAGGTGTCTTGCTTTTAGATTTCATTATAATCACAAGGAGTTTTTGCTATTTCTAGAGTTAAAGTGTTTAATAATAAAACTAAAGTGTTAATTTTAGTTATAACATTTTCTCTTCTCACAGATGAGGGCAAGCATGACCTCAGTCTTCCTTGCAGGTGCTAACACTAATGAAAACTCCTTCACCCTACCCAAGCGTTGTGGGCTGGGCTATAATTTCAAACATGGCCAGTAAACTAGTGCAGCGATCTTTTCCTGCTAATACGTCTTCCTTAGTCCCTCAGGGCATATTTTAACCCGGAATTAAATAAGCATGACTTCCTTTAAACCTGAAACATACAGGAGAAGGTAATTGTATTGCCACTCAGGTTGCTTTTCTTCTTAGATCTAGGGAGCAATTTCTTAGTCTGAATTGGAAGATGAAGAAATGTATTGAAGAACGGAAAATAAAAGTGATATTTAGAAATTTTAAGTGCTCTCTAAGTGAAATCTTTAGTGTGGGAATTATTATTATTTTGCTTTGTGCATATTCTCTAGACATAAAGCACACTGGTATTCAGAATAAGTATGAATACAGAAAAAAATCCCAACAGTGTATGTATGTACACATATCCCTTATTTTTGAATTACTTGTTTGTTTGCTTTTTACTCTATTCTTTCTGCCATTTTTGTAGGCCACTGATCTATAAACTATTTTAGTAATACATCTGTTGCTAAAATATTTTTAGTATACACTCCCCAAATATCTTTATTTATATTTATTTGCTTACATATTAAATATATTTACCATTGCACTCATATATTGTGTGCATTTAAAAAACATACACAGAAATAAAGACAAAATTGAGCACAAATCAATATATTATTTTAAATATCTTGTTAATCAATGATAGTAAAGAAAATTTCATGTACAGAGTATAATCATCAGCTCTGACATGTAATATTCACCAATGTTTCCATTATTAATGTTGTATTTAATTTGTGGTCTTTGCCGGAATATTTTTAAACTACTTGCACAGTTTACAAGAGTTCTGTTACTAAAATAAAACAAAAAAATCTACCAATTGACATAGTAGTCACACTTCAAGTCCACTATGTACAGTACACCACAAGCAGACAGGGGAGGCACCTGTTTGGACCCGTCCACATTGGGAAGCAGCTCTTTTCCCTCTAGACACCTCAGCTCCTCTCTGTGATGGGTACCACTCAATACATGGATGGTTGGGAGTGGGAGTGTATGTCTAAATAGTAAGCGCTAGAAAATTAATAGAGATTTTTTTTTATGAAGAAACAAATAGAAGTTTTAATATTTTCTTCTCAAACTCTTTTGGATTGCTTTGTGAATTCCCTGATAATGAGGACACCATCTTGGAGACCACTATTTTTAATAGTGTAATCAAGTTGATAACTTAATAAACACTATCTATTTAAGGTGGGTCATTTTATTTTATGGTAATATGTATAGAATAAAGACCAGTGTTACAGTCCAGAAATTCTAGTAGGTCTTCAATATGGTAGCTCTAACCTCCGATGACTAGTCAGAATCACCTCATTTAACTTTGCTACCCTGTATGAATTCCATTAAGGGCAACTTTTTAAGGAAGAAAAGTCTAGCAAGTACAGGTTAACCCAAGTATGCATTTGCTAAGGTATAGTATTTTTTGTTTAATTGAATTTTATTGGGTGACATTGGTTAACATAATTAATACAGGTTTCAGGAACCCAGTTCTACAATAATCTGTGCACACCCTATTGTGTGTACACCCCCAAGACTCTCTCTCAAGTCAAGTCTTCTCTTAAATGTATTAAGTTTCATCAATGGGAAATGCTATCAGTCTCTTATGAACCTAATGTATCCAAATAAAATAAAATAATACCCTGGAACTGAGTTTGTGAGCTGCAAGATAATTCTAATAAAGATACAGCTACAAATGCTCTGAGACTGTTGAAGGCTGAAAGATTTACTAATATAATTGATCTTAGAAGACTAGTTCAGGAAAAATGGGCATATAAGAATTGAAGATGTTATTTCAGAGAGAGAAAACATCTAAAACAAAACTTCTGATTACTTCCCCTTGATTTTAGATTGCCAAAATGAATGTTTCTTACATACATTTGGAGAGTATCGTTCTACATAAGTAAAGGATTAAAATTAATTCCTTTTTAAGTACTTTCTCAAAGCTTAGGATACAACATATATAACTCTGGGAAAGACAGCAATGGCTTCCCCTCTTCCAGGGATAAATATGAGAGTGCCTGTTTTCTCTATTGTTTTTCTCTAAATATTTTGTATTTGCCCTCTAATTTATGAAGCATAAGCCATAGTAGAAGCACTGGCTACATGTTATAAAAACACCAAAAGGCCCCTCTGATGTCATTTGCAAAAATAATTGGTGTTAAAATTATTTTCAGATTATGATTTAAGAATTTTTGCGATGCATTTGAACTATTCAAGTTGATTTGTACAAAAGAGGCTAGCATCAGGAGGGTATTTTCATGAGACAGAAGTCTGTTAAATTTGTATCCTAAAAGTCTCCTTTTGAGTCATTGTGTAAAATCAGCAAGTGTATTTGGGAATAGGTTCAGTGAAGACTCTTTCTTATTCTCAAAAGCTTCTTGATAATAACATTCTTTCCTTTCTGACCTGTGTTATGAGGCTCAGGCATTTAAAAGGTCGGGTGTATTTCTTTCACATATTATATATCCCTTGGATAGCAAGTAGATTTTGAATTCTCTTATATCTTATATTATTAGGATCGCATCCTTTTTATTTTTTTGTCAAAGTGCTATTCAGCTTTTGTTCCATTAGCATTTAAAAAAATTATATCAGAATTTATTACTGCTTTCTATAGATGAAGGTCAGGCAATGAAGAATTTCCCCCCCAAATCAATTCAAATTATTGTTATAATAGTACTGAGTGAACTAATGTATAATAGAAGCATATGTTTGACCTCCTCAAAATTAAGGCTTCATTAATAAGCTTGCATTGATTATTGACCAGTAACAAAACTTTAGGAATGTTCATGAATCTTCATATTCTGGAAATTGCTGGAAATATGGGAAAAATTAAAAATCTTACAGAGGATTTTTATTCTCTATACCTAATTGTAATTTATTTGTAGAATAGTTTATAGCCTCTGTAGAGACTTTTCTATTTTAATGGTAAAATTATTGGTTGCCATGGATAGCTAACCATCAGAATCATAAGACATTCAGCCTCGCCCTCAGGCATTCTGATTCAGTGATCTGTTGGTGGGGGTAAGGTAGCCAGGATTTAGTATTTTAAAACTCTCACCATGTGATTCTGGTAATAAGCCAGATTTCGACTGAAGTATAGAGGTGGTCATATTTCCTACTGCAGCAATCAGAAAGGGAAAAAACTTCATGTTTTTGAGAAGGGCAGAATTTCAGGCAATTACAGTATCAATACATGTAACAGAGGACATTTGCTTCAGTGGGTCTGTTGCTTATTACAGTATTCTTGACAGAAACAATATAACTTTGTTCCCCAATGACAAGTCTGGCAGGCTTAATGAGAGGATATGAGAAGATAGTAACAGCCCCTCAGAAAGAAAACTAGAGGAAATCCTACCCCCTGATCCCATGGATTGTGGGCAGGAATACAGGGAAATGGGAAAATCAGTCAACAGAGTATCTTATTCCCTCACCCCCATTAAACTTTGGTGTGGAGGAGCTTTACTTAGGTTCAACCACACAGTCACTGGGAGCATCCAGGGATATTGGACTTATTAGACAGACTACAGAAACTTGGGAGAGAACAAGCCTTCTTCAGCTCAGTGCCACAGCTTAGCTTAACACAAATGGGATGGCGTTAAGTCAGAAAGAAGAACAGATATGTAACAGGAGGTTAAAATTCAAGTTTGAGGACTTGCACATGTAAAATTACTATATGTGAAATTCCAAAATGAGGTGCTAGATTAGCATATACTGTACTGAATTTTACAGAAGAAATGGAAAATACCAAATTTCACAGTTCACGGGCCTCTCTAATGGTCCCTCCTTTACATTAAGATTATGAAAAGGGCCTAACCTGTGGTTATGCTGTGGATAAAGCATCAACCTAGAATGCTCAGGTTACTACTGGTTTGAAACCCCAGGCTTGCCTGGTTAAGGCACATATGAGAGTTGATGCTTCTGGATCCTCCCCTCTTCTCTCTCTCTCTCTCTCTCTCTCTCTCTCTCTCTCTCCCCCTTTACTAAAATAAATAAATAATAAAAAAGAGTCAAATCCTTAAAAAAACAGACTTTACAAGTAGAGAAAGTAGACATAGGGAAATTGCTGAGGAGATGTGTGTGTGTGTAGTGGGGGAGGGGTTCTAGCTCCTTCACTTCAAGTTCAGTTCGGGAGGAGGCTTCAGTGGGACCACACAGAGAGTTTGAAAGGCGTCCCCAACACCTGGGTGCCACAGAGGACTGTGGCTGGGTCGAGATGGAAGTGTGAGAACTTATTGAGACGAAGGATGAATGAATGTTTCCCATGGTGGTGGTCCATGTGGGAAGATGATCTTGCTCAAAGTTGGGAGGATGAAGAATGTTTTAATTCTGAATTAAAAGTCTAAATTGAAGGAGACTCTGTGAAAGTCAGGGGCTTCAGAAGGGCAGTGGTCCACATATCACAGGGGCAGAAATGGAGGTTCT
Source organism: Saccopteryx leptura (assembly GCF_036850995.1). NCBI lineage: Eukaryota > Metazoa > Chordata > Mammalia > Chiroptera > Emballonuridae > Saccopteryx > Saccopteryx leptura. The sequence goes on along the minus strand of NC_089503.1, from coordinate 363,111,920 downwards.
CAGTGAAGGCAATCTCCAAGGAGTCCATGAGATTCCCTGTGAGCGAGAGGCAGCATTAAACCCCTTCCTGAGAGCCCCCACCCCAGACAACAATGGTACCTGCCATTGTCTGTGCCCTTTCCCTTAATCCTTTCTCCCTCTGTGCCCAAGCTTGGAGAGTTCTAAATCTTGCTTACTAAATTGTGGAAAAATAGGAATATGATTAGCACGGACAGAGGAAGACCCTGCCTGTCCTTTCCCACTGCAAGTGGCCGGCTCCAGCCCAGCAAGGGGGAGGAGAGATGCTAAAGTCACGGTGTGAGTGTTACATACTCTAGCTTTATCTACCAAATGTGAATGTTTTGTGAGTTGTAATGACTGAAAAATTGCTTACAAGTGTGAGTCTTAAGTGCAGGGGAAATCATTTTCTTAATCTAAAAGTAGTTTAAAGGAATAGGATAAAAAATTTGGTTTTTTTGTGTTGTTGTTTTTTTTTTTTTTTATCACATTGGTTATGTTCAATATACCAGTTTCAAATAGGCTGGTTATTAAGGGCATCTGGAAACATCTGCGTGCTCTGAGGAAATCTGTGGGGGTGTAGGGAGGGCTGCAGGAAGAGGAGTCCAGAGGTGACAGTATTCTGATACTATGTCAACTGCTGACCCGAGGAGCACAAGAAGACCAGACGGGTTGCTCATCAGAGATTACCTTCATCCTCCATTTCCCACTAGATGGTGGAAAACGGGGTTTTAAGGTCTGGTGTCACACCCGTCCCTCATTAATATGATGCCATCTTAAACAGGAGGGAAGGGATGGATGGAACATTGAAGATTTACTGGCGTCATATAAACAGAGACTAAGTTACCTGAGAAGAGAGCTTAGATCATTAGGTCAAACTGAGCTTACTGCATTGTACAAAATTAAGTTTTTCTGTAGTGGTGGTGTTAGTAACAATGGTAGTAAAGGGTAGTGGTTACAAAAGAGATCAGGTCAAGATAGATGGGGAAAAACTAGCATAGTGTGAGTGAATTTTTGACGTTTCTCAATTTTGGGGTTATTTTTCTCTTTCGTTGTGAGGAAGAAGGTGAATCAGGCAGCTGCTGTGATACAAGCTCAATGTTTTCACTGATTTGGGGACAGTATTAGGAATCCTTCATCACTTTGTTTCTTGAGACAGAAGAGAAAGAATCTGGTGTGGGGACAAGACTGCTCTAGATGAGAGTGGAGGAAAAGTCATGGAATGGTCTGTATTTTTATATTAAGCAGTCAGAAATGACCAGTGGTTCCTTTGCATTAGCTCTGTTTTGGCTGAGTCAATGGCCAGTGGGCTTAGTTTTGCCACCGCACACTTTTTCAAAAAGAAGAGGAAGGAGAGAAATCGATTGATTATTATTGTAGGACAGATAGTTTTTCTTTCTTTTTTATTTATTTCTTGTATTTTTCTTAAGTGAGAAGAGGGGAGGCAGAGAGACAGACTCCCACATGCGCCCGACCAGGATCTACCCTGCCTTCCCACCAGGGAGTGATGCTCTGCCCATCTGGAGTCCTTGCTCTGTTGCAACTGGAGGCATTTTAGCGCCTGCGGTGAGGCCATGGAGCCATCCTCAGTGCCCGGGCCAACATTGCTCCCATGGAGCCTTGGCTGCAGGAGGGGAAGAGAGAGATAGAGAGAAAGGAGAGGGGGAGGGGTGGAGAAGCAGATGGATGCCTCTCCTATGTGCCTTGGCTGGGAATCAAACCAGGACTTCCACACGCTGGGCCAATGCTCTACTGCTGAGCCAACCGGCGAGGGCCTAGAGATAGTTTTTTATTTTATTTTAGGAATGGAGGCACATGTATTAGAGATATGCAAAAAATACATGATGATGTCAAATTACTCTGATTTAACACTTTTATTTTCAAAACTTAATATTTTGAGAAAAAAAAGAGAAAGATTGAAAAACTGCACACCGCCTGACCTGTGGTGGCGCAGTGGATAAATCGTCAACCTGGGATGCTGAGGTCACCGGTTCTAAACCCTGGGCTTGCCCGGTCAAGGCACATATGGGAGTTGATGCTTCCTGCTCCTCCCCACTTTCTCTCTCTCTCTCACTCTCTCTCTCCTCTCTAAAATGAATAAATAAATTAAAAAAAAAAAAAGAAAAAAGAAAGAAAAGGTTTATTTAAAAAAAAAAAAAGAAAAAAGAAAAACTGCACACCACAAAAAAACACCCAAGTCTACAGAAGGTCCAGATATCCTGGGAGAATCACAGGAACTCAAACACTGTGAATGACCTTGAAGAGCAGGCCACCTTGTAGATGACTGCAGGATGGCAGGATGCCTATGAGAGGTGTGGATATAGATTCTTTAAGGAAATCAATCACTTTGGGTGATCAGACTATATCACATCAGACAAGCCTGGCCTTTTTCTTGGTTAACCTATTTACTTTATTCATCTTGTGTTGGTTAGTATCTATTCTCAAGGTGGAGAGGTGGTAGAAATAGAGATACTATTTAGACCCCAAAATGGCTCTTTTTTTTTTTTTAGAACACTCTGATGGATTTTCTTTGTTTGTTTTAACATTAAGGTTTATTATTATTTTTTTAAGAAGAAAGAAGGAAAAGAGGGAAAATTGTATATGAGCTTATATCGAGACATCATGATCTTGCTTCAGTATGTGTCTCAAAAGTCATAAGCTTCTCAATTCACTTGGGAGATAGTGTAAAGATTGTTACATTATGGGTTGCCATAACTGAACACTAGATGACGTATTTGTCATGGTAAAATGCACCTATCAGAAAATATGGGGAAATTCTTGTACACTGCAAAGGTCAAGGTGGCCCAGGTACTGGATATGAGATTATTTTTAAACAAAATAAAAATAAAATAGATTCTCTACAAGAGATGGCAGCTCAGCTGTGGTAGACGTGGCCACGAAAGAAAGCATGGACTATCCTGGTCCATGAATATATCGTTTTTCTTCTGGATGGTCACCTTTGCATATATTGATGACCTTTCTTCTTATCTTTAAGTTGAGAGAGCACCCTTAATAAGTTTAAAAAGACAAAAACAAACCAAAATGACTCTCCCTCAGACTATTTTAACCGGAAGGTTTCTATTAATACTTGATACACCAAATTCATTATACTCTGAAATAATGTCACTTGAATCAGGAATGCATATGCGTATCTTCAAATCATATCTAAAGGTGGCCTTCGCTGCAAACTGATTTTTCTGGAGATGAATCCTGCATGATACAGGATCATGAGCAGCAGCAGCTTATTTCAGTCTGCTTTTTCCTCTTGCTTATTTTTCTCCATGGCATCCTTAGAAAACCTGATTCTGATTAATAAGTAAAAGCAACAACAACAAAAGAAATGTGGCCCAGGAATCTAGCTATCAAAACAACATGTGTGATCGAACCATGCTCTGGGGTCAGCTGAGGTCATTGCGAAGCAGGCTTGAAGAGACAAAGGTGGATCCTAGAATGTGCTCACAGGCTCTGCCCACCTCCCCTCAGGAGCCTTTGTTTTTGAACTGAGAAGGATTAAGTAGCTTTAGGAAGATGGAGGCTAATACTATCCAGGGAGTATGACTCAGTTACTCTGTTACTCTGAAAGGAAATGTGAGTTGTTGTGGTTTTATATTTGAGGTTTTATTTCACAGGTTTTGGGGGCAGAGGAAGGCTAGTATTGCTCTGAGTTCTGCAGAGTTAAATCATAAAAATATAAAGAGGGTATCTTTTCAAAATTTTGTCTAAGCAAAGAGCACATAAATATCAATCTTCCCAGATGTTACTAACACACAGTGGCAATGTGTGTGTTTTTTAACATACTTGATTTAAGCATACCGATACTTTAACAGTATCTAAAAATAATATATTGGATATTATTTTTAAAGATGTATATGACACACATAAAGGTAATTAAAAACTTCTAAAGTCTCACCTCAGCTTACTAATATTATCCCAAGTACATTAGGATGAACACACACTGGTATTAATATTTGAATACAATGCAGTTCCAGAGAATGGATCACCATACAAGGATGTCTTGGTGGAATTTCAGCCATAGTATTGGAAAACATAAACTTGAGGGTGGAGTGAGGTGTTTTCCAGGCATGGAGATTAAGGAGCATGAATAATGCAGCCAATGGATCCAAGGAAAAACATTTCCCATTTAATCAATATTTGTTTTATTTATCACAGAAACTGTGGCATTGTTGAAACCATTTTATTTAACTGAGTCACTGTACGTCCAGTAGTCGCGACCGTCGCGGCCATGCATGTGCAGGTTCCCATTAGATTTGGTCAGACAGTAAAGAAAGAGTGGAGTCAAAAGCTGGTGGGCCATCCTTTATTCTAGCCTTGCAACCGGCAGGCGAGTAAAAACACACAGGGCTCCAAAACCCACTCACACATTCTCCGGTTCCACAACCAGGAGAATCTTTTCTGGTTTTTCCTAGAATCAAAGGCCTCCACCAGTCTCAGCAGAGCTCACAAAGCCCCTCACCCCTCTGGTTCCCATCTGCCAACCTTATCCCTTCTCTTCTCTGCACAAACTGGCTTCTCTTACAGCCCCCTGCCATCTTGGCTGCCTTCTCAACACACTTCCTCCCTGCTCTCACTCTGCAAAAAAAAAGGTGGCTTCCTTCCTCTCCTTTCTCCCTCTTCTTAAAACTTTTTGGTGCAAAACCCCTTAATATAGCACAACAATGGCCCTTCCCAAGCAGGAAGGTAATTAGCAGTTTCCCCTGGAGTGTGGCCATTTTTAATAATAAAAGTGAGCAACTCAAATAACACAGATTTTACAAATTCATTTACCCAACACTCATACAATTAAAAAAAAAAATATATATATACATAAAGATATAGCTTTCCCACTTTTCCTCATATCCCATCTGATACCCTGTGTCCACCCACTCCCTCTGGTAACCACTGTTAAATTTCAGGTATTCTGGCCCTGGCCGGTTGGCTCAGCGGTAGAGTGTCGGCCTAGCGTGCAGAGGACCCGGGTTCGATTCCCGGCCAGGGCACACAGGAGAAGCGCCCATTTGCTTCTCCACCCCTCCCCCTCTCCTTCCTCTCTGTCTCTCTCTTCCCCTCCCGCAGCCAAGGCTCCATTGGAGCAAAGATGGCCCAGGCGCTGGGGATGGCTCTGTGGCCTCTGCCTCAGGCGCTAGAGTGGCTCTGGTCGCAACATGGCGACGCCCAGGATGGGCAGAGCATCGTCCCCTGGTGGGCAGAGCGTCGCCCCTGGTGGGCGTGCCGGGTGGATCCTGGTCGGGCGCAAGTGGGAGTCTGTCTGACTGTCTCTCCCTGTTTCCAGCTTCAGAAAAATGAAAAAAAAGAAAAAAAAAAAGAGAGAAATTTCAGGTATTCCTCTGTGGCAGACTGGGTGTCAAAAGTGGGTGCATATTCCATCCCACCTGCTCTTTTGCAATATGACTTTGCCACTCCCTCATTAAAAGAAGAATCAATTTCCCTCTCCTTGAATCCAAGCTGCCCAGTGTTCTAAGCTCTTTATAGGAATTAATTCAATCAAGCTTTAAAGGAGCCATAGGAAGAGGTATTATTATCATCTCTATTTTCAAATGAGACAATCAAAGTTACAACTCAAATGGTTACTTACGAGCAACATTCATACACTGAAATTCTAGTAGCTGCAGGAAGAAATAGAAACTTGAATTCACTCCATAGTCCATCACAGAGCAAGAGGAAAACAAATAAATTGAAAGGCTGGTTATTATTAATATTTTAAATATTTTATTTATGCTATTTTAATTGGCTACTTTAATTATTTTTGTCTTTTTTCTTAATTCTCAACAATTATTTTCATTGTTTCAAACATACATTTTCCATTTTTTATCTTACAGTTTTACCATTATTTTCTTAAATCTGTCATTGTTTCTAAATCTTAATCCCACGTATTTTTATATTTTCAATTTTTAACTCACATTTAAAAAAAATCTATTATCGCTTTTGCACTACTTTTTTAAAAAATCACTTTATTGGCATAGAGAATTTTCATCTCAAATCTCACCTCTTATCTCACTATTTTTAATTTCTAATCTTTAATCTTAACTAGGATTTTGGTTATTTTCTTACTTAAAAAATCCCTTTTATCTCTATTCTTATTGTATCTGACTATTAATATATTTTTAATCTGTTAACTTTTTTCAAGTCTTCATGATGAGAGTTCTTGATAAACTTCCTAATTTGTCTCTCCCCCCAACAACATCATGTAGTATATAAGAATTGCCCCTAGAAGTCTTTAAGCTTCTACCTTGAACTGGATGAGTTTATCTTTTAAGATCTGGGGGAAAGTTGCGCACCTGGAGCAATGAATTTGATGGATTTTAAGCTACTTGGTTGTGCCTTTGAGATCCATTTTCTGTCTTATATTATAATATGTGGCCAGTTGGGGTCATAAAATAAAGGACACTAATATAATAGCTTTACTTGAGTTTTTATATTATATAACTACAAAAGAAGTTAGAACATTTACTTTTCAATATTTAGTGCTTTAGATTTTTTTGTTGTTGTTCTTGCTGACAGGTGAAAAGCTTGGTTGAGATTAGAATTGGGTTTGCTGTTGAGCACATATTACAAGGGATTTTTTTTAAATACCACTGTAACCAGGGTGCACTCTATTCTGGGCACATATTCATTCTCTTTTTGATGACAATTTTTATTTATTTTATAAACCCCCTTGACCAAGTTCATCATCACTGGTCACTAATTTCCAGGATGGTTGTCAAGCAAAGGGAAGCATTTCCTGGAGTGACTACAGTGGGTCCTATCTCCATAGGCCTTTTCCTCTATACTACTGGAGACTTCAGCAATATAGACCATTTAATAGTTAAGCCTCCTCTGTTTACATCATCTCAAAATGGATGCTTTGGACTAAATATTAAAAAATAATATCTCTTATTTTCATCTTTGGGAAACAAAAAAACCAGAAGCAATATTACCCATGGTTAGATTAATAAGATTAAAAGGCAGAGAAGACTAAGATGAACAAAAGGGCCTTAATATATACTGGTTACCTGCCGTTATCACAACTTACCATGGTAGCTTAAGTATGAGAGAAATTTCTTTCTTCTCATATTTCCTGTGACCAGTTTGGTCAATTAAAAATAATTTTACACATTGGTATCCCAGATAATGTGGAAACCTCTTAGTGCTTGCTTTGTCAAAGACTTTTAGGTAGCAGATGAAATGATGCGAAACAAAACCACCACAACAAAAAGAAACTAGTTAGTGCTCAACACAGGAAACAAAAATCAGAAGTGTCCACTTGAGATTCTATCAAATTTAAAATCTGAAACCTTTTTTAAAAAATCTGGTCAAATAAAACTATGTGAAAATCTCCCTCCAACTGAGCATTAAGAGCTGAAATATAATTACCTGAGTTAGAATTTTGAAAAGTGAGGGCAGATATTGGTGGATTTATGACATGTATTTGACAGCTTTCTAATGAAAGATCACCTGCCTTGAATTTTTACTAAACTGTTTTATATTCCTTTTCATATTCTATAGTTGATTTCAGAGTTCAAGATATTTATGGAAGGTTTTATGTGTTTTGAGTTGTTCAGAGACTACAGATGGTGTGTTCCTTGTCAATATTTTTATTTATTAATGTCAGATGTTACCTAAATATAGTCCATCTTTGGGTTTTTTAAAGGAAAAAATACAGACATGTATATATCTAATAAATTCCTTTGATAATATAGACCATGTCCTTGGTGAATTCTGAATTTGATTTCTTATGTTAATTTCCCTACCAACAAATGGGCAAGATTTAGGCATGGCTATTCCATTATTGACTTATCATACTTTATATTACCTTGTGGAAACATCTTCACAATAAAATAAGATTGTTTGCAATCTTTACATTTAGACAAGAATTAATTGACTTTTAATTTGTGGGTAATATTTGATTATGGGTGAAACTAAACTGATATTGTCCTCAGCTATTTATGCATATATTAAACTGTGCCTTAATCATTATGGTAAGAGTTGGGATTATTAGTCATGACCGTTTGATTAATCAGATAATAGTTTTTTCTGTACAGAAAAGGACAGCATTCTTATTCTCCTTCTCAATAATTTTTCCATTTCTTGATTATTGTTCTAGATTAGCTAGAAGCATACCCTCACATAAAATAGTGATAATGATAATGACATAACTTTTTTGAAACTTAGAATATTTATTGAAGGAAATGAATGAATCATATTTTTATACTTGCTCAACAAATTACCTCCTAGTCTAAAAAAACCCCCATCTTTTTAAAAGGCTTAATAATAACACAATAGGCTGGCATTGAACACTTCACATGTAGCAGAAACTTTTCCTGGAGCTTGATTTTCTCAAGGATCACAACAGCACTTTCAGAGAGACATTATTCCCATTTTTAAAACAAAGCACAGGGAGAGAGAGAGAATAGCTTCGCAAATGTTACACTGTAAGTGGCCATGTTAGAATTCAAAACTTGTACAGTTTGATATGAAGTAAATATATACAATTTGATAGACAGCTAAAGACTTGCTCAAAGCTTAGTAAAAAATTAACTTACTTTAAATACAAATATGTGATAATATCTTTCAAAAGTCTGGCGTTTTTTTGTTTGTTTGTGTGTTTGTTTGTTTGTTTCAAGTGAGAGGCAGGGAAGCGAGACAGACTCCCGCATGGTCCTGGCAGGTATCCACCTGGCAAGCCCCCTACCAGTTGAGGCTCTGCCTATCTGGGGCTGCTGCTCCTTTGCACAGCCATCGAGCTATTTTAGTGCCTGAGGAGAGGCCACAGGAACCATCCTCAGAGCCTGGAGCCAAATTGCTCGAACCTTTTGAGTCATGGCTGTAGGAGGGGGAAAGAAGGAGAAAGAGAGAGATAGAGAGAAGGAGAAGGGGTAGAGAAGCAGATGGTCACTTCTCCTGTTGTGCCCTGACTGGGAATTGAACCTGGGACTTCCACACGCTGGGCCAATACTCTACCGCTAAGCCAACTGGCTAGGGCCAGGCTGCTTTCTTTTTTTTTTAAATTTTTTATGATAAGGCAGAACAGGTAGGTCCTCATTAGTAACAGCCTCCCTTAGTTGGAAGTGCTTGATATAGTATCATTAAAAAAATTTTTTTTTCGTTGACAGAGAGAAAAACATTAATTCACAGTTCCGCTTAATTGTTCTGTTTAGTTGTGTACTCATTGATTGCTTCTCCTACCTGGCAGGGTTCGAACCTGTGACCTCATTGTGTGAGGACAACACTTTTTCCATTGAGCCAGCCAGCCTGGGACTCAAAAAAAAATTTTTTTTTAAAATAGGATCAGTGGAAATGGTGTGGCTTTCTATAGTTTCTTCCTCATCAAAACACTGTCATTCTGGTTTGTTTCAAAGTTGTATTTTAGATTCAAAGGACACATTGAAAAAAAATTTTCTTTTTGCACAGACCCTCCTTTGATGCTTTCTTCACAGACAACACATCTGCTGTGGGCTTCTTCAAAGGGAATTTTCACAGAGAAATTAGAAACATTGTCTCTTATATCAATGTTAGTAATAACAGTTTCAAATACTATATTTGCCAGAGGATCAAGGCCAGTTTTAAAAATTAAAATAACATATTGTTCTTTCAGAATCGTTAACTCATTTATTCCTTTGTAATCATTCCACACTCTGTAGGCTTCTCCTCAGCTTTTGATAAACTGCCGGTATCATCTACAGAAACACTACTGGTAATGTTCAGACATTGTACCATTCGCAGTCAGGCCGGTGGTATTTAAAGTAATATCTACAGGATCATCTTCTAGTTCTTCTAGCTCTATCTTAACAAAAGCTCAACAATAAAATTCCAGGCTCTGTTAATAGCCAGAACAGTGTTCCTGTTGGGTGTACATTTCCACAGATTAGGATCACTTCAAAAAGGCTTCCAGCTGGACGATATAAGATCAACTAAACTTTCTTGAGACATCATTTTATTACACTTAAAGGTGTGTTGGTAATAGAACGATAAGCTGGAATTTCCTTGTTGTTTCCCTTGGTGATATAACTGGTGGTATAACTGAATCTGCTGGAATGGTGTGAGATCATGCCCTGCTCCGCAGGGATTTTCGTTTAGCGCTCGCTGCTTCTACTTGCTCAGTGGAGGAGCGTGCTGAATCCTGTAATTCAGGAGACGCTTTCTCTTCTGTTCGTCCTGTTATTGTCATCGTCATCATCACTGAACACAATGACCGAATCATTTGAGTTCAACACACTTTCGAAGCAGAGGACAGAGGAGACAGATATGGACTACAGTAACATTTCTATTGTACTTTCCTCTTTCAATTTCAGGCTTCAGTCGGGATCCAAACACTTGTTTTCTTCACTGTAGGTACAACACCTTGGGGCCAGTTTAAGCTTACAGGATTAATTTCAACTGTTGAGACATGAAGTGGGCATTCTTCTGGCTGCTGATTTTTACCACTTCCCTCTGTGCATTAATTAGCCTGATGGAAATGTCCTCCGTGAGGTTTCCGGAACATAATGTAATGCTGCATTTTGTGCATTTTCACTTCACTTCTAATTATTGCTCAACATGTTAAAACCCATTACATGGCTTTCCCAAGTTTTAAAACTTCCAGTCTTGTGGCTTACACATGCCTTCAAGGTGAAATCACCAGAATGAGTGACAATTTTGGATGGCATTTTGAGCTTCAAAGAAGTCATCTCCTGGTGCTGCCCAGCTCCTGAGAGCCACCGAGGTCCTCCTCCCGCGCCCTGCTTCCTTCCTAATCCGCTGGGGGGCGCTGCTGCACTCGCTGGCTCAGGGGGTGGGCGGCAGCAGGAGGCTTAGCCACCGCGGTTCCCAACTCCGGCTCAGTCTTTGGGTGCGCAGATCCGAAGGTCCTCTTGACCATCAGGCATTCCCAGTCCCTCGTTCCCTTTGCAGCCTCCACTGGAATGCCCCCTGTGGGAGCCGGACATGATCAGGGGTGGGTCTCTTCTTCCACTGCCTACCGTGGATCACCACAACGGAGTTCTTAATGTAAAACTGAATTAGCAACATAATTATCAACAAAGAGAAGGGCTGTAGGGCAAAGGCAGTAATTTGTGATAAGTTGTTCCTCAACAATTAACCAGGTAATAGTTAATCCTGTCCTTACTAGCAATTTAGTCCACTCAGTTACTCACGCACGTACTAAGTGTAATTGGTTATTCTTGTGTTAACTCAGAAAGGCTAGCCTCAGACCTACTAAGCCTGAGAGGCCCCTGGCATGAGCCTTATGCATGAGAGAAGCCATAGCATAATGAACAATAAATTTATAAGAACATGAGGCCCTGTAACTTGAGACATTCACTTTTGAAAGGAACACTTCAGGCCCCAGGGAAAGGCTTCCCTGGGATTCTTGTCCACTACCATGGATTGAAAGGCAATTGAATTCCAGTGCCATACAGGTTTGTGGGTTGTGCTATTTCCAGGATAGGAGATAGCACTGCTTTAGAGTACAGGAGGATTTGAGTGGCAAAAGCATGTAGGAAAGAGAAGGACAAATTAATTGGTTTCTCTAAGCCACCATCATTACTTGCCTACTCTTCAATAATCACATCTACACCTTTCACTTTTACTTCTCTTTAATCTGTCATCCCATACTTTATAGATATAAATCCAGTCTCGTCACTTACCTAATTAAAACTCCAATGGCTTCGGATTCTTAACACCCCTGGCCCATGTAACATTCTCTTATGGTATGTCCACATCCCTATGAACTCCTGTTCCCCCAGGTTGGCCTTCTCTTTGTTCCTGGTGAAACCCAAGGTCCTTCCTGCCTTAGGGTCTGCATATACACACTCTTCTTCCTTGAAATGCTTTCCCCACAACCCTCCACCTCACTGAACTAACACTTGCTTATTCTTAGATCTAAAAGTTCAGCTCCATGGGGAAGGCCATTCTGAGCATCCTGGTCAAGATTAGGTTTCTCTAAACACTTTCATATTCTCTTAAACACTCTTAAGACTGTTTCATTTCATAGGACTTACTGCAATTTTAATTGTGTAAAATTTCTCCCAATAGTTGTCTAATATGTTTCTTCTCTAAAAATTAAAAGCTCCATGAGATCAAGGTTATTTCAAGTGTATCACCAGTCCTTAGGGTGATGTCAGGCACAATGAATTCACTTGGATTTTCTTGGATGAAACATTAATTGTGTTACTCAACAATGCTACAGTTAGATCGAAGCCACTTAGCCTCGAGGAATGAATGAAGAATGCCACTAACCAATTGTGTAATCTTCGGCAGGTCTGGGCCTCAGTTACTTTGTTTTAATTGAAGAGGATAATTCCTGTAAAAAAGCTATACTATAGAAGTGTTACAAAGAACATTTGAAATTACACACACATGCATACCAAATAAAGATACTTTGATTAATGATGAACACTTATATCTGTGCTATCAAATATGTAGGTATAGCTATAGTTTGAAATGACTATATATATCTCAATTAGGGTGAAGTATCAGTAAACTGTATTCAAGTGAGTTTTAAAAATACCAGGAGCATTACCTCTCTTGACATGAATTCCAGTAGTAGGGCCAGCTCTAGATTCTGGTTGTCATGACTCTGGCTCTGCCTCTTCGTCATTTCTCTGTTTCACCCTCCTCTGTGGGTAAACCTTGTTTTCAGACTCACAGCTTGATTACTCTAGCAGTTATGGGCATAGCATCCAGACACAGTGACATTTAGAGAAAGAATGTCTATTTCTGTGAGTCTTGAAAATGGTAGAAGACCGTCCCTGAATTGCTCCCCTCTCTCCCTCAACCCTCTCTTGTCAGAATTGTACTATATTCCTAGTTTAAACCAACTCCAGAAAGGAGAATAGGATTGTCATGATTGGCTTTATCCAAACAGGACAACTCTGGTTGGTAGTGGCATCACAATCTCGTGAATACCATGGGCTCATGAAAAAAGGGTGGATAAGAGAATGAGATTGCAATTGTTTCTGGAAGGAGGAAGGAAGGATGAAGAAATGGATGTTGGGTAGGCAACCAATAGTGCCTGCTACACAATATGCCAAAGTTTTTTTTATTATTCATGGAGATCAGAAGATCTAAGTCATATAGATAGTATGGAAAGATTCAATATTGTAGTGTTTTAGAGTATAGAGTGTTAGGATTATTAGCAAATGAGATTACTAGTAAGCCAGTTCATACTGGTATACAACAATGAAGAAAGTTTCTCTGCTGTATAGGTAGAAATCATGTCTGATTACAAGAGCAGAATATCAAATAACAACGCACTCCCATAAGCAGGCACAACTCTCAGGGATGACATGCATATTCTCCACCCTATCCCATGCTCATTGCAGACATAACTAATTGATCACAGCATACTCCTTGCTGAGGGTAAATAAGGTTTGGAGTCCTGTTCAGAGAGCTCCTGACTACCAGCTCGAGTTGATCCTCCAAAGAAAGCCATTATAGTATAGACATATTACAGAACTAATTTTTTTATACTAAGAGAAGAACTGGTATATAAAACAGAATAAAAAATTTCAGTGAAATTTTAATTTAAAATAAAGATATGAGCCAAAAGCAGAGGACATGGAAATATGAGTAATAGTTTTATGTAATCATACTTTTTGATAGAAATGGCCTTTGAATTAGGTGTTACAGATCAATGAATTAAAAAGAAAGAAAAAGAGGAAGCATGTCAGAGTATTAGCAGCAACAGGTGGGCAACAGAATCAATGCTATTAAAATACTGAGATGAAAATGTCCATGTCCCCAACCTTCTTTTCTCTCCTTCCTGTGGTACTTTATTCTCATTCTTTTTGCTGTCAACCAACTCCCTCTGTCAGCAAAAGATCTGAAAACTCATTTGTACTAACCAGCACATGACTGATAAAGCTCAATGAGCAACCTTTCCCTGAGCTATTGTGAATATTTGTTAAAAACAACACCTTACCACAAAGGTGTGAAGCTAATGAGGTATAGTTTCACAAGCTTAGTGAAACAGGTATAGGGCAAGGGCAAGAGATAGTGCAGGGACACACAGCCCACCCCCAAGTTTGGTATCATACCATGGAGAGAAATGCTGGATATTAACAAAAAGAGAAATATTTTGAGTACAGACAATTTATTCTGCCTACAATGTTCAATACTTAAAAATGGCTTTATTAAGATATGCTTGATATGCCATACAATTCACCCTCTTAAAATATACATTTCATGGCTTTTAGTGTATTTGTAGAGTCCTGCAATCACTGCGACTATCCAGTTTTAGAACATTTTCATTATCCCATGACGAAATGACACATTAGCGGCCGTCCTTTCTCCCTACAGCTCTAGCAATGGCTAATCTGCTTTGTCTCTGCAGATTTTCCTATTCTGATCATTTCATGAAAATAGAATCATACAATAGGTGATCTTTTGTGTCTGCTTTCTTTCATTTAGTATAATGTTTCTAAGGTTTGTTCACCATGTTGTAGCAGCTGTCCATACTTTCTTCTTCATCTTTTTTTTTTTTTAAGCAGGGGTGGGGTGGGGGGACAAACAGGAAGGGAGAGAGATGAGAAGTATCAACTCTTCGTTGAGGCACTTTAGTTGTTCATTGATTGCTTTCTCATATATGTGCCTTGACCGGGGGCTCCAGCTGAGTCAGTGACCTTGAGCTTTAAACCAGTGACCTTTGTGCTCAAGCCAGGAATCATGAGGTCATGTCTATGATCCCACACTCAAGCTGGATGAGTCCATGCTCAAGCCCAGGATATTGGGGTTTTGAACTTGGGTCCACAGCATCCCAGGCCGATGCTCTATCAACTTACCACTGCCTGGTCAGGCTATACTTCATTCCTTTTTATTGTTAATTATTCCATGATATGGAGAGCCTACATTTTGTTTATTCATTCATCAGTTGGTGGACATGTGGGTTATTTCCACTTTTCAGTTATTTTGAATTTTGCTGCTGTGAACATTTGTGTACAATTTCTGTGTGGCCATATCTTTTTATCTCTCTTAGGTATACACCTACAAGTGAAATTGCTGGGTCCTGTGGTAACTGTTTATTAACCTTTTCAGGAACTACTAGACTGTTTCCAAAGCAGCTGTACAATTTTAAGTTCCCACCAGCAGTGTGTGAGGTTTCTATTTATTTCACATTCTCACCAACTCTTGTTTTTCTATGTCTTTTTAAATACAGCCACATTGGCGGGTGTGAAGTGATATTTCATTGTGGTTTTGATTTCCATCATCCTGATGGCTTGCCCAACATGTTTTGAACCCTCTTCCTTCAGCCACAAGACGGACATGGTTCCATAGTTTATGTCAAGTGAAATTTATTCTGTTTGCCTTTGCCAGCTAACCACCACTAGAGAGAAACACGAAGGATGGCAGCTTCCCTGTAAGCAGCGCTGACCCTGTTCCTGATTTGGGTGGCTGACGCTCAAGATATATTCAGGTCAAGAACAGGAGTAGTGTTCAAAAATGAAAATCTAATTTTGTGTGTGAGAGCCAATGAATAGAAACTGAAAGTCACAGCTCTGCTTCACATGTCACTTCAACCTTGGTATATTGCTAAATGGCCCTTTGCTGTAATTTGAAATTGTAGGAGAGCAGTGACTCACCTAAAACTCCTCTAGGAACTGGAAAGAAGTGTAGTCTACTACATTTCCTCAGCTCTTCAGAACGTTAGTAGCATTTCAGCATTGCAGAAGATCTTCTTATTGCTTTCATTTCTCTCCAGTCGGAAGGAATTCAGCTTAAAAAATGATACAGAACCCCCAGGCTGGGAGAGTCTGTTTCCTGTGGTTTGTTGGCTGACGTCATTGTGCCATATTCCTGAAGTGTTTGCAGGGGCCCACTGCCCCTGAGGACTTTAGGCAAGCCTTTGTCTTTTTTATTATTTGTTAACTCTGAGGAATTTCCTTTATAGTATAATCTTAATCGTTACCCAACAAGTATTAAGCTCCAGGCTGGAAACTTTATTTATTGTTTTTCACTGATGTATCCTAATCTTCAAGAACAGTGCCTGAGACAGTGTAAATACTCATAAGTATTTGTTTATTGGATAAATACACGAATTGATTGCTTCTTATATCTGGTGTATAAAAGGTGCTCAGTAAATATAAATATTAGCTGTTATTTTAAAGTCCAAGTTTTAGGTTAAATACTTCATAACAGATGCTTTAGTTAATTCTCTTATCAACCAAGAAAGATGATGATGATGATGATGATGATGATGATTTTACAGATGAGGAAAGAAGGAGCTCAGAGAGTTAAGTAATTTGCTCAAGGTCACACACAAGCCTAGCAGGTGGCAGAGCTGTGGTCGGAACCCAGCCATGCTCCGCTCCTATACTGGCGCCCTTGTTCACAGTGCTCGCCTGCCTTCACTATTGGGGAATAAACAATCAAAGCCCCACACCCTTTCATCATTGCCAGGCAGCCCAGAGTGCCGATGCCACAACTTAACCAGGGGAAGAATGCTGTTGTATATGAGCTAGCTCTCCTTGCTTTGCAGCGCACAGTCCTTTGAAGTGGAGAGAACAGATATTCAGGGAATAGAAAAAGGAAACTTCAGGCTGCTTGAATTTCATATGAAAAGTTGTCAGTGTTATTGATGCACCCCATATGTAGCAACTGGTAAAGGGTTTGTTTTAACTTGCTTTTCTCCTGGCTTTTGGGAGTTTTGCTACACTATAGTCACAGACTTGAGAGGCTGCTTAAACTCAACCTAATCCTTCTGATGTGTTACTTTGAGAATTTATTCTAATGCTACCTTTTAATAATAATGACAATTCTCAAGGAATTGTAGGAAGAAGACACCTATTGTGAAGGCTTTTTCTGGGAGAAAAACACAAATGCTTTTCCCAAGAGTCAAGAAAAAACTAAAAAACAAAACTCAGTGCTGAGTTTGTACTTCAGAGTTTCTTGGAGTTTGTCCTATGCTAATAAGTTTTCCAATGACTAATTATAGCCAAGAAAAATACGGGATAGGGCAAATTTAAAGAAATTAGGCTAGACATTTAAAAAATATACGAGGCTACTGGCAAATGAAGTTTTTAATAAAAATTGAGAACAGTTTCTGCCTCAAATGCTGATCTGTCTGGAAGTATGATTGGAAACTTGCGGGTTAGAACAAGATGTTTTTAAAAGATAAAAAATTTAAGAACATTCTTTATTGTCAGATCTACTCGGTATTCTTTGACTGTGTGCCCCAGCTCCAGAGACACCTGCAGTGAACATGCAGCGAGTGCTGCATGGCTGAGGACAAGCAGAGTACTTAGCAATTACCGAGATTTAGAAAGTGAAGCTGTGGTGATGTTTTCCCAAGCTCATTTCTTTATCTCAGTTCATTTCCTGTGTGGGTTTTTCAAATGGGAAATCTGACTAGGGCAGACATTTCTATGGGGCTGCTAGGCCTCCATTCTTTTTATTATTGTTGATGTTGTTGTTATTATTATTTTGATTGAGTTTAGAGAGAGAGAGAGGAAGGGAGAGAAACAGAGAGACAGGAACATCGTTCTGTTCCTGAATGTGCCCTGACTGGGGATTGATTGAACAGGCAACCTCTGTGCTTTGGGATGATGCTTTAACCAACAGAGCAATCAGCCTGGGGCCGTGTTGTTTTTATTATTAAAGCTGTTGGGATGTGGCTGACTTTGGCGTGCAGCCTGAGGCTGTCAGTATAGCTTGCGTCCTCCTGGCCACAGGCATTGATTTAGGAACACACATGTGACCCAGTTTGGGTCCACGCAGGCAAGGCCCAGGACTTCTGTTGAACCTATGGGTGAGAAAAGCCCTTCTATTTGGCTTTGGTTGAGAAGAAAAGAATATAAGTCTGAGGCTGAGGGAAGGCATTTTATCCTCACTCCTGTAACCATGATATGAGTGGTTTCTGGGGGGTGGAAACAATACAAAGGGAAGCAGAGCTAGGCATGGGGAGACTCTGGGGTCTGGTGACATTTGCTATTGTTTGCGGGAGAAGGGGCTACCCCCACCCAGCCTGTTTGTTTGTGAGTCCTGAGAGAGAGAGAAACAATTTGCCCTTCCTGCTTGCTCACCTGCCATTATAAGACTTTAATAAACGGAATGGCCCACCAGTTTTTGACTCCACAGTTCCTTTACCATCTGTTCAAATCCAGTGTGAACCTGCATGGCCATGGCCACCGGCCCTACATACCCCCTAAATTCATGTGTTGAAATATAAGCCCCAATATGATGGTATTAATAAGTAGATTCTTTGGGAGTGATTAGGTCATGAAGGTGGAGCCCTCATGAGTGGGATTAGTGCACTTGTAAAAGAAATAATAAGCACTCAAATGGTAACTGTTGTTAATATCTGTGTACCTAGAATTACAGTATCTTCATTTATCTCTATAAATATAGAGTCTTTGTACCTAGAATTATAAATATTTTAAGATTCCTAACACAAGTTGTCAAGTTTTTGTTTTTTTTTTTCAAAAAAGAGGTGTTTTTGGTTTTATACTCCCAGGAACAGATGAGTATTCTTAGAGAATTTATTCCCTTTTTTATAAGTAACAAATGTTTTTTACCCTCTCTATAGTATTTAAAATGTTTGTGTTTTTCTCTGTTAATAATAATATCATCTGTTAGAACCTGAAGTTATACGTTTCCCAAATAATTGTGTGCCTATACATTTCTCCTGGTACTTCTTAGTTTTCATTTTATATATTTCATCAAATAATGGTATATATCTATTATTTGTGAATTAGATTTTTTAATTGAATACTTTTTTACACTTAATAATTTGAATCTTAAATGTGACTTTTTATAAAATTAATATGCTTCCCCTGGAGACTTTTGTTTTTGTTTTGGTGTTTGATATATTTCCCACAAGGTTTCTACTTTTTAACCTATTTTAATCATTCTGATTCTGTTGTTTCTTTTGTAAGCAGTATATAATGTCTTTATCATGTAATCAATACTTTTATGGTATTCACATTTATAATATAAAGTGTTTGAACTGCTGTCATCTTATTTTATGGTTTATCTTTCCTTGTCATAATTAATATTTTGAACTGTTGTCATCTTATTTTATGGTTTATCTTTCCTTGTCATGATTAATATTTTCTAATTTTTTTTATCACTTGTTCCATAGATGGCCTATGTTTATTTGCTTTTTTTCTCTTTCAACAATTGAGAGGTACACAGGAGGTTTACTTTGCTTTTTAAAAACACCTTCCATCTACATTTTATTATTATTTTTTTATTATTATTTTTTTTGTATTTTTCCGAACCTGGAAACGGGGAGGCAGTCAGACAGACTCCCGCATGCGCCCGACTGGGATCCACCCGGCATGCCCACCAGGGGGCTATGCTCTGCCCATCTTGTGGCGTTGCTCTGCCGCAATCAGAGCCATTCTAGCGCCTGAGGCAGAGGCCACAGAGCCATCCTCAGCGCCAGGGCAAACTTTGCTCCAGTGGAGCCTTGGCTGCAGGAGGGGAAGAGAGAGACAGAGAGGAAGGAGAGGGGGAGGGGTGGAGAAGCAGATGGGCACTTCTCCTGTGTGCCCTGGCCAGGAATCAAACCCAGGACTCCTGCACACCAGGCCGACGCCCTACCACTGACCCAACCGGCCAGGGCCTACATTTTAAATCTTTAGTAGAGAATTAAATAGCATCTCTTTGATATCCTTATATGTCACTTTTATTTTTGACCCATTTTTATATTTCTGGACTTTTTAAGTTTTATCTTCGGTAATAGGTCATAGGAGTGGTTAAATTAATATTTCTGACAGTACATCTATTTTATGTAATGTTTTGAGATTTTTACTCTATTATTTTTACAATAATTTTTATAGTTAATTATTTGCTTTCAGTGCTCATCACCATTCCTTTTATACAACAACATTGTCTAAATTATTGTTTTTAATTTTGATGCCATTCCTAGTTGACTGACTGCCTTTGGAGGTTTAGGATAACTTGACCTTTCATACTCTTTCCTCTCCAAATTCTAAAGAATTGATAACAGACATGGGGAGCCAAGTGGGCTCAATAATGCCGAAAGTGCCCTGGCTGATGGTGCAGTGGATAGAGCATCCTCCTGGAGTGCTGAGGTTGCCATTTTTATCTCATTGTCACTGGCTTGAGCCTAAGGTCACCAGCTCGATCCCAAGGTGCCAGCTTGATCCTAAGGTTACTAGTTCAAGTCTCAGTCAGGGCACATATGAGAAGCAATCAATAGAACAACTAAATGAAACAATGAGTTGATGCTTTCTCTCTCTCTACCCCCCAACTTTCTCTCTATCTCTCTCTCAAAATAAAGATAAAGAAAGAAAGAAAGAAAGAAAGAAAGAAAGAAGAAAGAAAGGAAAGAAGGAAGGAAGGAAGGAAGGAAGGAAGGAAGAAAGAAAGAAAGAAAGAAAGAAAGAAAGAAAGAAAGAAAATAATGCCCCAAACACAAGGCTCTCTGGTTGTATTGGTCAGAGTTCATTTGCAGAGAATTCAGTGGAGAGAAATAAATCCACTCCTGCTGGCTTAAGCAAAAAAAAAAAAAAAAAAAAAAAAAAAAAAAAAAATATATATATATATATATATATATATATATATGGTATTAAATATATATGGTATTAAATATATATATATGGTATTAAATAGTTTATTGAAATCATCAGAAAGGCTGAAGAAATAGGTTCTATCTAGGATAACTCCCAAGCCACAGTGCAGAACTAGACCATCTAGGGAGCTTCTCCCTCTCATGTAATCAGAAGCATTCAGCTCCAGAGCCATCCTGTCAAGGCCATGATCCAAAGAAACTGCTTCTATTGTTGCTGGCTACACACTCATGCCCCACCTGTTATAACATGTGCCAGCAAAGTGGATGGCCCATGGCCTGCCTTTTGACAGGCATGAAGCCAGAGACTGACTGCTAATACTGCCCCGGAAAAACCATGGGCCTTCCTGACTCTTCATGGCTCATCAGCAGAAACAGCAGCAGCAGCTGGAGAAGGTAGTTTCTGCAACACCAGTTCTTTGCTAAATCTTCTGGGAGTGTATTTGATTGGTCCAAACTAAATTGTACCTAGAAACTCTAGCTGCAAAAGAGCCTATTGATTGAATTGTTTAGTTTTTTATTCCCTGCTGTACAAGAATATGCTCTAGAGGGAGAATGGGATGTGTTTCCAAAGCCAGTCTTCTCTGCTCTACTATTAGAGCTGAGGAAGCTATCAGTTTAGACAGGTTTTCACCAATTCTATCTCTATTGTTTTTGTTATATGTTTTCTGGTTACAACTTTGGGAAAAGCCATAGTTCTAAACTTCTCTTTTCATCAATTGGGCTCCACATCTACTATATTTTCATCATTTCTTTTGTCTTAAATCTCTTCACTTTTTTGTGTGTGAATTTTGGATCACCTTCTTTTTTGATCAAGTTTTTTATATTTATAATTCAAATTCCACTTGATGCCTGGTAAACCCTCTCCTGAAGAGAGTGGGTGGGTGTTCCCTGTCCTGTTCCATTTTCCAATAACATTGAGTGTGTCCGTCACACAGAGATGTTTTCCCCCCATCACCTCAGGCTGCATTGGACAAGACCATTCACTATGTGTCACCAGAGCTGTCCTGGCTTTCACCTCTTAGGGGTAGCTCTTTCTTCTGGATTGGTGCCACCTCCATTGTCTTCTTTTGCAACCAGATATTTTTATTAAAAAATTTTGTTCCACAAAATGTAAAGAAAGGCAAGTACTTGCTGGAACTGCCCTTAATAAGTACTCCTTTGAGGTAGAGGAATAGTTCTCAAGTCAGGTAAAGAAAAATCTTGTTCATTGGCCTCATGTGTGGAAGTCCTGGGTTCGATTTCCAGTCAGGGCATACAAGAGAAGCACCCATCTGCTTCTCCACCCCTCCCCCTCTCCTTCCTCTCTATCTCTCTCTTCCCCTCCTGCAGCCAAGGCTCCATTGGAGCAAAGTTGGCCTGGGCGCTGAGGACGGCTCCATGGCCTCCACCTCAGGCACTAGAATGGCTCTGGCTGAAACGGATCAATGCCCCAGATGGGAAGAGCATTGCCCCATGGTGGGCATTCCGGGTGGATACCAGTTGGGCACATGCAGGAGTCCATCTGACTGCCTCCCCACTTCTCACTTCAGAAGAAAAAAAAAAGATCTTGTTTCATGAAATGAAGGTAATGCTTGGTGGACTAATAGTCATTTGTCCCCATTTTGGGCAAATAAATAGCCCCCGTTTTTTAGGATTAAGTTGACAGAAGACAAAGCCTGTATATTCCTATCTAGTTCCACTTGTCTAATGACCAATGAAAATTCTTTCAATTTCTATGGAATTCTTCCCAACACTAGTGAAGTTGGTTTGAGTTTTCAGTGCTTTTGTGTATAGTCTTTGTATCTACCTTCTGAGAAAATTCAGTGGAATTGGATCCTTATTTCAGATTCTGTTCAACTGAAAGCTAGTAGCACAATGATACAAGCTTGAAAGATGTAATAATATATATTTGGAATCTATTCTGAAGTCACACAATTTAGTTTAAAAACAATTCTAATTGAGATGAAAGTTGGATTTAGTATCCAGTGAAATAAAAGTCTGTAATTTTTGGAGAAAAAGGTGTTTCGGGAGATGACGTCAGAGTAATGGCATGGTAAGAAGTGATACTGATAAATCTCCCCCAAAACTCAACAAGATCTTCAACCAGAAACAGAAAAACCTATCCTTGGAGCCTCCAGATGTTTTGCAATACACCCGAAGGTATGGTCGAGCGAAAAATTGGCTAAATATATAATCAAACCCCGAAGGAAATAGGGAGTAAGAAATGCTCCGCCTTCTTCACTAACCTAAACAGGGCTGCTTTAACTGGGAACTGAGAATATAGAAACTAAGGTGGGCAAAGGGGGTGAATAGATCCAGGCCGCAGCACAAACGGCCGAACCAGGCTGTGGCACGGAGATCCAAGCCAAGGAAAAACTGTGCCTGTGGCAACCCAGTCAGTACAAGCTAACACTCGTACCAAACCCAGACAAAGAAAGACAAGTGGGGCATCCATTTTCCCCGATCTCCTGGTCGGCACGCGCAGATAGTGGGCGAGAGATTCCTCCCAGCACCTCAGGAGTGGGCGCTCGTGTTACCCCACAGAGAGGCAGAGTCAGGGGCCTTTGTGTGGGCCGAAAGTGGAATCTTCAGGCCGCCCCAGCACCCTGAAAAAGCCATGCATGGGGAGGGAGGGAGAGCCAATTCCAACACTGGAACTTTTCTGTGCAGGCGGGGGTTTCACTCAGAGGGTGAGGCGGCCAGCCTGATAGCTGGTCTGCACGCACGGAGAGTGGGCAAGAGATTCCTCCCAGCACCTCAGGAGTGGGAGTCTGTGTTATCCCAAAGAGGGGCAGAGGCAGGGGCCTTTGTGTGGGCCAAAAGCGGAATCTCAGGCCGCCCCAGCGCCCTGAAAAAGACGCACACGGGGAGGGAGCGAGAGCCAATTCCAATGCTGGAACTTTTCCGTGTGGGTGGGGGTTTCACTCAGAGGGTGAGACTTCCAGCCTGATATCCTGGTCTGTGCACAGATAGTGAGCGAGAGTTTCCTCCAAGCGCCCCGGGAGTGGGCGCCCACCCATGTTACTGGACAGAGTGGCAGAGCCAGAGGTCTTTGAGTGGGCAGAAGCCTCGCCTGATTATGCTAGCAGCTCTGACTGACTGAGCCTTACCCAGAGCCCTGTGCTGAGTGGGAATAGAGTGGGGAGTTGCCAGTCTTTGAGCCTCTTACTATCCAGGCAGAGGCAGCAGCAACCCCATAGCTGGATTGTCAGGCTACTAATTGAGGAAGGAAAGACTAGGAGAAAGGCTCCAGGAACACGGACTCTCTCACTGTCGGAGCCTATAAATGCTAATGAGACTCAACTGCCAACGAGACTGAAGCACAATACATGAAATAGCCATAGAGACTTATCAACTGCAAACCTCTACCTGAGCATGCCAAAGGGGCAGAACCCGGGGTACAGAGTCACCGACCAGGAAGAGGGAGAGAAAAAAAAAGCAAGAAGATAACCTCTCAAAATCAAGAATAATCCGCAGACTTTATAACCTATCCCATTTTATTATATTTGTTCGTTTGTCTCTCTTATCTTCATTCTTGATTTTTTTTTTTCCTTCTCCAATTTGGTCGTTTAACTCTCTGCCAGTCTTACTCTCTCCTCTCCTTGAACTACACTACCCATAAGTGTTACATCTCCCATTATCTTTTCTTTCCTCTTCCTTTCTCTCTATGAGGGTTGCACTCCAAAACCCTTAACTCTCTCTCTCTCTCTCCTGTCTTTTCTTTTTTCTTCTTTTAATGGTTCCCTCTTTTTTTCTCTCTCTCTTTCTTTTCTCCCTCTATATTAGTTTCTTCCTTTCTCCTTTACGTCTCCTCTCATTCAAACCTCAATAACAAACAAATTATCTTATCTGGGACTCAAACTTATGTTTGTGGCATTTTGGGGGCTTTTTACTTCACCTTTTTAGCTCACTAGCAGTGCTCCCATCCCTGGCTCTCCATTTTATCTAGTTCTTGTTCCACTAAATACAATAGTAATTTTTAATTTGTCTCCCCATTTTCCTGTTTCCCTCTTATTCCTCTCATCATAACTCTTAGTCAACGAACAACTGAAAGCAAATCATTTTATTCTTGACCCAAATTTTTTCCTTATTTGCTTTTTGTGGGTCCATACCCCCCCTTTTTTTGCACCTTTATTACTTCTCCCCAATTCAGGCCCTCCATTACAGGCATTGTTTGTTCTATTTAGTACAATATAATTCACAGTTCACCACAAGATTTTCTCCAGAAAGAGGGGAGAGGAGAGGAGAGGAAAAAAGGAGAGGGGGGGGGGGATATTTCCTTTTTTTTATTTTAATTTTATTTTTCTTTATTTAATTATTAATTTAAAAAACCAACTCTTCAATTTTTTATTTTTATTTTTTTAACTTTTTATTCTTTATTAAATCTCAATACTATCAACAAAACCACCCTCAGATGCCATTAAGGAAGAGAAAATTGAATATCATGGATACAAAAGAAAAAGAGGTAACACAGATAGATAGGGAAAATTATATGGAGAAAAAATTTAATATATTGGAAACCTTGGAGTTAAATGACAGAGAATTTAAAATAGAAATCCTAAAAATACTCAGAGATATACAAGAAAACACAGAGAGGCAATTTAGGGAGCTCAGAGAACAAGTCAATGAACACAAAGAATATATTTCCAAGGAAATTGATACTATAAAAACAAATCAATCAGAGATGAAAAACTCAATTCATGAGCTGAAAAATGAGGTAACAAGCTTAGCTAATAGAACAGACCAGATAGAAAGTAGGATTAGTGAAATAGAAGATAAGCAACTTAAGGCACAACAGAGAGAAGAAGAAACTCGAAAATTAAAAAAAATGAAATAGCCCTACAGGAATTATCTGACTCCATCAAAAAGAATAACATAAGAATAATAGGTATATCATAGGGAGAAAAGAGAGAAAATAAAATGGAAAACATA
The DNA here is from genome assembly GCF_036850995.1 of Saccopteryx leptura. Taxonomy (NCBI): domain Eukaryota; kingdom Metazoa; phylum Chordata; class Mammalia; order Chiroptera; family Emballonuridae; genus Saccopteryx; species Saccopteryx leptura. The sequence goes on along the minus strand of NC_089503.1, from coordinate 363,086,503 downwards.
CTCAAACAAATAATAGACGAGAACTTCCCAAGCCTGTGGAAAGAACTAAAGCCTCAAATTCAAGAAGCAAACAGAACTCCAAATTTTCTTAACACCAACAAACCTACTCCATGGCACATCATAATGAAATTGGCACAAACCAACGGCAAAGAAAAAATTCTCAAGGCAGCCAGGGAAAAGAAGAATACAACATATAAAGGAAGGCCCATTAGATTATCATCCAATTTCTCAACAGAAACTCTACAAGCTAGAAGAGAGTGGACCCCAATATTTAAAGTCCTGAAAGAGAGGAACTTTCAGCCACGAATACTATACCCATCAAAGCTATCGTTCAAATATGAAGGAGAAATAAAAACATTCACAGATACAGAAAAGATGAGAGAATTTATCATCAGAAAACCCCCACTCCAGGAATTACTAAAGGGGGTTCTCCAATCAGATACAAAGAACAAAAAAACAAACAAACAAACAAAGCCACAAGTAAAAGCTACAAGAAGAACACAATAAAACCAAATTTAAGCTGTGACAACAAAAAAAAGAAAGGGGGGGGAGAAGATGGAGATTAACAGTAGCAAAGGACAACGGAGTGCAAAAGTACTCACAAAATAGTCACTATAATGAACAGGGTAGGAATGCTTTGAATTACTTAAATGTAACCACTATTGAAAAAACCAGCACAGAAGCACATGATTTAAAAAAGATAGCAACAGAGGAAAGATGTATGAAATTCAACCAAATAAAAACAAAAGATAGAAAAACGAAAGAGAAGGATCAAACAAGACACAAAACTAACAGAAAGCAATCTATAAAATGGCAATAGGGAACTCACAAGTGTCAATAATTACACTAAATGTAAACAGATTAAACTCACCAATAAAAAGACACAGAGTAGCAGAATGGATTCAAAAAGAAAATCCAACTATATGCTGCCTACAAGAAACTCATCTAAGTAACAAGGATAAAAACAAATTCAAAGTGAAAGGCTGGAAAACAATACTCCAAGCAAATAACATCTAAAAAAAAGCAGGCGTAACAATACTCATATCTGATAATGCTGACCACAAGACAGCAAAAGTACTCAGAGACAAAAATGGCCATTTCATAATGGCTAAGGGGACACTGAATCAAGAAGACATAACAATTCTTAATATATATGCACCAAACCAAGGAGCACCAAAATATATAAGACAGCTACTTATTGACCTTAAAACAAAAACTGACAAAAATACAATCATACTTGGAGACCTCAATACATCACTGATGGCTTTAGATTGGTCATCCAAACAGAGAATCAACAAAGATATAGTGGCCTTAAACAAAACACTAGAGCACCTGAATATGATAGACATCTACAGGACATTTCATCCCAAAGTGACTGAGTATACATTTTTCTCCAGTGTACATGGATCATTCTCAAGAATTGACCATATGTTGGGCCACAAAAACAACATCAGCAAATTCAGAAAAATCGAAGTTGTACCAAGCATATTTTCTGATCATAAAGCCTTGAAACTAGAATTCAACTGCAAAAAAGAGGAAAAAAATCCCACAAAAATGTGGAAACTAAACAACATACTTTTAAAAAATGAATGGGTCAAGGAAGAAATAAGCGTAGAGATCAAAAGATATATACAGACAAATGAAAATGACAATACGACATATCAGAATCTCTGAGATGCAGCAAAAGCAGTGATAAGAGGGAAGTTCATATCACTTCAAGCCTATATGAACAAACAAGAGAGAGCCCAAGTGAACCACTTAACTTCACACCTTAAGAAACTAGAAAAAAAAGAATAAAGACAACCCAAAACCAGCCGAAGAAAGGAGATAATAAAAATCAGAGCAGAAATAAATGAAATAGAGAATAGAAAAAGTATAGAAAAAATTAATAGAACAAGGAGCTGGTTCTTTGAAAAGATCAACAAAATTGACAAACCCTTGGCAAAACTTACCAAGGAAGAAAGAGAAAGAACTCATATAAACAAAATCCAAAATGAAAGAGGAGAAATCACCACGGACACCGTAGCTATACAAAGAATTATTGTAGAATACTATGAAAAACTTTATGCCACTAAATTCAACAACCTAGAAGAAATGGATAAATTCCTAGAACAATACAACCTTCCTAGACTGAGTCAAGAAGAAGCAGAAAGCCTAAACAGGCCTATTAGTAGAGAAGAAATAGAAAAAACCATTAAAAACCTCCCCAAAAATAAAAGTCCAGGCCCTGACGGCCATACCAGCGAATTTTATCAAACATTCAAAGAAGACTCGGTTCCTATTCTACTGAAAGTCTTCCAAAAATTGAAGAAGAAGCAATAGTTCCAAACACATTTTATGAGGCCAACATAACCCTCATACCAAAACCAGGCAAGGATGGCACAAAGAAAGAAAACTACAGACCAATATCTCTAATGAATACAGATGCTAAAATACTAAACAAAATACTAGCAAATTGAATACAACAACATATTAAAAAAATAAAACATCATGATCAAGTGGGATTCATCCCAGAATCTCAAGGATGTTTCAACATACGTAAAACGGTTAACTTAATACACCATATCAACAAAACAAAGAACAAAAACCACATGATCTTATCAATAGATGCAAAAAAGGCTTTCGATAAAATACAACACAATTTTATGTTTAAGACTCTCAACAAATGGGTATAGAAGGAAAATATCTCAACATGATAAAGGCCATATATGTTAACCATCAGCTAACATCATATTAAATGGCACAAAACTGAAGGCTTTCCCCCTTAAATCAGGAACAAGACAGGGTTGTCCACTCTCTCCACTCTTATTTAATGTGGTACTAGAGGTTCTAGCAAGAGCAATCAGACAAGACAAAGAAATAAAAGGCATTCATATCGGAAAAGAAGAAGTAAAGGTATCACTTTTTGCAGATGATATGATCCTATACATCGAAAACCCCAAAGAATCCACAAAAAGCCTACTAGAAACAATAAGCCAATACAGTAAGGTCGCAGGATACAAAATTAACATACAGAAGTCAATAGCCTTTCTATATGCCAACAATGAAACATTTGAGAACAAACTCAAAAGAATAATTCCCTTCACGATTGCAACAAAAAAATAAAATACCTAGGAATAAACATAACAAAGAATGTAAAGGACTTATATAATGAAAGCTATAAACCATTGTTAAGGGAAATAAAAAAAGATATAATGAGATGGAAGAATATTCCTTGTTCTTGGTTAGGAAGAATAAATATAATCAAGATGGCTATATTACCCAAAGCAATATACAAATTTAATGCAATTCCCATCAAAATTCCAATGACATTTTTTAAAGAAATGGAGCAAAAAATCATCAGATTTTTATGGAAGTATAAAAAACCCTGAATAGCCAAAGCAATCTTAAAGAAAAAGAATAAAGCTGGGGGCATTACAACACCTGACTTCAAACTATATTATAGGGCCACGACACTCAAAACATCATGGTATTGGCAGAAAAATAGACACTCAGACCAATGGAACAGAATAGAAAACCCAGAAATAAAACCACATATATATAGTCAAATAATTTTTGATAAAGGGGCCAACAACACACAATGGAGAAAAGAAAGCCTCTTCAACAAATGGTGCTGGGAAAACTGGAAAGACACATGCAAAAGAATGAAATTGGACTACAGTTTGTCCCCATGTACTAAAATTAACTCAAAATGGATCAAAGATCTAAACATAAGACCTGAAACAATTAAGTACATAGAAGAAGACATAGGTACTAAACTCATGGACCTGGGTTTTAAAGAGCATTTTATGAATTTGATTCCACAGGCAAGAGAAGTGAAGGCAAAAATTAATGAATGGGACTACATCAGACTAAGAAGTTTTTGCTCAGCAAGAGAAACTGATAACAAAATAAACAGACAGCCAACTCAAAGGGAAATGATATTTTCAAACAACAGCTCAGATAAGGGCCTAATATCCAAAATATACAAAGAACTCATAAAACTCAACAACAAACAAACAATCCAATAAAAAAATGGGAAGAGGACATGAACAGACACTTATCCCAGGAAGAAATACAAATGGTTAATAGATATATGAAAAGATGCTCATCTTCTTTAGTTATTAGAGAAATGCAAATCAAAACTGCAATGAGATACCACCTCACACCTGTTAGATTAGTTATTATTAACAAGACAGGTAATAACAAATGTTGGAGAGGCTGTGGAGAAAAAGGAACCCTCATCCACTGTTGGTGGGAATGTAAAGTAGTACAACCATTATGGAAGAAAGTATGGTGGTTCCTCAAAAAACTGAAAATAGAACTACCTTATGACCCAGCAATCCCTCTACTGGGTATATAACCCAAAAACTCAGAAACATTGATACGTAAAGACACATGCAGCCCCATGTTCATTGAAGCATTGTTCACAGTGGCCAGGACATGGAAACAACCAAAAAGCCCATCAATAGAAGACTGGATAAAGAAGATGTGGCACATATACACTATGGAATACTACTCACCCAGAAGAAATGATGACATCGGATCATTTACAGCAAAATGGTGGGATCTTGATAACATTATATGAAGTGAAATAAGTAAATCAGAAAAAAACAGGAACTGCATTATTCCATACGTAGGTGGGACATAAAAGTGAGACTAAGAGACATTGATAAGAGTGTGGTGGTTATGGGGGGGGGGGGAGAGGGGGAGAGGGAAAGGGAAAAGGGGAGGGGGAGGGGCACAAAGAAAACTCGATAGAAGGTGACAGAGGACAATCTGACTTTTGGTGATGGGTATGCAACATAATTGAATGACAAGATAACCTGGACATGTTATCTTTGATTATATGTATCCTGATTTATTGATGTCGCCCCATTAAAAAAATAAAATTATTTAAAAAAAAAAGTGTTTCTAAAATTGAGATTTTATTTTTTTCTCTTTTTAGAATATTATGCTTTCAAAATTATGCTTATATAGTTAAGCAGGTAAAGATTGATAGAATGTTTTTTGAAATTTGTGATGTCATTGAATTCCAACCATGAAAATATTAGAATCTATGAAATCCAAAAAATGCTAGAATTGGATAGTATAATGAGTTGCCTGTCTAAATGATGAGTTTATGTTGGACTTCCACAAAAGACTTGTGCTAATTACTAGTCACATCTGTCTATTAAAGTTTAATTTTTAATTAATTATTTAAAAAATTAAAAAAATTCACTTTCTTAGTCACATTATCACATTTCAAGTTTTCAATAGACACACGTGGTTAGCAGTTACCATATTGCAATGCACAGATTTGGGACATTTCTCATTTCAAAAAGTTTTATTTTATAGTGCTCTTCTAGACAACATGTCTTTAAATCTACATTAACTGATGAACTAAAATACTATTGGGATTATTATTTTTTTATTTTTCCAACTGAAAGGAGGGGAGATAGACAGAATCTCGCTTGCACCCCAACTGGTATCCACCCATCTGGGGCCATACTCGCAACTGGGCTAGTTTTAGTGCCTAAGGCACGGGCTTTATAGAGCTAGCCTCAAGGCTTGGGGCCAATACACTTAAACTAATTGACTCATGGCTGCAGGAGGGGAAGAGAGAGAAAAAAAGAGAACGGGAGCAGACAAGGGTGGAGAAGCAGATGGTTGCTTCTTCTTTGTGCCCTGTGTGTCCCAGGAATCAAATCTAGGGCATCCACATGTCAGGCCAATGCTCTAGGACTGAGCCAAACAGCCAGGGCCTACTATTGGTTTTAATGCAATGCTTTTGTGGGGGAGTATTTACAAATATCTAAGGTTATAGACTCTTGGTTTTAGCTGAATTCTATTTTGAAATAACCTCTTTATTTTTAAGTAAATAAAGTATTTCTTTTAGAACATTTAAAATTTACAGAAAAGTTGCAAAAGCATTATAGAGACTTCTCATATCAGCCCCATCAAAAGTTTTCAGTGAAGTCAATAGGCAAGAGAACCAGTATTTACTCAGTTAGACCATTTACATTAAAACTGATTATTAATATAGTTGGATTAATAACTATTATGTTTATAATTGTTTTCTTGCATTTTTCATTTTGTCCTCTCCCTTTTCCATCTTCTCTGGTTTTAATTGAGCATTTTATATGATTTTATTTTATTTCCTCTCTTAGCATATTAATAACTTAAAAACATTTTAGCAGTTGCCTTACAGTTTATAATGTACATTGTTAAACTTATCTAAATCCATCTTTATGTGACACTCTAACACTTCATACATAGTAGTTACATTATAACAATGTATTCTCAATTCTTTCTGCTCTTGTGGCATTGTGATCATTTCACTTATCCACATGTTATAATCAATAATCACTCAAAACACTGTTACTACTATTGCTTTGACAAAAGAGATTTTTTGATGAAGAGTAAGAAAAAATAGATTTTATTTTGTTTTTATTCATTTCTTCTCTGACATACTTCCTTTCTTTATGTTCATCCTGACTTGTCATTTTCTTTCTGCCTGAATAACTTCCTTTAGCATTTCTCACAAGGCTGGTTTGCTTGTGATGAATTTCCTCACTTGTTGCTTGTCCAAGAAAGTCTTTATGTTTCCTTTACTTTGGAAGGATAATTTTCTAGACATAGAATTTTAGGTTTTCTTTCAACACTTTAATTAATTCTACTTCCTTACAGTTTGAGTGTATGGAATTTCTAGTCCAGCTGTCCAGAGGGAGGGAGAAAGTCATTAAATAGTCAGCTAGATATAGAGAATGATGACAGTCTTTGGAAAAGAGGATAGAATTGGGTAAAAGTTAGGAGATGGTTTAGACATTACTGAGGTGGTGTTTTTATAGATGCCACTGATTTTTGTTAGCACAGTCCTTAGGCCTTGTTTACATATGAGGTTGTTAGCTTTCCTCAGGGTTACAGTCATTTAGGCCCATAGGATCATCACTAATTCAGGGTAGGGGTGTGTTGGGCAGATAAAATATATTATGCTCACTTTGTTAAAGATGTCGCTGCCCACATGGAAGCCTGTTGCCCAGGTGATATTAATGTGTGTTGGGCGGGCTGTGGGCAGGCAGGATTTTTGTAGCCTGGGACTTGGTTTTAGGACTAAGCCTTTCCCACCCTTTTTTATGTGGGGTGGTACAATCCCATCATGCCTCAGATAAGTGACTTTGTATTAGATGCTTCCCTGTTTTGTATATTGGATTAAAGGTCTAGATTTCTACACTATAAAGTGGGACAGACCCGGAGCTTGTGCTCTTGGTTACTGAGATTAGCATTAGAGAGCAGAGCAGAGAAAGGCCACATGGAGGAGGCCAGGAGAAGCAGCCAAGATGGCAGAATGCTGAAGGAGAAACCAGTTTGTGCAGAGTTTGTGCAGGGAGAAGGAAGGAGTTGGGGAACAGAGGTGAATAAGTCTGGTGAGCTAGAAACCTTTGATTCTAGGAAACTCGGATAAGTCAGTAGCTTTGTGAGCACTGAATGAGTGAGTTTTAGAGCCCAGTGTGTGTTTTTACTTGCCCGCCGGGTGCAAGCTAAGATTAAAGATGATGGCCCACCAGTTTTTGGCTCTGTTGTTTCTTTACCGTCTGTCCGAATCCAATGGGAACCTGCATGTGAATGGCCACGATGGTGGCTCCTGGCCTTACAGGGTGAATAGTCAAAGTCCTCTTCCCTTTTTGGTATTTATTTACTTAAGTGTCGGAAGCCAATCAACAACTGCTGGCTGACAAGGTCACAGCAGAAGAAGATCCACAACTGCTGGCTGACAAGGTCACAGCAGAAGAAGATCCAAAACTGCTGATTGACAAAGTCACAGCAGAGAAGACCAATGGCTGCTGGTTGACAAAGTCACCGCAGTGAAGATCAATGGCTGCTGGTTGACAAAGTCACAGCAGAGAAAAGGCACAATGATACTTCCCCCTTTGACCTTTTGAATTAATTTGGCCTTATATCCCCCCTTTTCTGGGTGTGTGCTATCATTTATGGCACAGGGATAATAATACCATGCTTTCCCTGTAGATTCGTAGTAATTTCTTTGGAAATGAGACAGAGGGTGTGAGTTCCACAGAAAAGCCTGTAAGCCCCTTTGCCTGAGCTCTTAGATATAAGAGGCTGGCTATGATATCCCTCGAAAAGGGTTAAGTTTGTAGGAGAATTCCTTCTTATTAATTATGTTAGAAAAAAATAGATTGTGACTTATGAATAGGTAGGAAACAGTAACTATACACAGAAGCACCTTTCAGCCTTCACTTAATTCATTACTTTACCTCCCTAGCCTTTTCATGTGGTAGAGTAAAGAAACTTTCCTTTCTTTTTGCATACCTGACCTGCAGGTGGTGGAACACTCTGAGAAGAATAAAGTTAGAACTTAACTAGTGTATGAATATAGTAGATAAATAAAATTTGACTAGACAATAGGACCTTAGGTAAGGTAGAGTTATTAATCAGTACTGACCTTTTAGAAGTTTGTACCAATATTGTTATTGCTGTTCAAGTTATTGTATAACTGTACTTTGTATGACTTACCACCTGATTTATAGCTTATAGAAATGAATTAACTGTTGCCTAGAAATATGTAACCATAGTGAAACAAAAGCAATGATTAATCAATGTATTTTGAATACCATGTGATTGTAACTTAGTGTGTGTGTATAAAAATAAAGCTAGACCAGCCATTGGCAGAGATGCCTGGCAGTAAATGCTAAAGAGAAAAAGGAATCCTGCTCTCTCACTCGATTCGCGCTGACACCGTCTCTTCCTGTGGGACCCCTGGATTCCCCCTGGGGCTGGACCCCGGCACTTAAGTTATTTTTAAATAAGAGGTTAATTACATACAAGAGAAAATATTAGTGACCTTGAATTAAGTATTTCTTAAATATAACACAAAATACACAAGTTACAGAAGAAAAAAAAATAAATTGAACTTTATCAAAGTTAAACACTAGTTCTTCAAAATATATGATTTAAAAAGTAGAAAGGCAAGCTACAGAGTAGGAGAAAATATTTTCAAAACATGTCTGACAATATGACATATATCTATTGCGTGATATAAGTGATAATCTGTAAAAATGATATACTACTCTTATAATTTAATTTTAAGACAGAAAATCACCTAACTAAAAGACATACAAAAGATTTGAATAGGTATTTCCCTGAAGAAGATATGCAGATAGAAAATGAAAACATGCTTAGTATCATTAGTCATAGGGAAATGCAAATTAAACCACAATGAGATGTTTCAGTGCTCACACTAGACTGGCTAAAATGTAAAAGACTGACCATACCAGGTGTTGACAAGAATATGGAAGAACTGTAACTTTAATAAAGCTTAAAAAGAAAAATATTAAATAGTACAATTAAAAGTAAATGAGTAAAATAACTATACATCTGATATATCAGATGCTCAGCATTAATTTATCAAAGAAATACAAACCAAAACCAAACCACAATAAAATATAACTTCACACCCACTAGCTGCCAATTTAAAACAAACAAACAAGCAAACAGAAAAACAAGACAAGAAATATAATGAGGATGTGGAGAAAATGTAACCCTTGTGTTAAGCCAGTAGCCAGGGCCACCATCACAGACTCCCGGGCCATGCAGGTTCGCATTAGATTTGGACAGATGGTAATGAAACAATGGAGCCAAGAACTGGTGGGCCATCATCTTTAATCCTAGCTTGCACCTGGCGGGCAAGTAAAAACACACACTGGGCTCCAAAACCCACTTATTCAGTGCTCACAAAGCTATTGACTTATCCGAGTTTCCTAGAATCAAAGGTTTCTAGCTCACCAGACTTATTCACCTCTGTTCCCCATCTCCTTCCTTCTCCCTGCACAAACTCTGCACAAACTTGCTTTTCCTTCAGCACTCTGCCATCTTGGCTGCTTCTCCTGGCCTCCTCCACGTGGCCTTTCTCTGCTCTACTCTCTAATGCTAATCTCAGGATCTGAGAGAGCAAGCTCCTGGTCCCCCTCACTTTATAGTGCAGAAATCAAAACCTTTAATCCAATATACAAAACAGGGAAGTCTCTAATACAAATTAGTCACTTATCTGAGGCATGATGTGATTGTACCACCCCACATCAAAAGGGTGGGAAAGGATTAGTCCTAAAACCAAGTCCCAGGCTACAAGGATCCTGCCTGCCCACAGCCCACCCCCAAAACACATTAATATCACCTGGGCGACGGCTTCCACGTGGGTAACGCCATCTTTAACAAAGTGAGCATAATATATTTTATCTACCCAACACCTTTGAACTCACATACATTGCTGATGGGAATGTAAAATGGTGCAGCCACTGTAGAAAACAGTATGGTAGTTCCTCAGTAAATTAAACAGAATTATCATATGATCTAGCAATTCCACCGGGGGAAGATACACAGGAATTGAAAGCAGGGATTCGAGCAGATGTTTGTACACCAATGTTTCTAGCAACATGGTTCAGAATAGCCAAAACATGAAAACAACCCAAATGTGAATCAAAGGATGAATGGATAAACAAAATATTACACACACACACACACACACACACACAATGGGATATTATTTAGCCTTAAAAAGGAATATAATTCTGATAAATGCTAAAAAATGGATTAACCTTGAGGACATTGAGTGCAATAAACCAGACACAAAAGGACAAATATTGTGTGATCCCACTGATATGAGGTAGCTAAAATAATCAAAATCATAGTCTCAATAAATTTAAGAAGATTGAAATCATATGAGGCATCTTCTCTGATAACAATGGCATGAAATTAGAAATCATCTATAATAGAAAAATTGAAAAACATTCAAACACTTGGAGGCTAAATAGCATGTTATTAAATAATGAATGGGTTAACAATGAGATCAAGGAAGAAATAAAAAACTTCTTTGAAACAAATCAAAATGAACCAACATCAATCAAAATTTATGGGACAACAAAACAATCCTGAGAGGGAAGTTCATAGCATTAGAAGCATACCTTAACATACAAGAAAAAGCTCAAGTAAACAACCCTGAATCTAAAAGAAACAGAAAAAGAACAACAAATAAAGCCCAGAGGAAGTAGAAGGAAGGAAATAATAAAGATCAGAGCAGAAATAAATGACATAGAGGCTAAAGAAACAATACAGAAGATCAGTGAAACCAAGAGCTGGTTCTTTGAAAAGGTAAACAAGATTGACAAACCTTCAACCAGACTCATCAAGAAAAAAAGAGAGAGGACTCAAAAAAATAAAATTAGGAATGAAAATGGAGAAGTAACAACTGACACCACAGAAATACAAGGGATTGTAAGAAAATACTATGAAGATCTATATGCCAAAAAATTGGACAATCTAGGTGAAATGGATAAATTCCTAGAAACCTGCAATCTTCCAAGACTCAATTTGGAAGGATCAAAAAGCCTAAACAGATCAATTACAACAAATGAAATTGAAACAGTCATCAAAAAACTCCCAACAAACAAAAGTCCTGAACCAGATGGCTTCACAGGCAAATTTTACCAAATATTCAAAGAAGAACTAACATCTGTCCTTCTCAAGCTATTTCAAAAAATTCAAGAGGAGGGAAGTCTTCCGAGCTCCTTTTATGAGGCAAGCATAATCCTCATTCCAAAACCAGGTAAAGACACTACAAAGAAAGAAAACTACAGACCAATATCCCTGATTTAGCTATATTTTTAGCAAAATATTAGCAAACCAGAATTTCATTTTGGGAAGATAAATTTCTGGAGATGGATAATGAAAGGCAGAAACTGTGTGCTGAACAGAAAACAAGAGGTTGGTGTGTTCCAAAAGGAAAGTTTATTTTAAAAGAGCCTGGGTGCAGGGGGGCTGAGACCAATGAAGGGTATCAGCCCTGAGCTGTGGGAGGGAGCATTAGATATAAGGGTTGCTGCAGGCATTTGCTGGCATGGGGTTGGGTGCACCTGGACATGCTCAAATTAGCATATTTTGGTTTGTGGCCTTGGTCACTGACTTGACAGTGAGCAGGAAGAAAAGGATTCAGCTGCAGAAACACCTCCTCTGAGAGTTCTTTCTGACGTAGCATAGGTCTAATCGGCATGGTCCTATCTGGTGTTCTTGGTAAATCTTGAAGACAGCTAAGAGGTCAGGTGTCTTCCAGGAACATCTGGGACCTGGCACCTCTGGGCCTGCAGCTGGGCTTTCAAAAACAACTATTGTGATTTAAACTCCCCTAATTGTCAGGTCCCTACTCATGTAAGCTTTCCCTGACATTCCTGCAAAGGTAAACTTTTTGCTACATTTCAAAGTAAAGGTCAGGAAGCCATTAAGAGAGAGAATAGCAAGCAAATTAACTACAACCTCACAGTGGGGGGTGAGAATGTTCTGTTTGGAGCCCTTCCTCTTCCTTCAGGCCTGCACTGTTTTCGGATGGCAGCTGAGTAGTCATTTTATTTATCAGAATCATAGTAGTTATAGTTACACATCAGCGTGAAGGTACCTGCTCGCAGTCAACTCGACACTACAACATGAGAAATGTAAATTTAATGTTTATTTTATCACAATAACATTTTTAAAAATTTAATCTATCAAATAGGATTCCTCAGGGGCAAGCATTTTTTTTTTTCTTCATCTGAACTGAATGAGTTTTATAAGAATTAGAAGCTTGGGGGGGGGCAGCATTCCTCAGGGGAAGAATTTTCTGAATGACAGTAGTTGAAGAGTTGCACAAACCTAAGATAAACCCAAGATATTATCTTCGGCTAAAGGCATTGTATGCTAAAGAGGGAGAGGGAGATTCTTGTTGAAAGGGAGGCTGAACTACCTGTTTATCCTGCTAGCCTGCTCCTCTGCATAACTGGTACAGTACTGAGTTTCTGATCCCTTGGCCTACAAATGGCTTCATTCATTCTGTTCTTCCGGAGTCTTGTTTTCCCTAGCTGTCATGCTGTGATGACAATATCTGCTCCCCTACAACTTTATAGTGTCGTTTGAAGATGGGCTAAAATTAAATAAGCCTGTAAATTGCCTTTAGTTCCCCAGAGATGAAGTGGTGCTATTTCTGTGCGCTGCTCAGCTGATGTGAGTGCAGCATCTGTCATTGGAGTCCTACTGCTTTGTACAACAAGACAACAGGACAGATGACACGGATGATATTTATCAGGGATTGTGGCTGAGGGCTTTTCCATTTAAATTGGCCCTCATCTCTACAATACCTAAAAAAAAAAAAAAAAAAAAGAAGCATCCTAAAAGCAACATACACATGGAAGGAAATACAGTTGAGATGCCATAGCTAAGGACGGTCTTGCAAGTATTCATGATCTTCTTCTGTTTCCTTGCATCGTTTCATCACTGTAAAAGAAACATACAAGATTTCTGGGGTACTTTGCTAGATTTTGCTGAAAGATAAAACATGATTTTAATTGGTTAATCTCAGTGTAGGAAAGGAAAGACACTTTTCCTGATACTCTCTTAAATTCAGTAGGTGGGGCCGGTGAATTCAACCGACAGAAGACAAATGAACAGGAGCATGCACGACAGGAGCGTCACAGAAAAGAAGTGAAAACTCCAAAGAAGTGATTAGGTCCAGGGGCTCATAGACCATTGTTAAAATGCTGGTAAACTGTGGAGAAGGGCATGACAGAGGACAAGGGACTTGGGGTTCTAGGGGCACTGAATTGTGGGCAGGTAAATGTATATGGAGGAAGCTAATGGAAGAGCAGGGTTAGTTTAGTCAAGTTTGTTTGTGCAGACTCAAGTTTGTGCCATCTCCAGGATGGGTCACAGTCTTCCTCCCTGGAAGGGAAAGGTGGGGAGGGTCACCTTCAGGAAGGGAAGCTTATTCCTGTTTTTAGGCAGCGCGAGGAAAGAGAGAGTTCCTTCTGTGTCTGCTGTTTCTTAATTGCATTCATCTGAAAATAATCATTATGCCAAAGTAGCACATGTTGGGGGGAGCGTATGCTGATCTGATCACCATCATTAGAAAGAGAATGTGTTTTCTTCTCTCTAGGTTACATTTTATTATAGTTTTAACAGAGACTAATTTGGGATTACCCATAATTCTAGGGAATGTCCCAAGTAGCCATCCGTTCTCTCCTTGGATAGAGGTCCCCATGCTGTGTAACCTGAATCCTTCTTTCCCATCACTTACTCAGGCATTCTCAAATTTCTCTTGGAGTGTGCTGGAGAAGGCACACTTACCCTCTATAACCCTTGGGTGGCAGGCGGCTTTGCTACGTCACGTGGCTGGCTGGTTTTACGTGGAAGCAGGGATAACTCTCAAGGAAGTAAACAGGAAGCTCCATCAGGTTCGAGTTTGGAAATCTTACTCCTGCTGGTGGTCTGCTGGGAAGGCTGGGAGGGCTGGGCTTTTCTTTCCCCCAATCCTCAGGATTTCTGGAGAGAGGATCTGTTTTATCCTGTAGGGAATGAGAATTAGAAAGATGTGCTCAGTCAAATGAGTGGTTGGCAGGGGTGGATTTACGGCCTAACATTACCCTGCTGGGAAGATGGCCTTGGACTATGTGAGCTTGATGCAGGAGGCGGCTGGCAATCAGGGACAGAAGTACCACAGCAACGGAGGTAAACAGCAGGGGAACAGCTTAGAAGAAAAAGCTGTGACAGCAAGGAAGGCAGCAGCCAGAAGGCAACATTCAGGAGTACACGTGCAAGTTATAGGAGAGAGGCATCGTGACACTTAGTGGAGGAAGCTACAGGAAAAAAGGAAAGCAGTGGGACTTAGGTCTGAGAGAGCAAAGGCCCCGTGTTGGCATAAAATGGATGTCACATCTCTCTGAAGGTGCTTTTAAATCTTTAACACTAGAAAAGAAGGCATAGAAGAGGTAGAGAGAGTTATTTCATGAAGTTGGGGATTGAACCAATGACTTTGTCATATCCAATTTAGAACACACCCTTCCCTTTATCTGAGGTGGGCTTGGAGGTCAAATGTAAATTTAAATCGAATAATATATTTACCACCAGGTTAAAGTGTCTTGAACCATGTAGCACTCTCAGTCAGTCACCCATGAAACTGTTATTCTCATGCAAATGATTATTCCCATTCAAAGTGGATATGAGAGGGTCCTCACAAAGCAAACCCATCCTTCACCTGATAGCCCTTGTCACCTGCAGTGGCCCAAGCTCCAAAGGTCTGACACCCTGGAGTTAGTGGGTTGGTGGTACATGGGAAAGCAGAGGAATGTGCATTTACCTTGTTTTGGTCAGCAAAATAACCACAACAAATAATTTCATATAAAAATGTTTTTTGATACTTCCTTTCCACCAAATGAGCAACTTTGAAAGTTGTCTCACTGGCACACTTCTGAGTGAAGGAAACACAGGCCATGGAATTGAGGGTCACACGGAGCCCACGCTTGCCCGCCCTTGAAGATCGTGTGGATCTGCTTCAGACCATATGGTCTCTGAAAACGTGCTGATAGCCAGAGCTTGTGCGGGAGATTTCCAAAACAATTTGGTTCATAAAACTGTCAGTTGATTTCATACATCTAATTGAAATGTTTTCCATCTAAAACAGGGCAATTAACAGAAGCGGCTCTCTGGTTTATTTACATTGCATATTCCCATAAAGCAGCAGGTTTGCAATAAAGCATTTGACACCCCCATGGTATTTTGGGGGGAAAAAAACCCAATATACAATCTGGCACAAGTTAGCACCAGTGTGAAATGGCAGGCTGGGGGATGTCTTAAACAGCAGCAACTTTCAAGACTAAATGTGAAGTGTCATCTTAAGGAGTCTGCTGTTAATGCAATTTAAATTACTCACCTGAAATTAATATTCTGTTGAGGGACATAAAGCAATTTAAGGGACCACATAATTTCCGATCACTTTAATGACATTATGTGGTCATGGACTGCTCCCTTGTCTAATATAGTAGCATTCTATTTTTTTTTTAACACTAAATACATTTTTCCATTTTAATTACTTGGCTTCAGAAAAAAAAAAAAAAGAGAGAGAGAGAGCTATTCATTCCCTGCAGATGGTTACCAATTTGAGATCTTTGCTTTGCTTCATTAGATTTAGGTAAACATGACCTTGACATAGTTGTTATCTATCATATGTAATATTCTTGTAGAGAGTGAAAATCAAAGAACTAGGACCCGTTGTGTGAGTTCTGGAACTCATTTAAGCCCATACAAGACCAATTTCATTGTGTCCCCTCTCCAGCTGGAGGCAGTTTGACACTTGCCCCATCCTACTACTTTCTACTTTGGTACATGCAAATGTCAACGGAGGAAAGCAGTTTTTATAACTAATTGCCTAGGTCTCTTGAGGAAAGAAGAAAATGCTTGATTCTTTCCAGATGAGGGAGAGATTTAAGGTTTCTAGGTTTCTAGGTTGTTGGGTTGATTGGATGAGATAACAAAAAGCCAATGTGTCAACTGTTTAGACACCCTGGAGTTCGCATTGTCTCAGAGTGAGGATTAAAAATAAAGAGAGCAGCTTTCATTTTAGAGTTGGTTTGCAAAACAAAGGGTGAAACATAGCGAAACATAATATGCCTAGTGAATATCCTGTTAAGTTTTCTGTAGCTACTTTGCTTTTAGCCCTGCGATCAGGAAAATCTGTGCCCTCAGGCAGAAAGAACAGGCTAACTTGGACATTGAGACCTGGTGGTGGTTCTCAATGTTAGCTTCAGATAGAAGCACAAGGGGGCGTCTTCTTCCCCCAGTGCTCAAGTTGCATTGAAGAACAAATCAGAATCTTTGAGAGTGGGGTCCAGGCATTTTATATCTATTTTAATGCTTCACAAGTGATTACAATGTACAGCCAAGGTTGAGAACTACTGTGGAATAGACACTATGTGGGCAAAGGCATCTATCTGTGTTGGCATCATTATTTTATGAATTATTCAATTATCTATTTAATCTTACTGTTGACTTATAGTTTGAAGAGAAAAAAGCAAATTCCATTAATTTAGAGTTGATCAAAGTGACAGTAAAGTTCTCTAGGACAAGGACTGGCTTCAGTTTTTTTTTAGTTCAGTTTCTAACACAGTGACTAGCATATAGTAGTTGCTTGATGGACATTTCCCAAATAAATGCTTAGTCTGCCCATTTAAAGTTTATATTCATGGAAATTATTTAATGCCCTTATGAGACATTGTTAACGAAGTATACATACGAATATTTAGAAAGGATATTTTCCTCATTCAGTATATCACCACCTGAAGTAATTAAACTTCAGTAAAGCAATGCATATTTTTCCCAAAAGAATTTCACCATTGGGTAGAATAGATCTTCCTTAAATGATTTAAATAGAATTAACTTTTATATTTGGAAACTGAGGTAATCAAAATTAATCAATAATCTAAGCTTATAGCAGGCATTTGTCACATGTTTGGATGAATGAAAGAATGAAGGTGTGACTGATGAATAATATTGCAGAGAATTAATATTGTTTCTGGAGACTATGATTTTTTTTCTTACAGAGACAGAGAGTCAGAGAGAGGGATAGATAGGGACAGACAGGAACGGAGAGAGATGAGAAGCATCAATCACTAGTTTTTTGTTGCAACACCTTAGTTGTTCATTGACTGCCTTCTCAAATGTGCCTTGACCATGGAGCTACAGCAGACTGAGTAACCCCTTGCCCAAGCCAGCGACCTTGGGTCCAAGCTGGTGAGTTTTGTTCAAACCAGATGAGCCTGCACTCAAGCTGGCGACTTCGGGTCTCGAACCTGGGTCCTCCGCATCCCAGTCCGCTCTATCCACTGTGCCACCGCCCGGTCAGGCGAGACTATGATTTAAAGTATCTCAACTTCGCCCTGGCCGGTTGGCTAAGTGGTAGAGTGTCGGCCTGGCGTGCAGGAGTCCCGAGTTTGATTCCCGGCCAGGGCACACAGGAGAAGCGCCCATCTGCTTCTCCACCCCTCACTCTCTCCTTCCTCTCTGTCTCTCTCTTCCCCTCCTGCAGCCAAAGCTCCATTGGAGCAAGGTTGGCCCGGGCACTGAGAATGGCTCCGTGGCCTCTGCCTCAGGCACTAGAATGGCTCTGGATGCAACAGAGCGACACCCCAGATGGGCAGAGCATTGCCCCCTGGTGGGCATGCCGGGTGGATCCCGGTCGGGCGCATGCGGGAGTCTGTCTGACTGCCTCCCTGTTTCCAGCTTCAGGAAAAAAAAAAGAGAGAGAGAGAAAAATAAAGTATCTAAACTTCACAGAATGATTCATTTAATAAATAATTACAGCATATATTTCTCAGGTGAAGTAATTTCTAGGCATCTGAAAGATACCCTTATAACAGAATGAATTTTATTTTTTAAAATTCCTTCCTTTCTTTTCCCCTTTCTCCTTTCCTCTCTCCTTCCCTCCTACTCTCCCTTTCTCCCTCCCTCTTTACCTATTTATCTGCATATCTACCTATTGCTAATGGATTTTTTTTTCTTCCTGCATTCTACTTTTATTCCATTCATTAGACTGACATTTTGGAATCATCTAGCCACAGATATACCAGGTTCATACCAGACAGAGGTTTCTGTGAAACTCAAATACAGAAGAAATAAATAAGGTACATGTTTTGAATGACTCTGTTTAGAGTGTTTAATACCAGAATTTATTCAACACTAGTATTGAATACTAGAATTTTTGTGGTCAAATTCAAAGATACCACACAAACACAAATAATTTAGAATGACTGAATGTTTGGTTTTAATGAGTAGGTGACATAAAATTAGATTAAAATTGTAAGTAGACAATTGATACTTGCTTTCTAATATAACTAAGATTTCTATTCACTAATATCTGGTTTTTAAAAAAGATTTTATTTATTGAATTTAGAGACAGGAGAGAGAGGACAGAGAGGGGAGCAGGAAGCATCAACTCGTAGTAGTTGCTTCTCCTATGTGCCTTGACCAGGCAAGCCCAGAGTTTCAAATCAGCAACATCAACATTCCAGATCGAGGCTTTATCCACTGCGCCACCACAGGTCAGGCAGTAATACCTGCTTCTTAAGTTTAAAAGATAAAATACTAAAATTTGGCCTGACCTGTAGTGGCACAGTGGATAAAGCCTCGACCTGGAATGCTGAGGTTGCCGGTTCAAAACCCTGGGCTTGCCTGGTCAAGGCACATATGGGAGTTGAAGCTTCCTGCTCCTCCCCCCCTTCTCTCTCTCTCTCTCTCTCTCTCCTCTAAAATGAATAAATAAAAATAATTAAAAAAATACTAAAATTTGAAATATTACTGAATATCTGTCACCAGTTTATTATGTCAATTATGTTTATAGATAATCTGATTGATTATTTTAACACACACATATGTAAGAGATTTTGAATTTTTAAAACATGGTTTTGAATTTATTGTGATGACACGGTTCACCATACTGTTCAGGTTTCAAGTGTGTACTACTCAATATGTCACCATCTCCTCCCCACATCCTGTGCCCTCTGCCCCAGGCACAGTGTCTGTCCCCATTCTCCTCCCCTGTGTCCTCCTTCTCCCGCCTTCACAACCCCCTTCTCCCTGGCTGCTGCCGTCCTGCTGTTTGTACGTGTTACGTGTATGTTCTTTGACTAACCCCTTCACCATCTCTCATTCAGTGCCCTCGGAATTTGTTTTTGCTTTAGTAAAATTTTAATTTGTAAATTTTATAAAATAATACCTTTTGGATTTGGAATTTTCAATAACATATTAATATCTTGACTCGTTGAGATATAGAAACATTAAACTCAATATGCTTAGGTTTCTAAAATCTTGAAATTGAACAATTTTTATATGTTGTTGACCATTTAAAGTGAAAACTTAAAATTAGACAGGTGCATGTTTTCCTGAGGAAAAATAAATAACTTAGTTTTTCTTAAACAGCTTTATCATTTGCTTTTAGGAAAACCAGTACCAAATACGTGTTCTAGAGCAGAGCTCTGTGGATTGTCAAATCTAGGAACACAGCTGATTTTACAAAGCACAATGCTTGAGATGCTATTTTTATTTTTGCATTTTAATAAGTTTTAACTCTTATGAATCAATTTACTCTAAAAAGTAAATTGTGCCATTTACATTTTTTTATTTGAAAACAATAAAGTTTTCTGCCATTTGATAAATATAGTAGGCAAAAATAAGACTAAAGGGGTACACTTGAAATGTCTTTATATATTTATATATTATGAGCATATCTAAATATTCATTTAAAAAGACATTGAACTGATAATGGGCAGTTGGTCATCTTATAGTTAACCCAAGTAATCTAAAGAAATGAGTTTAGTGCTTTGAAATGTGGTCATAACAAGAGTTAATGACATGCATATTTTCATACAATCCTAAAAAGGAATGTTGTTGCTTAGTGTGTTGTAATAATCATTTCTTATTTTTTAAATTTTTTTTTTTTACAGAGACAGAGAGAGAGTCAGAGAGAGGGATAGACAGGGACAGACAGACAGGAACAGAGAGATGAGAAGCACCAATCATTAATTTTTTGTTGCACATTGCAACACCTTAATTGTTCATTGATTGCTTTCTCATACGTGCCTTGACCGTGGGCCTTCAGCAGACCGAGTAACCCCTTGCTTGAGCCAGCAACCTTGGGTCCAAGCTGGTGATCTTTTGCTCAAACCAGATGAGCCCTCGCTCAAGCTGGCGACCTCAGGGTCTCGAACCTGGGTCTTCTGCATCCCAGTCTGACGCTCTATCCACTGCACCACTGTCCGGTCAGGTTCATTTCCTATTTTTAAATTTTATTTTCTTCATTTGAAAATGATTGTAAATTTTTTCACACTAATGATTATTTCTTGTTCAATCTCATTACTAGATGAAATATAATAAATCATTGAGTTGATATCCAAAGGAAAAGCTTGGCTAATCTTCTTCAAGGTTCATGTGGTTAGATACACACACACACACACACACACACACACACACACACACACGAGAGTCTCACCAGGTAAGTTAAGATTTAATAAGGGCACATAAAACACATACTTAATGCATTATTAGAAATTTCTCAGAATATTTAGGACAGGCATACATTAGACAAAGACTATTTGCCAAGTTTTTATTCTACTATATTTAATTTAGGAATTATAAATGCTGAAATATTGGAGATATTGACTTTTCTGGACTGAGATTTGGAGATGACTTCAAATACATTCCATATTTTTATTCAGTTTTATTCTGATACTCATTCATTATTTAGTTTTATCTTGCTTTTATTTTTAAGAATATTGTTTTGATTATATTTCATTTTTTTAGTGAGAGAGAGAGAGAGTGAGGGATGGGGGGACAGACAGGGACAGACAGACAGGAAGGGAGATGAGAAGCATCAACACATAGTTGTGGCATCTTAATTGTTTATTGATTGCTTTTTCATATGTGCCTTGATGGGCGGGGGGGGGGGGGGGGCTTCAGCTGAGCCAGTGTCCCTGCTCAAGCCAGTGCAGTTGGGCTCAAACCAGCGACCTTGGGATTTAAGTCAGTGACCCTTCTACTCAAGCCAATGCACATGAGGTCATGTCTATGATCCCATGCTTAAGCCAGCAACCCTGCACTCAAACCCATGACCTCAGGGTTTATAACCTGGGTCCTCAGCATCCCAGCCTGACATGCTATCCACTGTGCCATCACCTGGTCAGACTATTTTGAATTTTCTTACATTGTGATGCTTTTATAAACTCCTCATTAGATTCACTTAGAAATATCTGCAGACATTTTTATATTCATTTTCTAGGGTTGATGCAAGAAAGTACCACAGACTGGGTAGCTAAGGACAACAGAAATTTATTGTCTAACATTTGGAGGCTAAACGTTATACATCAAGGTTATAAAGCAAGGCCATGCTTTCTCTGAAATCATCCTTCCTTTCTTCTTCCTGTCCAGAAGTCTTTGGCTAGTAGATGCATCACTCTAATTCTCCATCTGCACATGGCATTCTTCTCACATCTCTGTCTCTTCAAATGGTTTTCTTTTTTTAAGGAGCCCAGTCATATTGGGTTCATCCTATCCAGTATAACCTCATCCTAACTCAGCTTATTGCATCTGCCATGATCCTATTCCAAATAAGGTCATATTCTGAGGTACTGGGAATAAAGATTTTAGCATGTGAATTTTGGAGGGACACAATTCAACCCATAACAGTCTCCTACACAGGTAAAACCTGAGTGTGTGTCTTTTCTTTTTTTTTTTTTTTTTTCAATTCTTTTTTGTGTGTGTGTGTGTTTTTCTGAAGCTGGAAACGGGGAGAGACAGTCAGACAGACTCCCGCATGTACCCGACCGGGATCCACCAGGCACGCCCACCAGGGGTGACGCTCTGCCCACCAGGGGGCGATGCTCTGCCCTTCCGGGGTGTCGCTCTGCCGCGACCAGAGCCACTCTAGCGCCTGGGGCAGAGGCCAAGGAGCCATCCCCAGCGCCCAGGCCATCTTTGCTCCAATGGAGCCTTGGCTGCGGGAGGGGAAGAGAGAGACAGAGAGGAAGGAGAGGGGGAGGGGTGGAGAAGCAGATGGGCGCTTCTCCTATGTGCCCTGGCCGGGAATCGAACCCGGGTCCCCTGCACGCCAGGCCGACGCTCTACCGCTGAGCCAACTGGCCAGGGCCAGTGTGTGTCTTTTCAAATGAACTTAGTCCTGTATTCTGGGGCCAGCAGGCAATGATCAGTGCAGAAACTCTGCTCCATTCATGAGAAATGGCAGTCATTACAAATATATCAAACTTGAGCTATTTCTTAATTCCTTTAGGAAGCAGACCTAGCTGCTGTCTAATATTGTCTAATGTTCTATATGAAGACAAATTATTATTCAATTGTCCATCTAGAAGTAGTCAACATCAAAGTCTGGATGGGTTGATCGAAATTTTGATTCTCACTAAGCATAACTTAAATCTTTTAAAACTTGCTTCCCCCCACCCTCTTAATATAAACTACTAACATCCAGTAGAAAAGATAATATACAGGGTCATTACCTTAGAACCCCATGTAACTGTATTACAGGAGAGAATTTTAGTTACTGGGAACATCTTTTGGACTTGAAAATCATAAATATTGTTCTTCTTAAACAGTCTACAATTACCAAAAGGCTCAGTCAGTGTCTGGAAAACCAAATTTTCTGGTTCACAGTCTAACTTTCCTGTTCATTATGTGAGATTTTATCATTTTTCTGCTTTATGTTATCTCTGGACTAGCTGTCGGTCAATAGCATTGATCTAAGCTTAATCACAAAAACCATGCATAGATGATATAAAATATACTTTTTATACAGTAATACCTCAGTTTTCATTAGCTTTGGTTATTGTCAATTTTGGTTTTCTTCAATTTTTCCCGTGAAAATTTGTCTCCAATTTGGTTGGCATGCCCCCGTGACCTCGCTGCTAATTTTGCAAAACAAAAGGCGACCCCGCTCCTGCTCAGTGTGGTGCTGTTTCTCGTTGTGTGAGCATCACCCTGCGCATCTAGCCAAACAATCCCATTGCTTTCCGGTGTTTCGGTGCTTTTTTTATTGATTGCGAGTGCTAATACTACAATTACATGTAAGTGATTACTGCGGACAGTAATTGAATTTACATTGATTCATATGGAAATAATTGCCTCAGTTTTTGTCGGCTTGGATTTCGCCAATTGCTTTCGGACGGATTATTGACGAAAACTGAGGCATTACTGTATTCTTTATAAGTATATCTTGACCACATATTGGCTCACAAGCAGTCTCAACAAATTTCAAAAAACAGCCACCATATGGAGCATTTTTCATTATCTTAAAACAATCAGATTACAAATTAACAATAAAAGGAAGAAAATTGGCCTAAAAATGTGTTTGAAAACCAAAGAAATACATTCTCAAATAACTCCTGGGTTGTAAACTTTTTAGAATGGAACAGGAATAAGAGCACATATCAAAACTTGTGGTAGGCAGATAAAATGGTACTCAGATAAAGAAAATATGACCTTAAATAAGTTTATTAAAAAAATAATATTTTCTAGGTTTCATGTTGGCTGTTTGCTACTTACATGCCTTTTGAAAGGGGTGCTATCTATCCAGACCACACTTTTCAATAGACAAGTTGTTGGATTGTCTTTTTCTGTCTCTTTTATCTATTTGAGTCATGACTAAATCCACTTCTCAGATTTATATTTGGAAGTCAAGTTGAGGAAAAAAATGTGCTCAGGCTTTTGTTTGAGGGCAAGCTAAATCAATCTCCCGTGTGCTTTGTGGAGATCCGTTCCAGATGTTTGTTTTAGGTTGTCTGTCAATCTTAATTTTGGGTGGTGATGTGGGTTCAGGTTTTCTTATGTCTTTGTAAATGCGTGAGTAAAAAGCTAGGAGAGGCTGCATTAGCGGATGTTAACAAGTGCCAATTTAAATAAGAAATCTTGTTGGTTGTTCCTTTGCCTTTGGAAAAGATGAAGTTCTGAGCAAAGTAAGTTAGGAATTTACCTATGCTGTCCTTTGATTAAATTCAGAAAGAATTCAGGCAGATGGCAGGTTAGTCCTTAATCGCCACTTTACTTGCCTCTGCTGGTTTTGAAATTTGCTGATAGAAAGGGGCCCTCCTTATTCTTTGTGTGCCTGAGTGATGTACACTCTGACAATATAATTTTCTTCTCCATTTTACTTTAAATAAATATCCTTTAATCTGCTTTCATTCTTATGTTTCTCGATTTCTTAACAGACTTATTCACTAAAAGCCCAAGTCGTCCCTGAGACATTTAAAAACAACATACTAAATGAAGCTTAAAGTTTAACCCAGGGGCTTCCACATTAAAAATGAAAGTAGAGTTTAGTGTGTCTCAAATAAACTTGTATAAAAATTCAAAAAAATATAAATAAAAAGAAAATAGAAATGAGTCAATAACTCCTGTCTCATACTTTTAAATCTGAATTCTAGGATTGGCGTTTTGGCATCTATAGTTTCAAAAAGTGGTTCTAATCTATGCCTTGGTTGCAAGAAACATTTTTTTGTTTTGTTACATTCATATTAACTAACTAATATGATGGATAGGTTCTAAATTATATTCCATCTGGCTTGATTTTTTAAACACAGTTCACCACCATTAAACAACTTAGGGGTTAAATGGTACTTGGAGCAAATCCACCCTGCAACTGTGTGGCTTGGGCAATTCGCTTACTCTCTCTGAGCCTTGGTTTTCTCATTTGGGAAATGGGGGTAATATCACCTATGACAAAGGTTTTGTTTAAGTTAGGATCATGTTGTCTAGGAATCTGGATGGACACACAATGCTTAAGATAATAGGTGACAAGATCCCAAACATTCTGAATAGAGTGACTTACTAAAAAGTGGCCAAATCTGTCATGTGCTACAAAGGCTGCATATCATAGAAGATCTGCAGGCTAAACTGAGGAAAAAGGGATTTATTTCAGGAGATTTGTTAGCCTAAAAGGCCTGATCCTGACTACCTATTTCAGTCCATCCCCAAAAGGTTCTTCCTGATGCTGCGGCCTTACTTCTGCAGGCAGTCGTTAAGAGACAGGCTCCTGTTAAGATGGCTGTACCTCCTGCATGTCAGCCTTGGCCATTAGAAAATACTCTTGTCCCACTGCCTACAAAATAGGGGATTGTCTTTACTGCAACCCACTATCTGAAATGGGAGAAACTCATGCTAAAAAGAAAAAAAGAGATCATTTTTAGGTTGTACCATACCAAATAATCTTGTTTAATATGCTAGTTACATACGTGTAACTCATATGACTCACACTATCTGCTCTGGGTATGTCTTTGATGATATTTCATTTGAGTACCCTTCTGTCCTTTTAGCCAAAACCTGTTATCTTCTTCTTGAGGCTTCCTCATCTTGGAACTGTCAATAAACCTTTTGATCTCATTTAATTCTAAGTGGGAAATGGTAGAAGTTTGTCTTCTAAATGCTGAACCGAGAGACTTGGAGTCTGACATCCTCTGCTCTCATTGCTTCTCATGGCCAGAGTGCTGCTACGTGGTGCCAATGAGGAGCCACTGAGCCACCTCACCCGCAGGTGTTGTAAAGTACCAAAAGCTACAGAATTAATATTAATATTCTGAGAGGCTTGGAGAACTTTTTATTAATTTGGGTTAAGGTGTGCAGAGAAATTGTGAGAATAGTCTCTGTACTGTGTGATTGGCATAGTCAGGATGGCCCTTGGCATTGTGTTGCAAATGCAGAGGGGAGGAAAAACATGGATCCCCAGACATTCCACTATGCCTGTGGGGAAAAGGGTGAATGGCTAGCCAGGTACAGGGAGAGAAAAGCCAAAATAAACTTTTTCTCATAGCAATGAGCCATTTGCAGGCATTTGTCCCCACGGAAACTACCTCTCCTATGTAAATGCGTGTGGTTAATACGTGTGACTCTGGACAGAGAGATAGCAGATGAACACTAGATAATATGGGAATGCCTTTTAATATGTAAAGAGACATCTTTCTACCATTGTGTTGGCTTGTAAACTTTGTTTTCCTCAAAAGGATGTATGGCTTGCAAATTGAATGTGGTCCTATCAAGTTAAAGGACATATGACTATAACCAATAGTGGTAAGGGGCTCCTAATTGCAATTTTTGCTTCTGTACTTCCCACTTACAAATCTATAAAAACTAAGTAGAACAAAGGGCCGGAACGCTCTCCGTCAGATTTCTGTCGGAGTTCCCGCTGCTTGGCCAAGCTAGACAATAAAACTTTGATGTGTAACCGACGAACCTTGTTCCTGTCTTCCATGTTTTGGGTCCCTCCGAATTTGATTTAACACCAAGGTTGTGGATCTCTTTTTAAACTTTGTACTTTATGCATAGTCATTATTCTGTATAGCCCAGTGATTTCTTCTACTGTGTGCAAAAGACCTGATATAATGTCTGGTACGTGATAATCGGCCAATAACTGGTAACTTCTTGGACCACACTTATTGGGTGCATACAGAACTATAAATAAAAATTAAGGGACATGCAATTGAAAAGTTACAGTTTGTTCTATGAGAGGGACTCTTAATCTTCTCTTCCAGTTGACAGTACTTGGCATTGCACACTGATATAAAGTATTTGGGACTAGTTAGATGGGAAGGGCTATTTGTCCACAGACTTCTAATGTTGGAGTTATGAAGGCTCCAACTTAGCCTTACTATTATTTTCTTTGGCTGCACACTCTCCTTGGGTAATCTCATGCATTTCCATGGCTTTCAGTACCACTTTTAGGTGAACAATTCAAATTCATATTTTTAGCTCAGTCCATAGTTTCATTTTCTTGACTCTTATATTATACTGCCTACATTTTTCATATTTTATAAGCATCTCACATATAACGTGTTCAAGACTGAACTCCCAAGTGCCATCCCTCAAACCTGCTCTATTTTCTTTTAGTAATTGGAGCCATCTCCCTTTCCAGCTTCTTACACAAGAAAATACCCTTATAACAATCACCGTCACTTCTTGCCTAGAATGCTTATCTTATTGCCTACCTTAGATACCTCCATCTGTTTTTCACATAGCAACTGGTGTGATCTTTAAAAAAGAAAAAGATGCCCTGGCCAGATAGCTCTGTAGGTTAGAGCATTGTCCAGAAGCGAAGAGGTTGCAGGTTCGATCCCTGGTGAGGGCACATAAGAAACAGATCAGTGTTCCTATCCCTCTCTCTTTCTCCCTTCCTTCTTTCTAAAATCAATAACAATAATGATAATAATAATAATAATAATAATAATAATAAAAACAGATTAATCTCCCTAGCTTAAAACCTTTTAATTTTTAGTGGTACGTAAAATAAAATCTAGTAGCTTGACAATAGCCTTAAGGTGTTACATGATTTGATCTCTAAGTATTTATTCAGCATCATTTGTCTTCATCCTTCCCCTTGCTCACTTCCTCTGACTATTCTGTCCATCTTGCAGACAATAAGACGTGGAGCTCATGTCCATCTCAGAGTCTTGATGCTTGCTTTACTTCCTGCCTGTATTGTATCCTTTCTCCTGGCATGCTGAGACCCTGTCTCCACACTCTCTACCTAGTTCACTACAATCTAACAACTCTGTTTAAATGTTAAACAGACCTCTCCTTCTTATTGGAGGTCTTCTCTTGTACTTTTCCATCATTCTCTTTTATCATATCTATTCCTTTTCTAAGTTATGACACTTTTTGAATTTAGTGCTTAAAAGTGAGATCCCTCATGATAGCAACTCAATCTGTTTTATTCACTGTATAATAAATGGAATGTGAAACATTGCCTGGCACAACCTCTAAATGAGCAAGTCAATGAAGAGAACCTACAAGTTGTGGGGCAGGAGATGCAGTTTTCCTCTGTGCTTGCAGCAGTGAAGGGGTTGACCCACAAGATGCTAGTTTGCCCCTACTCTGAAGTGTATATGTCTTCTTTCCTTTTTAAAAGAAAGTTCATCATTTGCTATTCCTGTTTCTGATAGCTATTTCTACCAATGTTGCCATCATGTTATTCTGTTTCTTCCTTTTCTTTCAAGTCGGACAAAGTGTTCTTGCTGAAGCCACAGAAATGGAAAGTGTAACTGAAGTTATCTAGTATTGTTTTATGCTAATGAATGGGAAAGAGACAGCATAAAGCAAGGAAAGCCTAGCATGGTAAATCTCAAACTTCCCTATCTAAGTGTTTCATGAGGGGCATGTTAAAAGATGGCTGTTCCTGAATTCCATCTCCAGAGTGTTTGGTTCAGTATATCTGAGTGGGATTCAGGAATTTTAAATTGTGACAAGGCCCCTGAATGATATGTAGTGGAGGGATTTGATAGGAATAAAAGTGGAAATCCTCCCAGATTTAAATTTGCATGAATTTTATTTTTTCTCAGTGAGAAAAGTTGCGTCTGTGTCACAGTAAAGTTGGGAACTCGAAAACCTGCTGGATTTACAGAGCACTCTCTCCTTTTAGAGGATAGGTGGAGGACGTCTTGCAATCAATCACATAAAGAGAGAAGCCCTGACTATCCTAGAAGAGAAAAATTTCCAGATTTGGAATGAAGTGTGTGGCTCACTTGGTCCGTTAGGGGAAGTGAGGCTCTAGAACTCTGAGGTAGAAGGTGTTTGGATCCAGGTCTCTGGGAGCTGGCTCGCACCCTCAGATTTGTCTGGGAGATAAACTGAAAGGTGAACACTAGAGGTGTAATGTTGTGGAGACAATGACTACTCAGAGACCAGATGAAATGTACCAAGCGACCAAGGGGAAGCAACAGTCCTGATCAGCAGATCAAAAGACTGAAGCCCTGTCCCCAGCCTTACTCAGATATTTACTAGCCAGTACAAATAACTCAAGGAAGCAGACAACAGAAGTTTTCAGGGGGTGAAGTAAAGGACAAGGTACATGGTGACTCCTGATCTGTGTACTGAGAGTCTAAACATTTTCTGTTGCTAAATGTTATCCTGCTGTTTAACTGTTTCCAGCACGCACTGTCTCCATTACGGGTCAGAGAGGCCCCTGGACTCTCGTCTGCTCAGGGCTTTCGCCCTAGGGCACCTTGCTGTCTCTGATTGTTATCCTAACTCTGCATGTTTTCACAGCATGTTCCCACAGTGTAACCCTTTGTGCCTCAGTCTGGTCGGGTGAGAGGGCTCCATTTCTGAGCATGCCACAGGGTACATGCCTTTGCCTCAAGTACCAGCATGCTCCAGCTGGACATGCAAACAGCCCCTGGTGTTGTGTTCCAGGTTGCAGCACCAGCGACTGCTCTGTGGTGTGGCAGGACGCCACTTACACAAGATGTGCTGATATTATAGGTGACTGAAATGCCAAAGTAGGAAACAAAGCACAACCAAATAACTTCAGAAAATCTGAACTAAGGGTTAGAAACGGAGGAGATTTGCTCGTGAATTTCTGTGAAGCCAACAATTTGTCCATTACAAACACATGCTTCAAATAGCCAGGTGACTATACACATGGACATCACCAATGGCCAATACAGAAATCAGACTATGTAACTGGAAGCAGGGGATGGGGAAGCTGCATTCTCTCAGCCAAAACAAGACCAGGAGCAGGCTGTGGT
Source organism: Saccopteryx leptura (assembly GCF_036850995.1). NCBI lineage: Eukaryota > Metazoa > Chordata > Mammalia > Chiroptera > Emballonuridae > Saccopteryx > Saccopteryx leptura. The sequence goes on along the minus strand of NC_089503.1, from coordinate 363,056,663 downwards.
ACTGACCATGAACTGCTAATATCAAATATTAGAGTAAAGCTGAAAAAAAGCATTAACAGAATTGTAGTACCAGAATATAATGCCAGTAACATTCCTAATGGATTTGAAGTCCATCTAAAAACTGATCTGCATTCTTAAACTTAGGTGACCAAGAACCAGAAAAACTGTGGACTGAAACTAGAGATATTATTATGAAAGAATGTGAGAAGAAAATACCAGAAGTAAAAAGGAAAGGCAAATTGATATGGATGACAGAAGAAACACTAAAAATTGTTAGAGACCGATGAGAGGCAAAAGGTGACAAAGACAGGATGAGAATCCTGAACTCACTTTTTCAACAATTATCACAGAGAGATAAAGAGAACTATTATGAATGTCAATATAAGGAAACAGAAGAGAACAACAGCAAAGGAAAAGCGAGTGATCACTACCAAAAGATTCATGACATAAAAGGGAAATTAAAACCTAGATATGAATACTGAACAACTTACAAAGGAACACATTATCTGAGCAGGAGAAAATAAAAGGAAGATGGGAACAGTATACTGAAAAGGTATACAGAAGAGAGAAAAAGACTGGCCTGTGTTGGTGCAGTGCATTAGACATTGACCTGGAATGCTGAGATCACTGGTTCAAAACCCCAGTCTTGCCTGGTCTGGTCAAGACATATACGAGAACAACTACAAGTTGATGCTTCCCGCTCCTCTGCTCCTCCCCCTGCCTTTCTTTATCTCTAAAAATCAATAAATAAAATCTTTTAAAAAAAAGAAAAAAAGGAAAAGCTATCTTTAAAAAAAAGAGAGAGAAATATAACAGATAGCATTGTAAAGATTCCTATGAGGAAGAAACTATAATTTTAGAAAGTAAAGTCAAAGGTTCCTTGAAAAAATGGGGAAGAAATAAATCACCAGGAGTAGATGGGATACCAGTAGAATTATTTCAAGCCACAGAAACTGAATCTGTCAAATTCATAACAAGAATATGTCAACAAATATGGAAATAAAAACAACGGCTTTCAGATTGGAAACATTTACTGCATATCTCAACCTTCAAGAAAGAAAATGCTTAGGAGTGAAGTGGTTAAAGGATCATTGCCCTAATTTCCAGAGTAAAGTCATGCTCAAGGTGATATAACAAAATCTTCTTCCTTACCTAGAGCAAGAAATGCCAGATGTTTAAGGTAGAGTTAGAGAAAAAAGAGGGAGTCGAGATCTAATAGAAAACATTCACTGGATACTAGAGTGTTCCAAAGAATCTCAGAAAAGAGTGTCTATGTTTTATAGACAACAGTAAAGCCTTTGTGTGGATTATGAAAAGCTATGGGTTGCTCTAAAAGAAAAGATATGTCTCAGCAATTGATTGTCCTGATGAATAGCATGTACTGTGGACAGGAAGCCACTGTCTGGACAGAAGAATATGGACAGACAGAATGGTTTCCTATGGGCAGAGGCATCAGGCAAGGGTGCATTTTATCTCCTTATTTGTTTAATTGGTATGCAGATTACAGGAAAAAATTGGGCTAGGCTCAGAAATAGGAAGAGTGAAATTTGATAGAAGAAATAGCAGAACTTAAGATAGGTAGAGGACACCATTTTACTGGCAGAAAGTAGCAATGATTTGAAATGACTTCAAACGAAGGTGAAAGAAGAAGGTGGCTAGGCAGGACTGCATTTGAACAAAAACACAAAATCATGACTACAGAAGAAATACACAACTTCAATACAGACTATAAAGACACTGAAAATGTTAAAGATCTGTTTCCTTGTTTCAGTTATCAATTTAAATGGAGACTGCAGCCAAGAAATCAAGAGAAGGTTGAGACTTGGAGGGGCAGCAATGGAAGAATTAGGAAAGATTACCAAGAGCAAAGATGTGTCATTATAGACCAAGGCTAAGATCATCCATACCCTTGTACATATTTCCAAGTACCATGTATGGACGTGGAAGTTGGACAATGAAGAAGGATGATAGGAAAAAAAAAATGTATTCATTTGAAATACAATATTGAAGGAGAGTTCTACGGATAGTCTGGCCCACCAGAAAGACAAACAAGGGGGTCTTTGAGCTAATTAAGCCTGAAATATTGCTGGAAGTGAAAATGACAAAACTGAAATTATCCTTCTTTAGGCACATTATGAAAAGCAGTTCTTTGGAGAAGACAATAATGCTGACAGAAATGAAAGGCAGCTGGTAAAAAGGAAGATCAACTATGAGATGGCTTGACTTTGCAAAGGAAGCCGTTGGCATAAGTCTATAGGAGCTGAGTGGGGCTGTTAAGGATAGGACATGAATATCACTCATTCGTAGGGTCTCCAGGACCTCCAGGGAGCCTGTCTTTCACTGCGATGCTTATTGCCGGCTCACACCGGTTAGTTGACAGATTGGAATGAACTGTAACAGAAGGGGCTTAGTAGCTATCTTCAAAGATTTGCCACTCTGAGGGTGTCCAACATCTCTACACCTATACCTGCCAAGTTGCTGAAGTGTGTGTCCAGGTTCTGTGCTTCGGACTGAATTTTCTAGACTCCTTCCTAACACTCAGAAGATTCAGCCGGGAAGGAACTGGATTGAATTTCTCCTATTCTTTCCCTAAGATATTTATGAGCAAGAAGGGACTCTTGGGCCGTAACAGAGAAGTGATAAGAACCTTGGAGGAGAGAGATTGGGCTTCTGGACCTCCTGCTGTTAGTTTAGTGGTGGGATTCAGCTGGTTTGCACTGGTTTGGTAGAACCGATACCTAATTTTTTGTTGAGTTCGGTGAGCCGGTTGTTAAAATGGCACTTGTAAACAGGGTCCTCTGTAAGGTGGGTGCCTGGGGCAGCCACCCAATGTGGAAATCACAAATTTACATTCCTTACTCTTTTTTAACGTTCATCTGTGCAACAGCATATTCTCAACGCCCGTATTAATGTTCATTTCACTCATAGGTGGAGGAATGGGATCCCACTCCTTCAATAAATCACATAGCCAATGATACTCAGATAAAAGCAAGAAAATTGCAAGTGAGGACACCAATCAAGAAGCAATATGGAAATATCTTAAATAACAGTTTTATTGGTTTTTATCAGGTATTATTTAAGATTTTTTCATTAATATTTTAAAACTCTTTCTTATAACATAATCTAGTTTTGTGTACATCTTTTATTGTTCTTATTTAATTATTAAATGCATGAAATAATAAATTAGCTTTCAGTATATCATTTTTTATACTTAAAATGACCATTAGGGCAGAGAATCAATTATTAAAGTATTTGAATCCCACCACTGTATTAATTAGTAGCATGTAGAGCACCCTCTCATGATGTGTAGTTTTCATTTTGTGCTTTGTTGGGTCATCCTACTTATAGGTAGGTAGGCTCAGCCTGTGTCTACATATTGTGACTTGAGGTAAACTATGAAGGCTTCATTATGAAGCAACATGTATTTCAGAGATATCTGATATATCATCATTGTTAATGTAGAGGCACAGAATTTTAGAGTTGAAGGAAACATAGAAATAATATAGAACAGCTATGGCCCAATAAGATTATCTTTGCTAAACCGTTTCCATTACGTCTCTTAATTGAATACTTCCAGTTATAGAAAATTGAGAACATGTTAGGCTGTTTCATAAATGTGCTTTTATTTTATCAGAATTCAATAATACAATTTAATATCTGATATAGTTATGCTGCAAACCAGCGCAACTAGTAATTCCAAGTCCTGAGTGGGAAAGGCCCGGAATTAAGAAAATAGGCTTAAAATTTTATGAATTTGACTCCAAAGGCAAGAAAAGTGAAGGCAAAAATTAATGAATGGGACTACATCAGACTAAGAAGTTTTTGCTCAGCAAGAGAAACTGATAACAAAATAAACAGAAAGCCAACTAAATGGGAAATGATATTTTCAAACAACAGCTCAGATAAGGGCCTATTATCCAAAATATACAAAGAACTCATAAAACTCAACAACAAACAAACAAACAATCCAATAAAAAAATGGGAAGAGGACATGAACAGACACTTCTCCCAGGAAGAAATACAAATGGCCAACAGATATATGAAAAGATGCTCATCTTCTTTAGTTAATAGAGAAATGCAAATCAAAACTACAATGAGATACCACCTCACACCTGTTAGATTAGCTATTATTAACAAGACAGGTAATAGCAAATGTTGGAGAGGCTGTGGAGAAAAAGGAACCCTCATACACTGTTGGTGGGAATGTAAAGTAGTACAACCATTATGGAGGAAAGTATGGTGGTTCCTAAAAAAACTGCAAATAGAACTACCTTATGACCCAGCAATCCCTCTACTGGGTATATACCCCCAAAACTCAGAAACATTGATATGTAAAGACACATGCAGCCCCATGTTCATTGCAGCATTGTTCACAGTGGCCAGGACATGGAAACAACCAAAAGCCCGTCAATAGATGACTGGATAAAGAAGATGTGGCACATATACACTCTGGAATACTACTCAGCCATAAGAAATGATGACATCGGATCATTTACAGCAAAATGGTGGGATCTTGATAACATTATACGAAGTGAAATAAGTAAATCAGAAAAAACCAGGAACTGCATTATTCCATATGTAGGTGGGACATAAAAGTGAAACTAAGAGACATTGATAAGAGTGTGGTGGTTACGGGGGGGAGGGGGGAAAGGGAGAGGGAAAGGGGGAGGGGGAGGGGCACAAAGAAAACTAGATAGAAGGTGACAGAGGACAATCTGACTTTGGGTGATGTGTATGCAACATAATTGAACGACAAGATAACCTGGACTTGTTATCTTTGAATATATGTATCTTGATTTATTGATGTTGCCCATTAAAAAAATAAAATTATTAAAAAAAAAAAGAAAAGAAAATAGGCTTAAAGTAATAAAGGATGGAGTTGGGAGGGCTCAGCAATTGCTGCTGACAAGAAGAGAGCGCTCCACGCCCGTTTATTGCTTTATTTATAGGGCAAAGTGAGGGCCTTAGCAAATCAGAGATCTCTGATCACGTTTCCTAGGCAACCCAAGAATTTTACCCAGTGCAGAAAACCCCCACCATACATAACATCTTAACTTCACATAAAACAAAGGATAGAAGAAACTTGCTTCCAGTCTTTCTGGGGGACATGGGGGAGTAAGATGAGAATAACAATTCAGCACCACAGTTTAACAGCCTTTTGCAACTTCACAGAACAAGTGAGGCGGGGGAGGGGGGGGGTTGGGCAGACTGTCAGCTTACAGCCAGTTCCCCACACCTCTGTCCCCCAAAAATCTAAACTGCAAAAAACCCTGTTGGCTTTTTGGTCCCCAACATAGTTAACTCTTCCCTGATTATTTCTGTGTTCAAACTGTTCTTGGCTATTTTTTTCTGGGTCTTTTAGTTTTTCAGCTAAGTATCAAAATCATATTGTTAAGTTTTAAGTTAAGACATTAATTTAGGGAGATTTGAAATCTTTGTAATAATTACTCTTTAGTTCAAGAATATGCTTATTATGTCTGTTCATTTGTTTGTCTTATCATTCCTAATAAAGTTTTGTAGTTTTCTTTATTTAGGTCATGGAGATTTTATGTTTGTTTTATATTTTATTCTGTTAGTGGGATCGTTTTCTATATTGTTTTCTAATTGGTTATTGAAAGAATATATAAAAGCTAGTGAATTTTGAATATTTGTATTAAATAATTTGCTTTATTCATTCCAATAATATTTTCAGTTAATTCTCCTATTATCCAGGTAAAATTTCAAATTCTTTTAACATAGTGATTGTTTTGATTTTTTCAGTAGTTAAGAATTCCAAGCTTTATTGCATTGGCTAGAACTTCTGAAATAATTAAAATGAGGACTTATCTTTCCAGTAATGATACCACTCATTTCTATTTTCTGTATGTTTGTATTAATTAAAATATTTTTAGACTCTACTGTCTGAAATTTTATCTTTCTTGTCTTGAGGCAGATAAATTTTGGGACTTTTTAACTGTGTTACTGAGATTTCTACCTATTTTATCTCTCCTTTCATTGTTCAAAATTACTTGAATTATTATTATTGTCAGTGTTATTGCTACTTACAAAACAGTAAGATGACAGCAAATTAAGTTTGGAAAAGAATTGGGGAATATTAGTTTTCTATTTTTAATCAAATGCATGCTTATTTTATTTTTATATATTATATTGAAATCTAAATATTAACATTAGTGATTGATTTAATATTTATAATTGCAAAAATGTCTTACAAGTACAAGACTTTTTGTTTTACCTTTAGGGTATCCAATTTGAAAAACTGTATTTATTCAGGGTATACAAAAAGAGGATAATATATTACAGCTATATTAAATTTTTATCTAAAAATTAAGTGACAGGTTTATAAATAGTAACACATAAGTTATACTTAATAAAATTACATTGCTAATTGTAAATAGAATAATATTAAATATTAAAGTATCTTTTTATTCTAAAATATGCTTTTATTAAAATTTATATTTTCAAAAAAAGACTATAGTTTATTATTTACAATGGAGAAATAAGTGTAAATAGCTGATATTTTTATATGCTATGTCCACACAGATTGACATTTTGATTGTTATTTTTAACATTTTATGTTTGTATGCCATAAGCTCAGGTCAGCAGATGCATATTGATCTAAGTGTTTATCTGTAAACACACATTATAGGGAAATGCAATGTGTACAGTAATTATATCTCAAACACATATGAATGAAGAAACCCATTTACTTTAAAGGTCAAGAGATGGGGAGAAACTGGGATTTTTCTTTCTCTCTTGACAGACACATTCATTCTGCCTGACATTCCCCAGTTCCCGCAGCATCTCCAGGTTAACTATACAGTATGTACAGACTCCAACCTTGAATGGGAGAACACCGATTTTATCAGTTTTGATTTAATATGAACTCACGGATGGGGAAGATAAGGGATTTTTTTTTTTTTGTGGCACTGAAAGACCATTATCTGCTTATTTTTACCACATGTACCTATTTTCAGATATTTTTTCTTGATGGGTATTTAGTTTCCCCTTATAGTTTTTCTTTTACTTCCTTTTCATTTGTTTTGTGTGTGAAGTTTAGATAAATCTGTCAAGGTGATGGCTAATTTTATGTCATATATTGTGTCTGATGTATGCTTGCTTTTGTGATCACTCTGATTGTTATCATTGCTGTCATATAATTACAGTACTAGATCTTCCTTGCTTTATAAAACTAATTATTTTTATACCAGTTCTGCCTAGGAAGTTACATTACAATCTGCATAATTCACATGTGAAGAATTGCAGGTAACCTCACTGGTGGTGGCACAGCGGATAGAGTGTCGACCTTGGGCTTGAGCCCAAGGTTGCTGGCTTGAGCAAGGATTTGCTTGGCTGAATCCCATTGGTCAAGGCATGTATGAGAAGCAATCAATGAACAACTAAAATATCACAACTACAAGTTGATTCTTCTTCTTCTTCTTCTTCTTCTTCTTCTTTTAATAAGTGAGAGGCAGGGAGGTGGAGAGACAGACTCCCGCATGTGCCCCAACTGGAATCCAGCCTGCAACCCCCATCTGGAGCTGATGTTCTGCATCTGGGGCCTCTGCTTTGTTGCTTGGCCATCAAGCTATTTTAGCACCTGAGGTGAGGCCATGAAGCCATCCTCAGTGCCTGGGGCCAACTTGCTCATTCCAGCCATGGCTGCAGGAAGGGAAGAAAGAATTGGGGGAAAGGTAGAGAAGCAGATGGTCGGTTCTCCTGTATGCCCTGACTAGAATCGAACCAGGATTTCCACATGCCCAGCCGATGCTCTACTGCTGAGCCAACTGACCAGTGCCCATCTTGATTCTTCTCATATCTCTCCCTTACTTTCTGTCTGTTTTTTTAAAAAAAACACCAAAAAACAAAACAAACAATTGTAGGTTTACTCTTAGAAAAGAAGTAGTTTCTATACAGGGAACAAATGGTTGTGACCCACAAGAAGCGAGTTTTAGTAGTGTTCAACTGTTCGTACAAAGTGCGGAAGTTTTCCTAACCCTGTTTTATCCTAATTTCTGGTTGATAGCTTCAAAAAATTCTTTTGGTTTAGGGTGATAATTATGTAAAATCAATTCTTATGCCATCATATGACTGTGATAAATTTAGTTCAGCAGATTAGTTCTGGTAAAATTACATTTATTAATCACTCCAGGTGTTATGAACTAGAGGTATTATTCTATGCCCTGGAAATAGCCCAATAAATTAACTACTGTCCAAGTTCTTGAGAAACTCTAGAACGGTGGTTTCAAACACTAGGAACTAACAATTCTCATATATAATGTTTAAATCATATTATAAGGTTTAATATAAAAAGTAGGTGCATAGTAAATATTTATTATAATAGCTGTCTTTGTCTTTAGATTTGATGAGCTGCTTTTTATGAAAGATAAATTGTTATTTTAATATTATAGTTAATCCTTTAATATGGCTAGATTTATCATTTTCTTACTCTGTTTCTGGTACTTCACATAAAATCTTTGTACTTTTTTTCTATCATATCAGTTAATGCATACTATACTAATTCTGGGAATTTCATGAAACTATAGTGAAGGCAACAAAAATCACCAATAACTACATCACTAAAAGATAGTCATGGTAAATATTTTGACATAGATCTCTTAGTTACTTTTTCAATGCATATTCTATATATTTGTCAAATTTAAATGTAATTAATAGCATGTACTGTATTCTATTGTTTTTCACTGAAGCAATTTATTTTTTTATTTACTTAATATTTATTGAAAATCCTAATAGGTTTAAATATTCTTCTATAGCAAAATATAAGAAAGGAAGAAAAAAAACTCATAGGCAACAGTAGGGTGATTACCTGAGGGAAAGGGGGTGGGAAGAGGTAGAGAAGAGTAAAGAGGGAATAAATGGTGATGGAAGGAGACTTGAGCTGAGGTGGCGAATACACAGTACAATATGCAGGTGATGTATTATATTATAGAGTTGTACACTTACAACCTATATAATTTTATCAACTAATGTCACCCCGATAAATGCAATAAAAGGAAAAGAAAGGTGGTATACATTTTAATTGGATCTCTATTAGCTATCTAAAAACTTCAAATGAAATAATTAACATTCTGCCTTTAACATTTTATTATTTTTAATGACTAAATTCTAATTCTATGTTAAAGAAGTTCAACACTGGGGGAAGATGGGGATAGAAAGAAACTTTGCTTGAGGTGGAGGGCTCATGATATGCTGTGCAGATAGTTTGTTGAGTTAAAGAATTGAAACCTGTACGGTTTTATAGACCAATGTCATCCCAATAAATTCAGCTAATATAAAAATGTTCAGCAATTATGAATATAAAAATAAAGTCTAATGATATAATAAAACACAGTACATAAAAATGGTGCAGAAATATAACTGGTGATTAATTGAGAGATAATGCTCACAGTATGAATATTATTATTCTTTGGCACAAATATCAAGGTGAAGGGATATCATTATTTAAACAACAGGAAAGTAACTTATAAAGATCATACTTATACTGCAACCTGATTTAGAGGAATGCCACCAGATGACAAAGACAAAAAGGGTATAGAACAGGGGTCGGGAACCTACAGCTCGGGAGCCAGATGTGGCTCTTTTGATGGCTGCATCTGGCTCGCAGAAAAATCTTTAATAAAAAAAATAATAACGTTAAAAATATAAAACATTCTCATGTATTACAATCCATTCATTTCCTACCGCTCATGTTCATGGTTGCGGGTGGCTGGAGCCAATCACAGCTGTCCTCCGGGACAACACCAAATTTTTATTGGATAATGTGTAACATACACAGGTCATTGTGAGGTCAGGAAGTAAACTTCCCTCCTTTTAATTAAGTAGTCAGCTAGCTAATTGCAAAAACCCTTTTGATGAAGAAGATGGCTAAAAGAAAAAAAGATGAGGAGTATCATACTTTTCAGCAAGAATGGACAGAGGAATTTGCCTTTGTGGAGAGAGCAGGTTCTGAAAGTGTGTCTAATATGCAATGATAAAATTGCATCAATGAAACGGTCAAATATAAAGCGGCACTTCAACATACGCCATACTACATTTGCATAAAAATATCCAATGGGGGACAGCAGAAAGAAAGCATGTCAAGAGCTACTGTGCAAAGTGCAAGCTAGTCAGCAGCAACTCCGTGTTTGAACCCAATAAGGTGACTGGAATTTAGCCAGCTTTGCTGACGCTTTAGCAATTGTGAGAAACGGAAAGCCATTCACAGATGGAGAGTATGCCAAAACATTCATGCTTGATGTTGCCGATGAACTTTTTGACGACTTTTTGGATAAAGACATGATAATCAAAATGAATAAAAGACATGCCTCTGTTGGCAAGAACTGTTCACAATCGTACCATCATGATGGCAAATCAAATTGAGGCAACACAAGTGAAGGACATAAATACAGCACCATTCTTTTCTCTCGCTTTGGATGAGTCAACAGACATTAAGCCATTTATCCCAGTTCAGCGTGATTGCAAGGTATGCTGTTGGTGACACACTACATGAGGAAAGTCTTGCTGTTTTGCCTATGAAAGAGACAACAAGAGGGGAGGATTTATTCAAGTCTTTCACTGAGTTTGCTAAAGAAAAAAAATCTACTGATGGATAAACTCATTTTGGTGTGTATTGATGGTGCTCCGTGCATGGTGGGCAAAAACAGAGGATTTGTAGCGCTTCTTTGTGAACATGAAAAGAGACCCATCCTAAGTTTTCACTGCATCCTACATCAGGAGGCGCTTTGTGCTCAGATGTGTGGTGAGCAGCTTGGTGAGGTGATGTCTCTGGTCATTCGGGTGGTCAACTTTATTGTTGCCTGAGCTTCAAATAATTGCCAGTTTAAAATACTGCTGAATGAAGTTGGGAATAATTATCCCGGTCTGCTTCTGCACAGCAATGTGCGTTGGTTGTCAAGAAAGAAGGTGCTCAGCCCTTTTGCGGCTTGTCTGAATGAAATCTGGACTTGTGTGTGTGTGTGTGTGTGTGTGTGTGTGTGTGTATTTTTCTGAAGCTGGAAATGGGGAGGCAGTCAGACAGACTCCTGCATGTGCCTGACCGGGATCCACCCGGCACGCCCACCAGGGGGTGATGCTCTGCCCATCCGGGGCACACCCACCAAGGGGCGATGCTCTGCCCATCTGGGGCGTTGCTCTGTTGTGACCAGAGCCAGTCTAGCGCCTGAGGCAGAGGCCATGGAGCCATCCCCAGCGCCTGGGCCATCTTTGCTCCAATGGAGCCTTGGCTGCAGGAGGGGAAGAGAGAGACAGAGAGGAAGGAGAGGAGGAGTGGAGGAGAAGCAGATGGGCACTTCTCCTGTGTGTCCTGGCCAGGAATCGAACCCGGACTTCTGCACATTGGGCCAATGCTCTACCACTGAGCCAACTGGCCAGGGCCTGGACTTTTCTTGAAATGAAAAAGGTCAAGCATCCTGAGTTAGCTAACACTGAGTGGCCCCTGAAATTCTACTATCTCGTGGACATGACTGAACATCTGAACCAGCTCAATGTGAAAATGCAAGGTGTTGGAAATACAGTCTTATCCCTTCAACAAGCAGTGTTTGCATTTGAAAACAAGCTGGAACTCTTCATTGCTGACATTGAAATAGGTCATTTACTACACTTTGAAAAACTGGGAGAGTTTAAAGATGCATGAACAGCAAGTGACCCTGCTCAACATCTTGATCTCCAGCAGCTAGCGGGCTTCACATCTAATCTCCTGCAGTCATTCAAAGCGCACTTTGGAGAATTTCATGAGCTCACTCATCTTTTTAAGTTCATCACCCATCCACATGAGTGTGCAGTGGACTGTGCTGACCTGAGTTACATCCCCGGTGTCTCCATCAGAGATTTTGAGCTACAAGCTGCTGACCTGAAGGCCTCAGACATGTGGGTGAATAAGTTCAAGTCACTGAATGAAGATTTGGAAAGACTTGCATGACAGCAGGCTGAGATGGTGAGCAAACATAAGTGGGGAGAAATGAAAAAATTTCAACCCGCAGACCAGCTGATTGTCAAAACTTGGAATGCGTTTCCCATCACATACCACACACTGCAGCATGTGAGTATTGCTGTACTGACAATGTTTGGCTCTACGTATGCATGTGAGCAGTCTTTCTCACATCTAAAGAATGTTAAGACCAACCTATGATCACGTTTAACGGATGGAAGTCTCAATGCCTGCATGAAGCTTAACCTCACCACTTATCAGCCAGACTACAAAGCCATCAGCAAAACCATGCAGCACCAGAAGTCGCATTAATGGTAAGAAGTACTTTATTCATCATTGGTTAGCAACAGCATAACAACGTTATTAAAAAGAATTCAGAGACTTATTGTACTTTAAAAGTGTTGGTCTTACATAAAATGCACACATTTACTTGTATTTAGTGTTAAACATATTGTATGGCTCTCACGGAATTACATTTTAAAATATGTGGCGTTCATGGCTCTCTCAGCCAGAAAGGTTCCTGACCCCTGGTCTAGAAGAATGGTGTTCTCAAGCCCTCCACCCTCTGCGACAGATGCCTTTCTGTCCTGAGGCAGAATACCTTACTTTGACTTTAATCTTTTCATTCGTAAAATGGAAAAAAATCTGTTTTAATTACTTTATAGGATTTCAATAATAGTAAAATAAAGCAAAAAAAAAAAAAAAAAAAAAGAACCCCATTAAATTTAATTTTCTAAATAAAATTATTTTTAAAAAGTAAGAAAAAATACTCTCCTTCAGCATTTTTAGTGACTACATAGTATTCTTTTCTCCGTAGCTTGCTCGTCTGTTTCAATAGTCCAGTACTGTTGATCTCTAGATACCACACTTTGGGCCCCTATAAACAAGGCTGGGTAATTTTCTGAATTTGGAACTGCTCTGCTAAGATGTGCACACATTTCAAAGATAATAGTATATGTTGCCAAAAAGTTCTCTAGGGGAGTTATGTCAAGTTACATTGTGTGAATGAGTATATCAAAGCATCCATTTCCCAGTATGCTATTGAACACTTTCAATAAAAAAAAATAATTGCTGCTAGTATTTATATATGTTTTGTGTAAAAGCAGGACTAATCATTTTTTCATGTTTAATATATTTTTTATTTTCTTTCAACAATTTATTTGATCTTATTTTTATCTGATTTTTTAATTAAGTCATTCTTCTTTATACTGTGTGAAATACCCTGATCTGTTAAGGATAATAGGCATCTAGTCTACTTATGTTCTTAATTTTTCAAGTTTATTTGCTTATGTATACAAGTTAACTTTTGCAAATAAAATCTATTTCATGTCTTTTATTATGTTTTCTGACTTAGTGTTTATGTTTAAAATGGTCTTCCTTATCAGTAGAGCAGAATAATAGTAACTGACATTTTCTTCTAGTACTTTTTAATTTCATTGTTGTAGATTTTACTAATTTATTTTTTGGAAACTGACTTTGGTATATGCAGTGAAATACTTTCTGAGTCACAGAATGACTGAAGAATACATTTCTATAGGCTGCATATAAGAATGCCAGCAGGATTAAGTACAGGCCTCTTGGATTCAGCTTTTTTTTTCCAGTCAAAATTCTGTAGTCATTGCTCCATTGTATCTTATTCTTTAATGAAGATGACTTGATTTTTCTTTCTTTCTTTTTACATGATGTTTTTCATTTTTATATGGATTATACATTAGTTATTATTCTTCAACTTGAAAATTTACCGAAATATGTCCAGATGTTGGTCTATTTTCATGGGTTGTTGTGTGTTTTTTTGCTTTATCTGTAATGAATTTTTTAAATATGTAAATTCATCTGTATTTTCTAAGTTTAGAAAAATTTTCTTGTATTATAACTAATAACTTGTACTATTTTGATTCCATTTCCCCCCCCTCTCTATTAACTTCAATTATATGTAATGGTAAATCACTTCTCCCTTATCTATTTTCTCTTATGCCATTTACCTCTTAATTCTCTCGGCATTATAGGTAAAATTTCTAAAGCTTTTTCTCAATAATGTTTTCTGGTATATTCACTCTAATTATTAATGCCTCTAAGACCTTCAGTTTAAATTCAATGACCATGGTTTTGTGTCTTTAAACTCTTTATCTCTCGCCTGACCAGGTGGTGGTGCAGTGGATAGAGCATCGGACTGGGATGCAGAGGACCCAGGTTTGAGACCCCAAGGTCGCCAGCTTGAGTGTGGGCTCATCTGGTTTGAGGAAAAGCCCACCAGCTTGAACCCAAGGTCGCTGGCTCCAGCAAGGGGTTACTCGGTCTGCTGAAGGCCTGCGGTCAAGGCACATATGAGAAAGCAATCAATGAACAACTAAGGTGTTGCAACGTGCAATGAAAAACTAATGATTGATGCTTCTCATCTCTCTCCATTCCTGTCTGTCTGTCCCTGTCTATCCCTCTCTCTGACTCACTCTCTGTCTCTGTAAATTCTTTATCTCATCCAGCTCCTCTATTTCTAAGCAAGATGGCCTTTTAGTTTAGGTGGTTTTCTTATCAGCTCAGCTCATCTTTGGCCTCTTCCATTTGTAAAGTCCTCTACATTTTTAAAAGTTGAGAACATAAAGAGAGCACATACTTCTGTGTCCTGTGACATGCACATCTTTTTATTTTATGTTACCAAAATTTGTATTGGATTCTCTTTTTTTCCTTGTTTTTAAAAAGGAGAGGCATATCTAGGGCCATCATATACTCCAACTGGTCAGTAATAATATAACATGTATGTGCACATACCTGACAAGCTCAGGGGAGGCTTACATGGTGGCCTTACAAATTCAGAGACCTAAAGTAACCACATAGGATGGTCTGTAATTAAAGCTTTCTAACTGGTCTGACCAGGCAGTGGTGCAGCATATAGAGCATTGGTGTAGGTCAAATAAGTTTGCAAATATGATGTTTATATTTGCTCGCTTATAGTTTGCATTGAGTGTGGAAGACAGGCTGTAAGCTGGAAAGATCCTTATAGCCTAAGGCTTAGTTTTAAGACTAAGTCTTTCCCACCCTTTTAATACTAAGATTTTTTCAAAACTAAGCTTTTCCCCACACCCTTGACTGTTGCATGATATGGGGTGGTGCATTCTTATGAGGATCCCATTTATGCCTCAGATAAGTGGTTTTGTATCAGAGACTTCCTTATTTGTATATTGGCTTAAAGGCTTTAATTTCTACACTATAAAATAAGACAGACTAGGGCCACTCTTTCTCAGATCCTGCCATCAGCATTGCAGAGGAGAGGCAGCCAAGATAGCTGAGTGCCAAAGGAGATGCTAGTTTCTGCAGAGTTTGTGTAGAGAGAAAGAGATTGGAACAGAGGTGAATAAGGATGGTGGAGCCTTTGATTCTAGAAATACTCAGATGAGTCAGTGGCTTCGGGAGCCCTGAATGGAAAAGGAAGTGTTTTCCCACTGTGTGTATGTCTCGCCCACCGGGTGCGAGCTAGGATTAAAGGTAATGGCCCACCAGTTCTTGGCTCCATTGTTTCATTACCATCTGTCCGAATCAAATGTAAACCTGCACGGGCCAGGTGGCTACTGGCTTTACCTTTTGCCTGGGATGTTGAGGACCCAGGTTTGTAACCTGAGGTTGTCAGCTTGAATGAGGGCTCCTCTGGCTTGAGCGTGGTGTCACTGGTGTGAGCATGGGATCATAGACATGACCCCATGGTCATTAGCTTGAGCCCAAAAGTCAGTGGCTTGATCCCAGGGTTGCTGGCTTGAGCTAGGGGTCATTGGCTCAGTTGGAGCCCCCCCCCCCCCCCCCCCCAGTCAATGCACATATGAGAAAGCAGTCAATGAACAACTAAGGTGCTACAAGTAGCAGTTGATGCTTCTCATCTTTCTCTCTCCCCCTTCCTGTCAGTCTGTCCCATTCACCCCCTCCTGTCTCTCTCACTTAAAAATAAAAATAGCCTGACCAGGTGGTGGTGCAGTGGATAGAGCATCTGACTGGGACATGGAAGACCTAGGTTCCAAACCCCAAGGTCGCCGGCTTGAGTGTAGGCTCATCCAGCTTGAGTGTGTGCTCACTAGCTTGAGCGCAGCATCAGTGGTTTGAGCATGGGGTCACAGACATGACCCCATGGTCACTGGCTTGAAGCCCAAGGTCACTGATTTGCAGGGGTATCTGTCAGGTTGGCGCAGGTGAGAAGTTATAGGAACTGCCCTGGTGACAGATGACTTAGTTTAACCAGTTTAGTAGAGGTTTTTTTTTTTATATAAAGACAGAGAGAGTCAGAGAGAGGGATAGATAGGGACAGACAGACAGAAACAGAAAGAGATGAGAAGCATCAATCATCAGTTTTTTGTTGGGACACCTTAGTTGTTCATTGATTGCTTTCTCATATGTGCTTTGACCACGGGCCTTCAGCAGACCAAGTAACCCCTTGCTCGAGCCAGCAACCTTGGTCCCAAGCTGGTGAGCTTTGCTCAAACCAGATGAGCCCGCGCTCAAGCTGGCTACTTCGGGGTCTTGAACCTGGGTCCTCCGCATCCCAGTCCTACGCTCTATCCACTGCGCCACCACCTGGTCAGGCTTAGTAGAGGTTTATTGATAAGGGACTCTGGACCCAAACCTACCAGAAACCTCACTAACTAGCCATAATAAAACATTTCCTAGAATTTGGGCTATCCACCAAAACTCTTCCTTCATAAATTATGTATTTATTGTTCTTGTTACCTGGGAATCAAGGTAATTAAAATATTTGAATGTATGGCCAGTAGCCGCTGCCATCATGGCCATGTAAGTTCTCATTGGATTGGGGCAGATGGTAAAGAAACAGTGGAGCTTGACCCGGTGGTGGCGCAGTGGATAGAGTACTGGACTGAGACCTGGAGGACCCAGGTTCAAAACTCCGAGGTCACCAGCTTGAGCTTGGGGCTCATCTGGTTTGAGCAAGGCTCACCAGCTTCAGCCCAAGGTTGCTGGCTTGAGCAAGGGGTTACTCAGTCTACTGTAGACCCCCAGTTGAGGCACATATGAGAAAGCAGATAATGAATAACTAAGGTGCTGCAACAAAGAATTGATGCTTCTCATCTCTCTCCCTTCCTATCTGTCTGTCTCCATCTGTCCCTTTTTCTGTCTCTCTCTCTCTCTGTCTCTGTTACAAAAAGAAAAAGAAAAGTAAAAAAACAAAGACAGAAACACTTTCTAACTAAAAGCAGTTCATGCTGGGCAACCATATTCTAGGCCAGTATTTTTTTCTAACAAAGGTCAATTTTCACCTCAACTGAGCCTGTTTTCTTTATGTATCTAAGATAACATACCTGATAACTAAGTGACCAATCAGTCCTCCTTTAGGGAGGACAGTTGTTCTTTTGTAAGTTCCATCCTCCCTCGAAAAGTCATCTCTTACATATCCTCCTTTTTGATACTGGAAGACTAATCTGTAAATGTCCCTATTTGATCGATGCAGAGTCGATCCATTGCATGTGATATGACATATTTGTATCTAAATGAGTACTTTTTTTTTACAATTATTATTAAAAATTAATAGGCATGTAAGCATAATTACAATATAAAATATTACAAATGTCTTTATTATGCACTTATAGTGTATTTTATTGTTGCAATGAATAAAATGTTTTTTATTTATGATATTGTTTTCTTCAATTTATTTTTGTCCTCCTTTTCATTGTAGAAAAGTTGGTCACTTTATGATAACACCTTTGAAATACCAAAGCACAACTGCCTCACCAGAGCAGAGACCACAAATCCCTCATTGTTATTATTTTCATGTTAATTGTTAACTCTTAACTATCCTATGCAAAAAGTATGTGTTTATTTGTTTTACTTTTTTATCCAACCCTAGAGAAATCTCCACTTTGCTTTCTCCTGCTTTCCTATTCTGTTACCAGTGGATTTCATGTTACCCTTTATTTTTTCTTCCTCTTGGATTCCGATGTATCAAGTAAGTGGTAAAACTGCCATTTTCCAGAGTTTTTTTCTCAATCAGTTGAGGTTTTGCTTCCTGGCAATTGTCCTCAGTTTGGCTCAAATTAACTCATAAAAAAGGTTACAGGTTTGGACTTTTTTTTACATTGATATATGTTAACAGTGTTATCTCAAGTTCAGACCAAGGAAGAAATGTACTTAATCTAAGTCTCAGAGAATATAGAGAAGATAAGGTTTCTGTTTCTTTCATTGACCATCCATCTTATTAAATCCTGGCATAAAATCAACATCTTCTGAATCTCCAAAGGCCAAGGTTAAGAGTGAAGAGATCCCAATGCTGGATGAAGAATCAAACTATACTAGTATTACAAGAAGTTCGTGAGTTTGGTGGAAACTCAGCACCACTATGCCATGTATTTAGAAAAGGGTTATACTTGCACAAATGAGACCTAATTCCTCCTGAGTTGTTGTTTTTTTTTGTATTTTTCCGAAGCTGGAAATGGGGAGGCAGTCAGACAGACTCCCGCATGCGCCTGACCAGGATCCACCCGGCAAGCCCACCAGGGGGCGATGCTTTGCCCATCTTGGGGCATCGCTCTGCTGCAATCAGAGCCATTCTAGATTCTGAGGCAGAGGCCACAGACCCATCCTCAGCGCCCAGGCAAACTTTGCTCCAGTGGAGCCTTGGCTGTGGGAGGGGAAGAGAGAGACAGAGAGGAAGGAGAGGGGGAGGGGTGGAGAAGCAGATGGGCGCCTCTCCTGTGTGCCCTGGCCAGGAATTGAACCCGGGACTCCTGCACGCCAGGCCGATGCTCTACCACTGAGCCAACCGGCCAGGGCCTCCTCCTGAGTTTTAATGATGGTACTCAGTACTTCAATGACTTATTGTCTTCCAATTTAATTAGTATATTGTTTGTTATTTTAAAGTTTCCCAGTTCCCCTTACTATTGTGTCCTCTGCTTTTCATCCTCCCCTGCTTTGAAGTGTATGTTATATTATAATTTGGGTATGGTTTACCTCCTATCGTAAGGTGTCATGTACTGTCTGGCTAGGAGCTTTTAAGATTTTCTTCATTTGTTCTTGAAAATTTGGATTATTTGTCAAGTAATTGGTCAATATACTAGCTTGTGCTTATGTGTGTGACAAACATATTTGGTATCTGGTGAGCCCTTTCAACTAGGGGACTTAGAGGACTAAAGTTTTTTCTGAATGGTGGGCAAATGAGTTTGGAAAATTTGTGATTTTTGAGTTTGCTCACTTTTATTGTTAAAAATGGTGCTGGGCAGCGCCAGGTATGTGATCTGTGAAACTGCAAATTACCTTCCTGCTTAGGAAGGGCCATCATTATACTAATGTTTGCTGGAGGAGAGGTTTTCACCTCAGAAAAGTTTTGAAAGGAGAGAGAAGGAGAAGAGGCAGAAAGAAGCCAAGAAGGCATGGGAAGAGAGAAGTCAGTTTGTGGAGAAGGAAGCCATGTCTTTGCAGAGTGAGAGCAGAAAGAATGCAGGGTGCTGGAAGAGAAGCTGGGGAACCAGAGGTGAGGGGCTTTGAGACTGGGGGGGCCTTTGATTCTAGGAATAACCGGAGAAGATTCCCCTGGTTGTGGAACCGGATAATGTGTCAGTAGCTTTGTGAGCTCTGAATGAAGAGGGAAGTGTTTTCCCCGTGTGTTTGCTCGTTGGCCGGTAAAAGATTTGAATAAAGGAATGGTGCACCATTTTTTTTGCTACACTGTTTTTTTACCGTCTCTTGGGCAGATAAAATATATTATGCTCACTTTGTTAAAGATGGCGCTGCCCACATGGAAGCTGTCGCCCAGGTGATATTAATGTGTGTTGGGGGTGGGCTGTGGGCAGGCAGGATCCTTGTAGCCTGGGGCTTGGTTTTGGGAATAAGCCTTTCCCACCCTTTTTGATGTGGGGTGGTGCAATCCAATTATGCCTCATATAAGTGACTTTGTATTAGAGACTTCTCAATTTTGTATATTGGATTAAAGGTTTTGATTTCTACTCTATGAAATGGGGGCAGACCAGAAGCTTGCTCTCTCTCGGTTCCTGAGATTAGCATTAGAGAGGAGAGCAGAAAGAGGCCACGTGGAGGAGGCCAGGAGAAGCAGCCAAGATGGTGGAGTGCTGAGGGAGAAGCCAGTTTGTGCAGAGTTTGTGCAGGGAGAAGGAAGGAGATGGGGAACAGTGGTGAATAAGTCAGGTGAGCTAGAAACCTTTGATTCTAGGAAACTCAGATAAGTCAGTGGCTTTGTGAGCACTGAATGTGAGTGGGTTTTGGATCCCAGTGTGTGTTTTTACTTGCCCGCTGGGTGCAAGCTAGGGTTAAAGATGATGGCCCACCAGTTTTTGGCTCCGTTGTTTCTTTACCAACTGTCCAAATCCAATGCAAACCTGCATGGGCCAGGCTGCTGTGATAGTGGCCCTGGCCACTGACTTTACACGTTCTGCCTGAATCCAGTGAGAACCTGCATGTCCACAGCCATGACGGGGGCAACTACTAGCCCTATACTGAAGCTTAGAAGAATTTACCTGTTGTCTGTTTCATTATCACATTTTATCCCTCGCCCCCTTCTGAATGACCTCTCCTTTGAAACCTACACTTGCAGTCCCTTTTTCTTGAAAGATATTTTATTTAGATATTTGTCCTTTTAGGACCCAAAAGATTTAAAAAATAATGGTCATCCTTTCCTTAAATTCATTTACTGAAGTTTTGAAAATCATGTTTATGTTTAGAAGGTCTTTTGTCATACTGAATTTCAGTTTTCCAATGTCTGCTTATTGTTTTTCCATTTAGTAATTGTCTTTGCCTCTGGCTGTTCTGTTTCACAAGGTAGGATGTGCCTGTTAGGTCCCCCTGCTGCTGCTGATGTATGTTATGGGCAATCGGGGCTGGAGGAGGAAGGCAGGATTGTAATTAGCAGTTGCATTGGCTTCGAGACCAGAGGGAAACAGGGCTCCCCCACCTTCCCAGAATTTCACACAGCCCTAGCATTGGACATTCCTCTTTGCAATGGGTCATATATGCTTTATAGATTTTATGTTATGAATCATGGACCACGTAATAA
The DNA here is from genome assembly GCF_036850995.1 of Saccopteryx leptura. Taxonomy (NCBI): domain Eukaryota; kingdom Metazoa; phylum Chordata; class Mammalia; order Chiroptera; family Emballonuridae; genus Saccopteryx; species Saccopteryx leptura. The sequence goes on along the minus strand of NC_089503.1, from coordinate 363,035,724 downwards.
AAAAGATTCTCTATTTTTTTTCTTAACAACAAAAATGGAGCTCAAATTTACCTCTTGACATTATTTTTCTTCTTTTTACTATGTTCGTTTTGCAGGATTTTGTCACCCAAAATTTATTTGGAATAATGTCAGAACCTAACAGCATTACAAACATTGACAGGCACTATTTTTGGCAGTGAAGATTTAGAGTATAATTCCGTACAACCTGCTGTTGTCTAAATATTAATGATTTATTAAAATTTATGGGGCATGAAGAAAAATACATATTTTACTTACAAGTTACTTTTTATCATCTTAATGTTTATATTTTATTTTTATCTTTCTGCTTCATGGCTGAGTGTCAGAGCAGTCACTATTCCCTGAAAAAAGGGAACTGGCTTCTTCCCAAGGTATTTTCATGGCACCTCAATAAATCAGCAAGGAAAGGCACCTACGAGACCAGTGAATCAGCACCCTGGGCTCTGTCCTTCTCTCATTATACCTTCCTTCCTGAGCATGATGAGGCTATATTTATTCCCTGAAACAGGCCTTCCATGTGAATGTTTGAACAATGGATATATTTGGCTTATTTGGAAACTTTAGGGAAGTACTTTACTTTTTGTACATAAAAATACATTTCTGTATGCGTATTTTGACTCTGGGTGCAGAGGGAATATGATCTGCATATATCGATATCTTTTTCTCTTCTCATTCCTTTTCTTTCTTCCACTTCCTGATATCTTACTTAATGTCAATTTGGTTTACATTCATTGAGTGACTGGATATGTAATAAACCTTGTAGGTACCTAGATACAGAAATAACTATGGTATGGTTCATATTTATATATCGTGTGTGCATATATAATTTTATAAACACACAGTATGTAATTCTGGTAAAATATGTAGTATGCTTATCAGGCCACATTATTTTTAAACCATAAAAATCAAATAAAACTCCACTTTTCAACAAGCCTTTACAAAGATAGCATGATTTTCCATTGGCTCACATGTAGGCACATTATACAGAACTCTGGACAGGTGGGGAAATAGACATTATTGTCTTATGTTCTTTTCCTTTTATCCAGATCCTGCCACGAAGGTCAGTTTGTCTATTTCCCTGGCAAGTGAAAAAATATCCTAAGTCCCTAAAAATATTCATTAGCTCTTTCTCTGTTTCATAAAATGATATCTAACTTTAAAAGTATTTCTAACCTAATTACGATGGGAAGCAAATACACTAATTTAGAATGTTGGCCTATTGAATGTAGGAGTAGCTCAAAATTTATTTATCCAATGATTTGTTGTAGAATGTGTTTCACACTTTAATTCAAAGGAATAGAAAATCTGTATTTATAAAATATTTTAATCACATGAGAACTTTTGGAAAATTTATCATCTTTTGTAGGCTAATTATGTAGAAATCAGTATATAAACCATGATCCAGTTGCAATTACCTAAAAAGATACAAAGAGATGGTGTTGGAGTTTAGTGTTCTATTTTCCTATGTGTTAAAGCAAATGCTAAGTTTTAGAATCACTAACACATGTAATAAATTTTCTATTCATAAACTAATTTGAAGGAAATAATATGTAATTAAAGTTAAGGAGCTTATTATATAATCTTAGAAATGCAATAATTTGAGTCATCTTTGTTAAATAGTGACATTATTTAGCCTTGATAAAGTAAAGAAAACATGACCCAAAGTGAGCAATATTTAGAGCTAAAACATTTTTCAAGAGAATCAGTTAGAAACTAGGTGTTTTCAAAAATTTCTACACTGTCAAAATAAAAGACAGAAACCAGAGATCTTTCTCTTCAGATCTACACAAAACAATGGATATGTACAAGAACCTTTCCACATAGAAGTTTCTAGTTAGAAACAAACCTATTACGAGCCCGTTTTGTGGTTGATTTGTGCTCATATGGAATAGTGAGGCCGGGCTAGACTCATCAGGGAGAACCTTTGCCTTTTGGGGATGTTTATCTACCTAAAGATATCAAGTCATAAAACTCCAAATTCTTCATTGTAATGTGAAAAGCTTACACCAGCAGAGGCAGGAAGGTAGCTGATCCTTTTGCAATGACAGAACCACGTGGACCTGTGTATGTGTGTAGGAGAGTGTCTCAGATTAAGAGTTGTTATAACACGAGGTATCTTTCATGGCATGTGCTCCAGTGTGCGGAGGTAACACGAGGGCTAGAAGTGAGAAGGTCATTCCTGATTGCTCTCAGTTATGAGCCAATCTAGAGGTTATAGGAGCCAGACTAGAGAGCCTTGAATTCCCAGGGAGGTAACTGGACTATATTTATCGTTGAGGCCAGGGATGAAACAGTTTGCTACGTCAGTCCATTTGGATTAAAGACAACTGATTGTGTCACAGGTTCCACATTTATTGTTCCGGCCCTCAGTTCTTGTCTTCCCAAGAATAAGATTTCAGGCAAGAGACGCAAATAGCAAAGTAAGCAGCGGCAGTTTATTAGCAAAGAGAAAGTGCAATTAGAAGATTTTCCAGTGGGTGACTAAGACTCCTCTGAGTGTCCTGCATGGTTATATACTCAGACTCTTATGCTTGTCTGGGTACCTTCCCCGCCTCCTGGCTCCTCCTCCCCAGGGGCTTGTTCCTGCCCATCCCATGTGCTCCTCTCTGCCAGCTGTGGGCGGTGGGGTGCCTGTGCTGTTTCTGAAGCCACGTGTACGCTCTTTTCTATCATTTTACCCTTCCACTTCTTGTGGCCCCAGTGGAAGGTCGTATATAGGTCACTATCTTGCTTGCCAGTCCCTTTGTACCTGCTCCCCACTGGTAACTGCCCAGGGCCTTGCAGGAGCTTCAAAACCAGGGTCAGCCCCTTGGTTATCAGCTGATGGGTATGTTTAAGGTTGCTATTTCCTTTCCCTTTTACTCCCTCACCCAACTCACATCTGATTAGCTACCTACTCTAACAGTTGGACTGCAAATGACTAGTCAGACCACTTGCAAAGCATTTTACTTACAGTATTTATCTTAGAAATTTATTTCAAATTTAATCAGTGTAATTTTTTTTAGGCATTTGTATGTAATGGCCTAATCACAGCTAGAATTGCTTCAGATTTGTGGAAAGGACTTCAAGTTAGTTAAATAGGAAAAAAACCCATAATATTGTATATTGTTATAGTTATTTAAAGGAAACTGGTAGGTTGCCAAAGGAGGGGTGCACATGGCCTGATGCAAGTTTTATAAGAAATTTATTTATCCATCTGTGTACAGATGGGCTGAGACCCTAGTGGCATCAGGCCCAAGGGCCTAGGGATTTAAGCTTTTCTAGGGTCAGTGAGCAAGGCTTGGCCAGGATAGTTTTGGCGTGAAATTTTGGGGCAGGGGGATTTGCTTAGTCCGTAAGTTGGATGAGGGGATGTGGGGTATCTGTCAGGTTGGCTCAGGTGAGGAGGTACAGGAACCGCCCTGGTGCCAGATTACTTAGTTTAACCAGTGTAATAGAGGTTTTTTGATAAGGGGCTCTGGACCCAAACCTACAAGAAACCTCACTAACTAGCCATAATAAACATTTCCTAAAATTTGGGCTATCCACTTGAACTCTACCTTCATAAATACTGGGGAACAATTTTTTTTTTTTCATTTTCTGTTGCATAAGGTTTTAGAACTGTTTCTATATATCTCTGCATTGCTTATTCTGAATCTGAAATCTGTTTTTTGGTGCATGCTCTAGTTTTTATGTAATTTTAATTTATTTTTGTTACAGTTAGTGGCATGCATTGGTTTTTAAATTGGAGTTAAAGGTCAAGAACGACTCTTGGATTGAACATAACTACAGGCAATTAATGTTTTACAAACATCACTTTTAAATAATTGTACTTGTTTTTAAAGGTAAAAAATTATTATCTGACAAAAACACACTCTTATTTTGTTTTAAGATTGAATCATGGCTTCTTCAAGTAGGCGTAAATGTAAGAATAATCCTGACACCTTCTGTTATATATGTGGCTGTTACACACTAAACGTCAAAGGCTCAATATTTCATCATTTGTGACATGTGCACATATTGCCTATTTTCAAGTTCCCCTTGGCGATCAAGACAAGAATTGGGCTCCTCATATTGTGTGTCATAATTGTGAGAAAATGCTTTATGACTGGACAAGAGGGAAACGCAAAGGAATGCCTTTTGGTATTCCCATGGTTTGGCGTGAACCTAAGGACCACAGCAGTGACTGTTATTTCTGTCCGATCCATAAAAAGGGCATCGGCAAGAAAAAATGGCATATGATCGCAAGGACCTAATATTCCTTCAGCAACACGACCTATCCCACACTCTGAGACACTCCTGGTTCCAGTTTTCAATGGTTTTATTTCTTCTAAGGGCAAAGAAAGTAAACATGGTGATCAAGTGTATTTTGATAAGATGAATGAGGAAATGGTTGTAGAATCTGAAGGGTCTTCTTCTGATGCCAAGCAGTCATTAACCCCTCAACAGTTTAGTCAACCCGAATTGAATGACTTAGTAAGAATGACATAAAAATTGTCCTCGACTTTCTGAAGTATGAGGAGCATAACTGGATCATTTGTGTAGATCTTAAAATGGTAAATTTCCTGCTAGGACAACAGAGAGGTTTCACGAAGTATCTTTGCTTTCTGTGTCTGTGGGACAGCAGAGCTCGGGAGAAACACTGGACACAGAAGGAGTGGCTAACACATGAAGCTCTGGAAGTAGGGATGCAAAATTTTGTGAATGAACCTGTAGTTCATCGAGACAGGATCATTTCCCCCCACTTTACATCAAACTTGGCTTAATGAAGCAGTTAGCTCAGGCTTTGAATAGAGAAAGTGAATGCTTTCAACATATTATTTCTGCTTTTCCTGCCTTGTCTTTCAAGAAGATTAAAGCAGGTGTTTTTGATGGACCTCAAATTTAAACCCTTATAGGTAATGAAGAATTTGCCAGGAAGATGAATAAGGAGGAGAAAGCAGCATGGCAGTCTTTTGTGATAGTTACAAACAACTTCTTTGGCAACAAAAAAGCAGAAAACTATAAACTTCTGGTTCAAAGGATGCTGTTGGCTTTCCGCGACATTGGATGTAACATGAGCATTAAGATTCACTTCCTGAACAGTCACCTTGATAAGTTTCCCGAAAATCTTGGAGCTGTTAGTGATAAGCAGACTACTGCTGGCACATCAAATGAGATTGTCCTCAACAAGTACACAAACACAAGAGCTACAAAGGCAATTTTTTTTTTTGAATTTTTCTGAAGTTGGAAACAGGGAGGCAATCAGACAGACTCCCGCATGTGCCCACCGGGATCCACCTGGCATGCCCACCAGGGGGTGATGCTCTGCCCATCTGGGGCATTGCTCCATTGCAACCAGAGCCATTCTAGCTCCATAGAGCCATCCTCAGTGCCCGGGCCAACTTTGCTCCAGTGGAGCCTTGGCTGCAGGAGGGGAAGAGAGAGACAGAGAAGAAGGAGAGGGTGAGGGGTGGAGAAGCAGATGGGTGCTTCTCCTGTGTGCCCTGGCCGGGAATCGAACCCAGGACTCCTGCACACCAGTTTGACGCTCTACCACTGAGCCAACCAACCAGGGCCCAAATGTAAATTTTTGCCTGAATAGTATTTAAATAAGTTTTGCACAAACTTTATGATCAAAAGAAATGTTTTAATATGTTCTATTTTGAAATTGTAGTCAAATTCTGTTGCAATCATATCTTTTAGTGTATAAGTGTATTTACTGCATTATATAAATTATTATATTTTCACAAAGATGATGCCCAGGAAGACATTCTACTTCATTATGTTAAACTAAATGTTGAAAATTTTACAAGATGAAAACCTAAAATCTTGAATTGCAAAAAAGCTGTATCTTACAGAGAAAAACTAATGTCAGATTGAGATTAGCACACTTGAATTAGATAAAAACAAGTGTTTTTGTAGAAGCAACAAAAATTTTGTTCCCCAGTGTAAAGCCAGTAGCCGCGGCCACCATCAGCAGCCTGGCCCATGCAGGTTTGCATTAGATTCGGATCGATGGTAAGGAAACAACAGAGCCAAGAACTGGTGGGCCATTAGGTTTAATTTTAGCTTGCACCTGGTGGGCAAGTAAAAACACACATGGGGCTCCAAAACCTACTCCTTCAATGCTACAAAGCTACTGACTTATCCGAGTGTTGGGCAGATAAAATATATTATGCTCACTTTGTTAAAGATGGCGCTGCCCCCATGGAAGCCTGTTGCCCAGGTGATATTAGTGTGTGTTGGTGGTGGGCTGTGGGCAGGCAGGATCCTTGTAGCCTGGGGCTTGGTTTTAGGACTAAGCCTTTCCCACCCTATTTGATGTGGGGTGGTGCAATCCCATCATGTCTCTGATAAGTGACTTTGTATTAGAGACTTCTCTATTTTGTATATTGGATTAAAGGTTTTGATTTCTACACTATAAAGTAGGGGCAGAACGGGAGCTTGCTCTCTTGGTTCTTGAGATTAGCATTAGAGAGGAGAGAGCAGAGAGGAGAGCAGAGAGGGGCCATGTGGAGGAGGAAAGGAGAAGCAGCCAAGATGGTGGAGTGTTGAAGGAGAAGCCAGTTTGTGCAGAGTTTGTGCAGGGAGAAGGAAGGAGATGGGAACAGAGGTGAATAAGTCTGGTGAGCTAGAAACCTTTGATTCTAGGAAACTCAGATAAGTCAGTAGCTTTGTGAGCACTGAATGGGAGTGGGTTTTGGATCCCAGTATGTGTTTTTACATGCCCACCAGGTGCAAGCTAGGATTAAAGATGATGGCCCACCAGTTTTTGGCTTTGTTGTTTCTTTACCGACTGTCTGAATCCAATGTGAACCTGTGTGGGCCAGGTGGCTGTGATGGTGGCTGATGATATTGGCTTTACACCACGTTTCCTAGAATCTAAGGTTTCTAGCTCACCAGCCTTATTCACCTCTGTTCCCCATCTCCTTCTCTCTGCACAAATTGGCTTCTCCTTCAGCACTCCTCCATCTTGGCTGCTTCTCCTCTCCTCCATATGGCCTTTCTCTGCTCTCCTCTGTAATGCTAACCTCAGTAACCGAGAGAGCAAGCTCCCAGTTTGCCCCACTTTACAGTGTAGAAATCAAAACCTTTAATACAATATATGAACAAGGAAGTCTCTGATACAAAGTCACTTATCTGAGGCATAATGGGATTCATGAGAGTGCACCACCCCACATCATGCAATCAGTCAAGGGTGTGGGGAAAAGCTTAGTCTTAAAACTAAGCCTTAGGCTATAGCCACCCTGCCTGCTTACAGCCTGTCCCCCATGCCCAATGCAAACTAAAAGCGAGCAAACATATATCATATTTAAAAACTTATTTGACCAATACTCAGTGTTACGTATTTATTGTTCTTGTTACCTGGGAATCAAGGTAATTAAGATATTTGAATGTATGGCCAGTAGCCGCTGCCATTGTGGCCATGTAAATTCTCATTGGATTGGGGCAGATGGTAAAGAAACAGTGGAGCCTGACCAGGCGTTGGCGCAGTGGGTAGAGCATCAGACTGGGACCTGGAGGACCCAGGTTCAAAACTTCGAGGTCACCAACATGAGCCCAAGGGCTTTGGCTTGAGCAAGGGGTCGCTCAGTATGCTGAAGCCCCCCGGTCAAGGCACATATGAGAAAGCAATCAGTGAGAAACTAAGGTGCTTGTTGGTCAAATAAGTTTTTAAATATGACATATATGTTTGCTTGCTTTGGGTTTGGGAGACAGGCTTTAAGCTGGTAAAGTCATTATAACCTAAGGCTTAGTTTTAAAACTAATTTTCTCCCCACACACTTGACTTGCATGATAGAGGGTGATGCACTCTTATGAAGAATCCCATTTATGCCTCAGATAAGTGACTTTGTATCAGAGACTTCCTTATTTGTATATTGGATTAAAGGTTTGGATTTTACAGTATCAAATGGGGACAGACTGGGGGCTCGCTGTCTCGGTTCCTGCTATCACCATTGCAGGGGCCTCCCTGATCCCTTGCCCTTCATAGGAAAAGCAGGTTTTCTGCTATTCCCTTGGCTTCTCTTGTGGCTTCCCTGTCTTGGTGAGACACCAATAAAAAGAATGGCCCACTGTTGGTCAAATAAGTTTGTAAATATGATATATATGTTTGCTTGCTTATAGTTTGCATTGGATGTGAGAGACAGGCTATAAGCAGGCGGAGTCATTATAGCCTAAGGCTTAGTTTTAAAACTAAGCCTTTTCCACCCTTGACTGTTGTATGATGTGGGGTGGTGCACTCTTATGAGAAATTCCATCATGCCTCAGATAAGTGACTTTGTATCAGAGACCTCCTTTTTTGTATATTGGATTAAAGCAGTGGTCCCCAACCTTTTTTGGGCCATGGACCGGTTTAATGTCAGAAAATATTTTCACGGACCGGCCTTTAGGGTGTGACGGATAAATGTATCATGTGACCAAGTGTTGGGCAGATAAAATGTATTATGCTCACTTTGTTAAAGATAACGTTGCCCACGTGGAGGCCGTTACCCAGGTGATATTAATGTGTGTTGGGGGCAGGCAGGATCGTTGTAGCCTGGGGCTTGGTTTTGGGATTAAGCCTTTCCCACCCTTTTTGATGTGCGGTGGTACAATCCAATCATGCCTCGGAGAAGTGACTTTGTATTAGAGACTTCCCTATTTTGTATATTGGATTAAGAGTTTGGATTTCTACACTATAAAATGGGGACGGAACGAGAGTTTGCGCTCTTGGTTCCTGAGATTATCATTAGAAGAGAGAGCAGAGGAGAGCAGAGAAAGGCCACGTGGAGGAGGCCAGGAGAAGCAGCCAAGATGGCGGAGTGCTGAGTGAGATGCCAGTTTGTGTAGAGTTTGTATCTGGGATAAGGAAGGAGATGGGGAACTGAGGAGAATAAGGCTGGTGAGCTAGAAACCTTTGATTCTAGGAAACTCGGATAAGTCAGTAGCTTTGTGAGCACTGAATGTGACTGGGTTTTGGAGCCCAGTGTGTATTTTTACTTGCCCGCCGGGTGCAAGCTAGAATTAAAGACTATGGCCCATCAGTTTTTGGCTCCACTGTTTCTTTACCGACTGTCCGAATCCAATGCGAACCTGCATGGGCCGGGCTGCTGTGATGGTGGCCCTGGCCATGCCTACTGGCTTTACACCAAGACAAGCGTCAAGACTGAGTCTTAGATGGATGTAACAGAGGGAATGTGGTCATTTTTAAAAAATAAAACATCATTCAGACTTAAATATAAATAAAATGGAAATAATGTAAGTTATTTATTCTTTCTCTGTGGACTGGTACCAAATGGCTCATGGACTGGTACCGGTCTGTGGCCCAGGGGTTGGGGACCACTGGATTAAAGGTTTTGACTTTTACACTATAAAATGTGGCAGACTGGGAGCTTGCTCTCTCTTGTTTCCTGAGATTATCATCAGAGAGGAGAGCAGAGAAAGGCTGTGTGGAGGAGAGGAGAAGCAGCCAAGATGGTGGAGTGCTGAGGAAGAATCCAGTTAGTGCAGAGTTTGTGCAGAGAGAAAGAGATAGGAAACAGAGGTGAATAAGGCTGGTGAGGTAGAAATCTTTGATTCTTGGAAACTCAGATAAGTCAGTGGCTTTGGGAGCCCTGACTGGAAAGGGAAGTGTTTTCCTACTCTGTGTATTTCTTGCCTGCCGGGTGCAAGGTAGGATTAAAGCTAATGGCTCATCAGTTCTTGGCTCTGTTGTTTCATTACTCTCTGTCCGAATCAAATCTGAACCTGCATGAGCCAGGTGGCTGTGATGGTGGCTGTGGCTACTGGCTTTATACCCACTGTAAGGCCAGGAGCCATGGCTATCACTATCAAAGCAGCCACCTGGCCCATGCAGGTTCCCATTGGATTCGGGCAGATGGTAAAGAAACGGCGGAGTCAGAGGATGGTGGGCCATCCTATTTATTGGTGTCTCACCAAGACAGGCAAACCACAAAAGAAGACAAGGGAAAAGCAGAAAACCAGCTTTTCCCATGAAGGGCAAGGGATCAGGGAAGCCCCTGCAATCATGATAGCAGGAACTGAGTGAGCCAGCTCCTGGTCTGTCCCACTTTATAGTGTAGAAAACCAAAATCCCTTAATCCAATATACAAACAAGGAAGTCTCTGATACAAAGTCACTTATCCAAGGCATAATTGGATTCCTCATGAGAGTGCACCACCCAGATCATACAATCAGTCAAGGGTGTGGGGAAAAGCTTAGTCCTAAAACCAAACCTTAGGCTACAACGACCTGGCCTGCTTATCACCTGTCCCCCACACCCAATATAAGTCACAAGCGAGCAAACATATATATCATATTTACAAACTTATTTGACCAACACCCACCATCCTCTGACTCCACCATTTCTTTACCATCTTCCTGAATTCAATGCGAACCTGCATGTGAATGGCCACAATAGTGGCTCCTGGCCTTACAGTGCTGCAATGAAGAATTGATGCTTCTCATCTGTCTCCTTTCCTGTCTGTCTGTCCCTATCTATCTCTCTCTCTGACTCTCTGTCTCTGTCACCAATAAAATAAAATAAATAAATAAATAAATAAAATAATACATTCTCTCATGCCATACTTCTAAAAATAAAAAAAGAAAGAAACAGTGGAGCCAAAAAATCGTGGGTGTAGGTCAAGTAAGTTTGCAAATATGATATATATGTTTGCTTGCTTATAGTTGCATTGGGTGTGAGGGACAGGCTGTGAGCAGGCAGGATTATAGCCTAAGGCTTAGTTTTAAGACTAAGCCTTTCCCATCCTTTTGATGTAGGGTGGTGCACTCTCATAAGAAATTCCATTTTGCCTCAGATAAGTGACTTTGTATCAAAGACTTTCTTATTTGTATATTAGATTAAAGGTTTTGATTTCTACACTATAAAATGGGACAGACCAGGAGCTTGCTCTCTCTTGGTTCCTGAGATTAGCATTAGAGAGGAGAGCAGAGAAAGGCCACATAGAGGAGAGGAGAAGCAGCCAAGATGGCAGAGCGTTGAAGGAGAAGCCAGTTAGTGCAGAGCTTGTGCAGAGAAAAGGAGATGGGGAATGTAAGGTATTTTTCCCCGCCAAGAAGGAAAGAAGAGGCTGGAGCCACAAAGTGTGGAATAATAAATGGCTTTATTGAGTACAGAGCACGCATCCCGCCCAGCAAGGTTCTCTGGCCCCGAGGTAAGATGGAGGCCAAGGAAGTCACAAGGATTAAACCACATGGGAGATATTTAAAGGGGTCCCTCTAGGGAAGTCGAGCTAACATGATGTGGTGAAATCCCACTGGCTGGTAGATGGTTGCTTTTTTCCAAATGGTTCCAGTGAAGCCTCTTTTGGCGCGCTTGGTTGTGGGTGGTCCTAGTCAAAGTTCGCGAGTCTGAGTTCCCCACGTGACCATCCCCCATTATCCACCGACCTTACAGGGAACAGAGGTGAATAAGGCTGGTGAGGTAGAAATCTTTGATTCTTGGAAACTCAGATAAGTCAGTGGCTTTGGGAGCCCTGAATAAAAAGGGAAGTGTTTTCTCACTGTGTATATTTCTCACCTGCCGGGTATGAGCTAGGATTAAAGCTAATGGCCCATCAGTTCTTGGCTCTGTTGTTTCATTACCGTCTGTCTGAATCAAATTTGAACCTTGTAAAGCCAGTAGCCATGGCCACCATCACAGCTGCCTGGCCCATGCAGGTTTGCTTTAGATTCGGACAGACAGTAATGAAACAATGGAGCTAAAAACTGGTGGGCTATCAGCTTTAATCTTAGCTTGTACCTGGCAGGCAAGCAATACACACAGTAGGAAGACACCTCCTTTTCCATTCAGGGCTCTTAAAGCCACTGACTTATCCGAGTTTCCTAGAATCAAAGGTTTCTAGCTCACCAGCCTCATTCACCTCTGTTTCCCATCTCTTTCTCTCTGCACAAACTCAGCACAAACTGGCTTCTCCTTCAGCACTCTGCCATCTTGACTTCCTCTCCTCGCCTCCTCCAGGTGGCCTTTCTCTGTTCTCCTCCAGCATGGGCTCCTTCTAGAACATAATCACTCTTTGTAAAGCCAGAAGCCAAGGCCAGGGCCACCATCACGGCAGCCGCCCGGCCCATGCAGGTTTGCATTGGATTCGGACAGTCGGTAAAGAAACAACGGAGCCACAAACTGGTGGGCCATAGTCTTTAACCCTAGCTTGCACCCGGCGGGCAAGTAAAAACACACACTGGGCTCCAAAACCCAATCACATTCAGTGCTCACAAAGCTACTGACTTATCCGAGTTTCCTAGAATCAAAGGTTTCTAGCTCACCAGCCTTATTCTCCTCAGTTCCCCATCTCCTTCCTTATCCCAGATACAAACTCTGTACAAACTGGCATCTCACTCAGCACTCCGCCATCTTGGTTGCTTTTCCTAGCCTCCTCCACATGGCCTCCTTCCGCTGCTGGCTCTACTCTCTCTGCTCTCTCATGCTAACCTCAGGAACCAAGAGAGCCAACTCCTGTTCTGCCCCCACTTTATATTGTAGCTTCACAACCTCTAATCCAATATACAAAGTAGGGAAGTCCCTAATACAAAGTCACTTCTCTGAGGCATGATTGGATTGTACCACCCCACATCAAAAAGGGTGGGAAAGGCTTAATCCCAAAACCAAGCCCCAGGCTACAAGGATTCTCAACACACATTAATATCACCTGGGTGACGGCCTCACGTGGGCAGCGACATTTTTAACAAAGTGAGCATAATACATTTTATCTGCCCAACAATCCACCCCTATGCTCACTTTACTACCCACAATCTACATCACTGGCATCCCTGTGCAAGGAAATTAGGCACATTACACAAATTACAATATGACAAATCATAGAGTTTCAACAATCACAAAGGTACACTTCACCAGTCTCTGAGCACTTTGCCCAAAGCGCAAAATGTCCTCGGCCTTCTTTCTAGCCATGGGAGAAGCTTCCCAGGGCAGGGGAGTGCTTTCAGCAAAGCCACCCCCCCACCCCCATCAGGGTATTTCACATTGTCCAAAATCCGTAATCCGTAAGTCCATCCAACAAAGGAGTCAATGCCCACTCTGGTCGTAGTCCAGGAAATCAGTCCACGCACATAGGGCGTCAGCCACCCCCCTCATCCCTGCCATCCTGGCAGGTCTTACACTGTCCCAAAGAGGGGCACGTGGCAATGGCAGTCAGCATTTCCATCTCTGCTCTGGAGAGTGTGTCCAGCCCTGTGTCCCAAAATCGCAGACCTACCAGGGCCGTAGTAGGTGCTCCTTCCAGCTGGGCTTCCATCCTCTGGAGACGGCAAATCACAACTCCAGCCCAATTCTCATCCTCCAAAGAGGAACTGAAAACACTAGCTCCTGCTGCCAGGCTCAAGCCCCGGGCTGCCGCCACCTTCTGCTCGGCAGAACTTGCAGCTCCGGACCCGGCCTCAGCTTCAGCCTCAGCCCCAGCCTCCTGCCGCTGCTGGCTCTCCGCAACATCCAGGGCAAGCTGCAACTCACGAACCTCTGAATCCTTCTCCAGCGTTTGCTCCATTTCCAGGCGAATCTCGAACACCTGGTTGGCCTCCTCCTCCAGCAAATGTAAAGCCAGGAGGCACGGCCAGGGCCACCATCACAGCAGCCTCCTGGCCCATGCAGGTTCGCATTGGATTCGGACAGTCGGTAAAGAAACAACGGAGCCAAGAACTGATGGGCCATTATCTTTAATCCTAGTTTGCACCCGGTGGGCAAGTAAAAAATACACACTGGGCTCCAAAACCCAATCACATTCAGTGCTCACAAAGCTACTGATTTATCCGAGTTTCCTAGAATCAAAGGTTTCTAGCTCACCAGACTTATTCTCCTCAGCTCCCCATCTCCTTCCTTCTCTCTACACAAACTAGCATCTCACTCAACACTCTGCCATCTTGGCTGGTTCTCCTGGCCTCCTCCACGTGGCCTCTCTCTGCTCTCTGCTGTCTCCTCTAATGCTAATCTCAGGAACCAAGAGCACAAGCTCCTGTTCCATCCCCATTTTATAGTGTAGAAATCCAAACCCTTAATCCAATATACAAAATAGGGAAGTCTCTAATACAAAGTCACTTCTCTGAGGCATGAATGGATTGTACTGCCCCACATCAAAAAAGGGTAGGAAAGGCTTAATCCCAAAACCAAGCCCCAGGCTACAAGGATTCTGCCTGCCTTTAGCCCACCCCAACACACACTAATATCACCTGGGTGATGGCCTCACGTGGGCAGCGACATTTTTTAACAAAGTGAGCATAATACATTTTATCTGCCCAACACTCTTCTCCTGGAACAACGTAATCTCTCTTCCTTTTAAAACCGTTTTTGCACGAAAGCCCTCCCACAACACATATTAACATAATCACACCCATCCCAAGCAATCACCTGGGTGATGGGCTTCCACATGGGCAGCACCATCTTTAACAAAGTGAGCATAATATATTTTATCTGCCCAAGGAACCTTGCATGGGCCAGGCGGCTGTGATGGTGGTCATGGTTACTGGCTTTACAGTGGGCCATTCCGTTTATTTAAAGTCTTATACCAGCGGATGAGCAAACAGGCAGGGAAGACTGCTTCCCTCTCATTCAGAGCTCCCAAAGCCCTGACGCAGTCTCTGGTTCCACAACCTAGAGAATCTTTTCCTGTTTCTCCTGGAATCAAAGGCCCCCACCAATCTCTGAGGAGTTCCCAAAGCCCCTCAGCTCAGGTTCCACATCTGCATACTCCTTCTCTTCCTGCAAAACCCAGGCTGGAGAAAAAATCCCTTCTCCAGCAAACATAAGCAATACAGTGGCCCCTCCCAAGCAGGAATGTAATCGCAATTAGCAATCTGCAGCCCAGAGGTCAAGCACTGCAGTCATTCACAGACTGCATACATGTCCAACCTTTCACAGACTGCATACCCACCCAACCTTTCATAGACTGCATACACATCCCACCTTTCACAGACTGCATACACGTCCAACCTTTCACAGACTGCATACCCGTCCAACCTTTCACAGACTGCATACACGTCCAACCTTTCACAGACTGCATACCCGTCCAACCTTTCACAGACTGCATACACATCCAGCCTTTCACAGACTGCATACACATCCCACCTTTCACAGACTGCATACCCGTCCAACCTTTCACAGACTGCATACCCGTCCAACCTTTCACAGACTGCATACACATCCAGCCTTTCACAGACTGCATACACATCCCACCTTTCACAGACTGCATACCCGTCCAACCTTTCACAGACTGCATACACGTCCAACCTTTCACAGACTGCATACACGTCCCACCTTTCACAGACTGCATACACGTCCCACCTTTCACAGACTGCATACACGTCCAACCTTTCACAGACTGCATACACGTCCCACCTTTCACAGACTGCATACCCGTCCAACCTTTCACAGACTGCATACCCATCCAACCTTTCACAGACTGCATACCCGTCCAACCTTTCACAGACTGCATACACGTCCAACCTTTCACAGACTGCATACACGTCCCACCTTTCACAGACTGCATACACATCCAACCTTTCACAGACTGCATACACGTCCAACCTTTCACAGACTGCATACACGTCCCACCTTTCACAGACTGCATACACGTCCAACCTTTCACAGACTGCATACACGTCCCACCTTTCACAGACTGCATACCCGTCCAACCTTTCACAGACTGCATACCCGTCCAACCTTTCACAGACTGCATACCCGTCCAGCCTTTCACAGACTGCATACACATCCCACCTTTCACAGACTGCATACCCGTCCAACCTTTCACAGACTGCATACCCGTCCAACCTTTCACAGACTGCATACCCGTCCAACCTTTCACAGACTGCATACACGTCCCACCTTTCACAGACTGCATACACGTCCAACCTTTCACAGACTGCATACACGTCCAACCTTTCACAGACTGCATACACGTCCCACCTTTCACAGACTGCATACACATCCAACCTTTCACAGACTGCATACATGTCCCACCTTTCACAGACTGCATACACATCCAACCTTTCACAGACTGCATACACATCCAGCCTTTCACAGATTGCATACATATGGCACTGCCAAGGTCAATGCAAAATATATGGCAGTGTTGGGCGGATAAAATGTATTATGCTCACTTTGTTAAAGATAACACGAGGAGGCAGTCGCCCAGGTGATATTAATGTGTGTTGGGGTGGGCTAGGGGCAAGCAGAATCCTTGTAGCCTTGGTTTTGGGATTAAGCCTGTCCCACCCTTTTTGGTGTGAGGTGGTACAATCCTATCATGCCTCAGAGAAGTGACTTTGTATTAGAGACTTCCCTGTTATGTATATTGGATTAAGGGTTTGGATTTCTACACTATAAAATGGGGACAGAATGAGAGTTTGCCCTCTTGGTTCCTGAAATTATCATTAGAGGAGAGAGTAGAGCCAGCAGCAGAAGAAGGCCACGTGGAGGAGGCCAGGAGAAGCAGCTAAGATGGTGGAGTGCTGAGTGAGATGCCAGTTTGTATAGAGTTTGTATCTGGGATAAAGAAGGAAATGGGGAACTGAGGAGAATAAGGCTGGTGAGCTAGAAACCTTTGATTCTAGGAAACTCGGATAAATCAGTAGCTTTGTGAGCACTGAATGTGACTGGGTTTTGGAGCCCAGTGTGTATTTTTTACTTGCCCGCCGGGTGCAAGCTAGAATTAAAGACTATGGCCCACCAGTTTTTGGCTCCGTTGTTTCTTTACCGACTGTCCGAATCCAATGCGAACCTGCATGGGCCAGGTGGCGGCTGTAATAGTAGCCCTGGCCATGGCTCCTGGCTTTACAGGCAGCAAACTTAAAAAACCTTTGTTAGTACGTATTTACCCAACACTGAGTCAGAAAATAATAGTTTTTTTGTGTATTAATTTGATATGAGGCAGGTAAGTACTCATTTCTCTTTGCCAATTTTTCCTTTTTTTCCTCCTACCTTGGTTCTTTGTGTAATAGACCAAACCTACCTACGTCTTATAGATCCAGAGAGCTGCTTGTCTTTGAATGAGAACATAAAGAAAAAACATCAGCATTTCTCTTCTCAAATTTTAAGCCCCATGTTTTCATAGTGAATGTTATGGCTTATGGCTTTGAAAACAGCAAGTTTTTAGTGGCACTGGCCAGGTAATTTGGTTGGTTTGAGCATTGTCCTGATGCAGCAAGATTGTGAGTTCTATTCCTGGTCAGGAGGCACATACAAGAATCAACAAGTGAATGCATAAATAAGTGTAACAACAAATCATTTCTCTCTCTCTCCCTCCTCTCTCTAAATATAAATAATAATAATTTAAAAAAGCACATTAGTAATTATTTTTGAATTGCACCAGAAATTCTGGACCAGTTCAAAAACAGATTACTGATGTTCTAATGTTACTATAGGTGCCACAAGTCTTTTGCAATTAAGATTTTTGTTTATGACTATATCTTTGCCCTATGTATTTTTTACAATATTACTACATTTTCCTTTTTAAGAACTTATTAAAAATAATTCCCAGGGATATTATGTGGTCTGCTGTTTTGAATAGATTAACAAACAATGGAAACCTATTTTCTATTTTGGAGCTTTGTAGCAGTGTAGCAGCAGGCTCAGTGTCTGGTCTGAGGAGCCACTGCGCCACCTCACCCGCAGGTGTTGTAAAGTACCAAAAGCTACAGAATTAATAGTAATATTTTGGGAGGCTTGAAGAACATTTTATTAATTTGCGTTAAGGTGTGCAGAGAAATTGTGATAAATAGTCTCTGTACTGTGTGATTGGCATGACCAGGATGGCCCTTGGCATTGTATTGTAAATGCAAAGGGGAGGAAAACATGGATTCCCAGACATTCAACCACGCCTGTGGGGAAAGGGGTGAATGGCTAGCCAGGTAGAGGGAAAGAAAAGCCAAAATAAACCTTTTCTTATAGCAATGAGCCATTTGCGGGCATTTGTCCCCACAGAAACTACCTGTCCTATGTAAATGCGTGTGGTTAACACGTGTGACTCTGGACAGAAAGATGATAGATAAACACTAGATAATATAGGAATGCCTTTTAATATGTAAAAAGATATCTTTCTACCATTGTGTTGACTTGTAAATTTTGTTTTCTCCAAAATGATGTATGGCTTGCAAATTGAACATGGTCCTATCATGTTAAAGGACATATGACTATAACCAATAGTGGTAAGGGGCTCCTAATTACAATTTTTGCTTCTGTACTTCCCACTTACAAAACTATAAAAACTAAGTAGAACAAAGGGCCGGCGTGCTCTCCCTCAGACCTCTGTCGGAGTTGCTGCCGCTTGGCCAAGCTAGACAACAAAGCTTTGATGTGTAATCGAGGGACTTTGTTTGTGTCTTCAATGTTTAGAGTCCCTCCGGATTAGGCTTAACAGGTCTCCCGATTACACATACAAAAATAATAAAAGTTTAATTATTTATACTCAGGCAATTATCGGGAGGAAAGACTTGATGATATTTAGTAATCTTTAGATCAAAGCAATATAGCACACATCATTTTAACAACATACTAGTGTAACAGCTAAAAGATGATCTTTTTAGTATAAGGTTAGTCTCTCCCCATTCTTTATAGTTTTGCTCAGAATGCATGGTAACCTAGGTACTGAAGTTGAGATACACCTTCATTTGAGGGAGAGGAAATTATTTTCTTTGCTTTAGTTTTCTGCATGAAAGAAATTGCACGTGTTTTGAATGGTATTAGCGGTTCAAAAGTTGTGTGCCTGTGGCTTCACAAGGGCCAAAATTCAAAACGTTAGAGTTTGGAGTTAGGAAAGGTTTATTGATCCAGAAGGTGTCAGCTGGAGAAGAAGGGGAGAAGGTTGATGGTCCTCAAATTTATCTTCAGCAAGGCCAACGTTCAGGCTTCCTTTAAATCAAGGAAAGGGAAATGGGAGGGGCTGTTTATTTCTAAAAACTCAAGACCCCAGCAGAATTCCTCTGATAATTAGCACCTGTAAGGCCAGAGCTATTAGCCTGAATGGAAGGTCATGGGAACAATGCCGCCCCAAAGAAGAAGGGTCAGAGAGACTCAAGATATCACTGTTACAGATGAAAGCTTTTATTTATTTAAGGATTCCTTTGAACTCAAAACATTTTGGCCGAAGTTAATTAGAAGCTTGTGTATAGTGAATAGAACAATAGTCACACTGTAAGTGGAAATTAGACTCATTGTCAACATTTAGTTAAAGGCCAGTAAAATGGACAAGACACAGGCCTTCAAGTGGAAATCAAGTGCTTGCTTTGATGCACCATTATCACCGGTTTAATTGGGTACTTTACAGCTTTGATGGGCTTTTGGTTATTTATCACGTTTGTGTGTTCTCACATTTGGGTCTTCTTCTGAGGCAGTGTCTTTTAAAGGGGAATTTGTGTTTTGCTTTGAAGAATGGAACACATTGTTCAGCCCACAAATATATGAAAATACAGGGATTGTAAGTAATGCTTTTACCATTTGTTTTTGATCGTCCACTTTCTTTCTTCACAGTTTAGCCCTTTGGAGCTGTGGCTCCTTTGTAATAGGTTCTATTTTCCAGCACATCACCGTCATTCTGCTCTATCTTCTGTTAGTGATTATATTAGCTCAACACTAGTTAACTACCGTTTTCATGGTCAGTTATTAATGAGTGTTTCATTTTGTCTGTAGTATTACTTGGCTAACAAAACTGCTGTGAAGTTAATTACCTGGCAGTTTTTTGTTTTTTTTTAAAGGATACAATTGAAATAAATGGCTTTTATGTTAAATTGTCGTGTAGGCCCACTTTTGTCATTACAGGATAACAACAGATGCCTTTGATAATGAAGCCAAGCAGATAAAATAGTCACAAAACCGCAATCAGGTGGGGTCTGGAACCTCTGGCTTGGTAATTTTGAAGGCATTTGATTATGTCCTTTGTAGATTGTTCATGTTCTTTGAACCTGGTTGAAAAAAAATGTTTATGTTTCAACCTGCTGAGCTCCTCACATTTAAAAGTTAGTAAGTGGCTTCTGCAAATCAAGGTACCCCAGGCAGCAGGGGGTCGCCTCACACACAGCGGCAGGGAGAGACACCTGGCACAGGCACATGGGAGGCTGCATTGTTAAACCAGCTGAATTGTGGAGAATGGATGTTCAGGAAATGGGAGGTCCTAAAAGATTTCTGTGCTTACAGGCTAAAGACTCCAGTCTTGACACATTAAAAATAAATTCTTCTCCATGAAATAGCTATGATATGTTTAACTAGGAATTTAGTGTGTGCCATTAGAAAGAGCATTGTCACAATCTCCATCATAGGGCGGCCAGATTTAGCAAATAATGATTCATGATGCCCAGTTAAATTTGAATTTCAGAAAACAAGTATGTGCCATGTGTCCTATATTTTATCTGGAAACCCTACATTTGAGTTCTATTTTTCTTTTTTTTAAAGTACATATAAAAGTTACACTTATTTTCCTGTCACAAATGGTGACAGAATTCAAAAAGTCAAATGGATATGATTACGTTACTTTGCCAACATTCCATTTAATTTAGTTTGGGGGCAGTTTTGAGAGTTTTTCTAAGTATTTCAAAGTAGTGGTTTCAAATTTGAGTAGCTATTAGATATTTACCTGGAAAACTAATAAAACTCATTGAGGTATGCTCAAGCCAGTCTTAGCTTGACTAAATATTAAACAGACTTTTCCCTTTTCTTTTCAAACTCTTTCTTTCCTCCCTCCCTCCCTTTCTCTCCCCCTTCCTTCCTTCCTTCCTTCCTTCCTTCCTTCCTTCCTTCCTTCCTTCCTAGCAGCTCAATGATTTGGGGATGGTTAATACAAACCAATGCCAGTACTCATCTCATTATGCTTATAATTAAGAATATAACAAATTTTTATTATTCGCTTTTCCTTTTTTTTTTTTTTAAATTTTCACATTGATTTGAGAGGAAGTGGGTAGAGAGAGAGAGAGAGAAACATCAACTTGTTCCATTCAGTTGTGTACTCATTGGTTGCTTCTGTACTGCCCTGGCCAAGGGTTGAAGCCGACACCTCTGGTGCGCTGAGTTGATGCTTCATCCACAGAACCACCAGGTCAAGGCTATTCACTTTTCTTTAGAACATAAATCAAAGCCATTAACTTGAACTTGAAGTATAAACACAATACATACACAATCTTGTGCAAAATACTTTTCATAAGTAACATTACATTTTAAAATATTGGAAACTAAATATCTGTGCTGATTTTTATTTTGACTTAATGGAACAAGAAGGGAACAACATTCAACTAAAGAGGGTTATACTGATAATAAAGCAATTGCAGTTAAAAATGTCTTCCTCTCCCTTTGTGTGTACCATAGGCTGCCGTATAATGTCCTGAAAGGATTTGTTGTGAGAAAAATGCCAATCACAGCTTGAAGACCTTGCTTTGGAAGAAAATAATGAGAAAACAATTGAAAGGTGAGACTTCATCTTCATCTTTATATAAGTGGTCTTAATTATTCTTCTTATAGAAAAAGTTAAAATCAGTTTACTATAAATATAGCTGAACCACTAGTTTTTGCAGCTTTTGGGAAAAGCCCTGCACTTTGTACAAAGTCTCTGAGAAGAGGACAGTAGAGATCATCTAATCTTAAAAGTGACATCATCCATTCAAGTCCTTGGCATAGTCCCTCACCATAAGACGGGGTCCCCAAACTATGGCCCACGGGCTGCATGCGGCCCCCTGAGGCCATTTATCCGGCCCCCGCCGCACTTCCGGAAGGGGCACCTCTTTCATTGGTGGTCAGTGAGAGGAGCACAGGATGCATCCTGTGCTCCTAGAGTACTGTATGTGGTGGTGCCGCAAAGCATGGCGTTGCTTACGTACAGTACTATTCCCGGTGATGCGGGATGCACGCGTCACAGCTCCAGAAGTGCGTCACATCACTTATTGTGGCTAGCAGTGACAAATATGGAACTGAACATTGACCATCTCATTAGCCAAAAGCAGGCCCATAGTTCCCATTGAAATACTGGTCAGGGGCCCTGGCCGGTTGACTCAGTGGTAGAGCGTTAGCCTGGCGTGCAAAAGTCCCGGGTTCGATAACCGGCCAGGGCACACAGGAGAAGCGCCCATCTGCTTCTCCACCCCTACCCCTCTCCTTCCTCTCTGTCTCTCTCTTCCTCTCCCGCAGCCGAGGCTCCACTGGAGCAAAGATGGACCGGGCGCTGGAGATGGCTCCTCGGCCTCTGCCCCAGGCGCTAGAGTGGCTCTGGTCGCAACAGAGCGACGCCCCGGAGGGGCAGAGCATCACCCCCTGGTGGGCAGAGCGTCGCCCCCTGGTGGGCGTGCCAGGTGGATCCCGGTTGGGCGCATGCGGGAGTCTGTCTGACTGTCTCTCCCCGTTTCCGGCTTCAGAAAAATACAGGAAAAAAAAAAAAAAAGAAAAAAGAAATACTGGTCAGTTTGTTGACTTAAATTTAGTTGTTCTTTATTTTAAATATTGTATTTGTTCCCGTTTTGTTTTTTTTTTACTTTAAAATAAGATATGTGCAATGTGCATAGGGATTTGTTCATAGTTTTTTTTATAGTCCAGCTCTCCAATGGTCTGCGGAACAGTGAACTGGCCCCCTGTGTAAAAAGTTTGGGGACCCCTGCCATAAGAGCACAGCATGCCTGGATGTCACTGGTGGTCTTTAAAAGTTATTTTCAAAAACTGAGAGATTGCTATAGTCATGCATTCTTTAACATCTTGTTTACTAGCAAAAATCGGCAACCTGGATTTCCTTAGATCCTCATGGGCTAACATTGTGGAGCATTCTTCTTTAGTTACAGAAATCCTTTCTCTGTCTGTACTATCCACAACTATTGCAAACTCTGTGTTAGGATAGTATGTGTTCCAGGAAGAACAAAGAGGTTCTTGGCCACCTATATCCCACATTAGGAAACATGTATAATTGATGAGTACCTTTTATTTATTTATTTATTTATTTATTTATTTATTTATTTATTTATGACAGTGACAGCGAGAGAGTCAGAGAGAGGGACAGATATGGACAGACTGGCAGGAAGGGAAAGAGATGAGAAGCATCAATTCTTTGTTGTGGCTCCTTTAGTTGGTCATTGATTGCTTTCTCATATGTGCCTTGACTGGGGGGCTGCAGCACAGTGATTGACCCCTTGCTCAAGCCAGCGACCTTGGGATCAAGCCAGTGACCTTGGGCTTCAAGCCAGTGACCTTTGGGCTAAAGCCAGAGACCATGGGGTCATGCCTATGAGCCTGTGCTTAAGCCAGTGACCTCGGGGTTTTAAATCTGGTTTCTTCAGCATCCCAGTTTGGCACTCTATCCACTGTGCCACCACCTGGTCAGACATTGCTTCCTATGGTAGGGGATTTATGTGGAACTTCATTCACAGAAAACTGGGGAAGGATGGCAGTTTTTTCCTGCATTATCCAGCCCAACAGTGATCACTTGTGTTCCTGGTGATTGCACTGTCTCCGTATGGCCTGGTGAAAAGAATTCCCATTCTCGGGCAGGGAACCCTTCCAGCCACCTGGGCCTCCTTGCCTCCCCGGGCTCAGGATGACTGGGAGGAAGACATGCTGGAGCCTCACCTCTGGGGTCACTGCTCCAGCGCTGGCTGCTGGCCCCTTCCTAGGACCCGGTGGGAGGCCACAGCCCAGGCTACCTCCCTGCCTTGGGGACATCCCCACCACATTGTCTGAGACTAGCCTTCGGGGCCATTATCCTCCCCAGCTCCTCTTGGGCGGCTGCCCAACAGGCCTTTTCTAGACAACTGCCCCTTAACCTCTCTTTTCTTACAGCATTTACTTTAGCAACTTGCAACAGGTAAATTCTTTCTCTGCTCCTTTGTGATGTAAAACTTCTCCCAGCCTCTTGCCATTTTTGCAACACATTCACGTCTTTCTCAAGGATCTAGGAGCCATTTCTTTGAAATGTAATCAAGGAAGGAAGTTCCTTGTCTCCCAGTGTCTGTGGGAGAGTAGGAGCCCACTTTCAATAACGGACAATTAGCCAGCACAGATGCTCTAATCACACTGACAGGTTTCCTCCAACATCCTTTAGTCCTTTTCCCCATTGGAGCACTCAGAAACCCTCCCGACTTGTGTTTCCGCAGAGCGGGGCTCAGCCCTGCACTGACATCTCTCTCCCTTCCTGCAGTAGCCCCAAATCAAATCCTCTTGTAGTTTTTTTAACAAGGGTCCAGTGCATTTTTACTTTGGCAGGTAGGACAAGGCCCGGGCCTTTGTACTGTCACCAAGTCCCCCAAGGGATTCTGGGACTGACCTAAGCTTGACAACCACTTTATTTTTTAGCAATATTTGCAAAAACACCACAGTCTTAAATCTCAAAATCTATTTGTACTTAAAGTACAAATTTGTAGTGCTCTCAGAAATATTATGCTCTTACTTCAAAGGCATCTTTTTAAATAAAAATAAAAACTTGGTCGTGACGTATCGTGTTCTCAATCTAGTAATGATTCTCAGCCTGAGCTTCTTGGTTCTTGAGAAATAAGGTGGCCTAGGCCTCTCAGCGAGTGGCTAGTGCGGCGGTCATCGTGGAGGCAGAAGTCGGGGCGGAACAAAGAGGACAGGTGTGGAGTGTTCTGAAGCCTGTTAGATGGCTCTGCTTTCTCTTATCCGCCCTCACTGAGGAAACCCGCAAGCCTGCTCACGGCACTCCGGACTGTGTCTTCGTTTGCCTGCCTGGGTTGCTCAGAAAGGAGACAGTATCTTACTTATTAGTATTTTTTTCCCTCAGCACGGTACTTGGCAATAAATAAAAGCTTAATAAAATAGTATTTTGCTACTCTATCCTTTTGCAAGATTTTTTTCTCACCTTCTCATTGTGTATCCTATCCTATCCTTCTTTTGTGCCCGCTGCGATATCAAATTAACTACGTGTG